>NC_091111.1:2976470-3287205 GCF_024713975.1 Paralichthys olivaceus
ATTTGTATAGGCACTTTACATAATAAGGTTGAAACCATATTAGTAGTGAAACACAAACAACAAACAAACTACCCACTCACTGTTATTTTTTTATAGCTCTGGGAGTTGTTGTTATCCTCAATGTTTTTCAGCAGTTCAGATATTAAAGTAAAATGAAGTAGTACCACTGTGTCATTATCAGGCTCTGTCCATCCATAGACGGGGAGAGCTGCAGAGGCAGTGGATAATTCCTGGACAACTGCATAACAAGCTAGAGACTGGAGTTTTTAGCCAACAGGCAAATAGTCAATTAAATTCTAAATACTTTACTGATCCAAGAGGCCATTTGAGACAAGTGGGTTTGCAGACACACATTATCATGAACAATTAATTTACACATATAAAAACATTGTAAAATGAAAATATGACAGTTACAGAGTTTAAATCCTTAAGGATTAAGGGCAGTGGCCGTTCATTTGCTAACCAGAAATAAGATACACTACAATGGCAAAGGTTAAGTGCATATATCAGCCATTACCTATTACACCTATCATGTCTCACTGCCAAATTGTTGTTCCTCTCATGCTCAATGTAACGTACAGAATAGTGCATTAGGATTATTTCACTGGCAAGATTATTTAACAGGCTGCAATTTTAGAATTGGCATTCCAATTTGTAATGAATTAGTACAGCAGCAGTCTGAGTTTATTAAATGGAATGTTTTCATGTATTGGTTTAATGGAAAACAAACGCAGGTGGAGCTTTGTATTGAATATCTTTCAACAGCAGATCCAGACGAGATCCAAGAAGGTCTTTGTGCTTTTATGCTTCTGTGCTGGCGACAGCCAGTGGCCGGAGGCATTCTTTTCTCAGGTTGTCCGTCCGTCAATCGCATTCTTGTGAATAGGATATTTCAAGAATACCTTGAGGGAATTTCTTCCAATTTTTTCTTCAAACATTAACCTGGAGTCATGGATGAAAAGATTAGATTTTGGTGGTTAAAGGTCAAGGTGAACTTACAAACACACGTTTTGCCTTGAGACTGTGATTTCCCTAGAATGCAGTCAAGGAATCCTTTCACATTTAGCGCAAACATTCACTTGGAGTCAAAGATTAACTGATTTGATTCTGGTAGCTGAAGGTCAACGGTTAGGGTCCCGGTGGCCTCACAAAGAATGTTGATGTTTTTCTTGAACGTATTATCTTAAGATCAGTTTGATATAAACGTTCACTAGGATTCAAAGATAAAGTGATTCGATTTTGGTGCCTGGAGGTCAAGGTCATAGTGATTACGTGTGATTACGTTTCAGAGGTCAAAGGTCACAGTGACATGTGGTTACATAAATCTTGAATAAGAATGATGGAGAAATATATACATGCAAACTGTATTGGTGGTTATAACCACAGTGCGGTAATTCTAGTTTCAGTGTGTGTGTTTGTGTTATGTTGTCTTCATTGTGCTGTAGATGGAGCTTCTATACAGCTTAGATAAGCCCAGTAGTCTGTGTCTGTAGTGTGAGTAAATGTGCAATTATCAGTGCAGGGTTTGAAAAATACACTTTAGGGAATAAAAGCTAATTGCTGCAAAACAAAGCATAGGAATGGTCATGTTTGTTTATTTTGTGTTTGGTTCTCAGTTAAAAAGAAAAACTACACAACCAAATTTAAGCATGATCATTGACTTAAAAAGGTCCACTTTGGTTTTTAAAAGCTGACATTTTGGAATTACCAGCTTTTTTTGTCAAAATCACTGATGTGTTGTATCATTTAGATTAATTTAAAGTCACACAGTGTAGCCAACAGTCCTACTAATAGATTACATTTGGCATACTTTATTTTAAACTCATAAAAACATCTTCAGATCCTGTGATGATATTTGACTCCAGACATTTACTTATGTTATGAGATAAATAATATGTGGGGGGGAAATAAGGGCTACAGGGCTGATAAAGTCCTTAAATACAACTTCAAGTGTAAAGCAGGTTTTATGTTCCTGTACAGGTGAGAGCTCAGGGATGTTAGTTTCACCCTGGTGTTCCGCTGGTCTGCAGAGAAGTGGTGAGAAGTGAGAGCGGCACCTACCAGGTCCACCTCACCACTGGCCTGTAACACAAACCAGCCAGTCGGTGCAAACCAATCTTATAAGCAGGCTCAGCTATTTCTGTGGGTAGATTTGCTCTTCAGTGATGGATGTGTATGTTTGTCGTGCACCGGCACTGCAGCTGAGTGCTTAGAGCACTGCGGTTACGTTCCAGCCATGCCGCAGCACATGCCGGCAGGCCAGAATGTAAATGGTTAAATCAGTGCAGCTGTTCACCGTGGGTCTGGATCCTCTCTTACCCACCAGCACCAGAATCGATCCCCCACAGTTACTAACTTTGAACTGTTCTTGATTTCATTCTCTCCCCTGCCCGTCCTTCCCGTCCACAGCCACGTGTGAGCCTCAGAGACGTCGCTCCGTGCAGGATCTGCCAGGCATCAGCACAGATTCCAGCCAGGTAAGACTCGGTCAGGCAAAAGAAATGAATGGCAGCACTACGCCCTTGATGGTTAGAGTTACTTATGGGGCAGGGAGTTGTCATTAGTCTCAATGTTTTTTAGCTACAGCTGCTTTATAAGTTAGGAAACGTACTAAAAGAGAGATTGGTTATATATATTCCGATCTCCTGTCTGTTTCTCTGCCTGTGTCAGACCGGTCAATATATTTTAAATATCTTTATATAAAGCAGTCACCAACACAGTTTTATTATTGACTGACAGTCACATTGACTTATGGGGGTTTTCTTGTGGCAGACACCTGTTGGTGAGCTTTCTCCAGTTTCCGTATGAGGCAACCGTTCACCCTGGAGCATGTGGTATCCAATCTCTAGTTAGTGTTTCTACCCTCAACCATGACACTCGCCCACAGGGTGCCCAAGTCACTGCCCATCCCCCTGATGGGCCATCCATTGTTGCAGTGCGTTACGGCTCTATTGCTTCGCTTCGCGGTAGAATTGATATGTCAGAGCCAGGAAAATGAAGATATTAGTGGAGGAACAGCACAGTGCTCCTCCACATACACACACTCTCACACACTCTCACAGTTTTAAATAAGCTCCTTGGCTTGAAGCATTTCTCCTGCTTTCCCAAACATGTGTCTCCTTTTGTTTAGAAGAAAATCCACAGGGCTCTAGACACAAAAAGTTCATTCAGAGTTCACCATAAGGACTTTGTACAAAATGTACAAATATACTATCGCTAAAGAAGACAGTTAGCGCTGTGTCATGTGTGGGATCAATGTGACTTCTGGATTTCCAGCGGTGTGTTTATGTTATTGAGGTTTTTATGTTATTTAAATTTCCTCCTTTAGGGGAGCAGGAACAGCAGCAGGTCTTCCAGTCCTAGTGTGAGGATGATGCCACCTGATAAGATGAGCAGCAGAGGTTACTTCTCCCCTGAGGATCCCACAGGTACTCACAACAACAATACACCTCAGTGAATGTGACAATATCTCAACAAAAGTAGAATCAAGACCTTTAGAATGTCTACATTTTCCTCGGTTTTCTTCATGTTTTTATAAGTGAAAAACTTGACTAGATGGTCAAAGTCCATGTGTGTATAAACATTTTCCTTACTCATATACATCTGATGGAAAAATAACATTTTTTGGTCAGTCCATCTTTTGTAAGATGCGTAAGGCTTTGTTGTATTAATATTACACTAGTAAATATGACCCAAAGGATTTTTTTATGTTTTGAGTTCTGAGCACTTGTCAAAATGCAGTTGTCCTTCGACTCAGCTCTGTTCCTGAAGGAGCTGATCGTGCTAACACCTTCTGTTGACTAACAGCACATTGTTGCCTTCTATTGTTCCACTCTGGTGTAAAGAAATCCAGCATCACACTGTCCCACACTTGAGCTTCATTTAACTCAATGTTTCGCTCCTTCACCAGCCCTGATCCCTCTAAACGCTAAACTTTCCTCTCTCGTGTTACAAAGAGCTTGTGCTTTTATTAGTCGATACTACAGCTGCCATATTTTATGAATAATAACGGACAGGTAGAGGAGGTAAAGGCTGCAAATCGCTCTCTCTCATGAGGAACAGCAGTACGAAGAGCCTTCTCGCATGAGCCTGTTGTTTTGTCCACATCTCATTTCCACTGACACTTTAACATCAGCCGAAATGAACTGAACCAAATGGGCAAACACACCAAAGCTCATTTGTTATTTCATTTGGATTTGATTGAGTTCTTTATTATTTGTATTTGACACTTTATAATTTGTATTTGTCATTTAATTTAGATTTGCTACTTTATTTTAGTATTGTCTATTGTCTCTACTTCGATTCACTGCATATTAATATTTGTTACCTAATCTACAGGCTTTCTCCTCACACAATGTAATTGTACCTGTGCAGTAACCATAAAGATCTACTGAATGGTACTGAACAGATTGGGTGTGAAAGCACACAGAACTAGCATGCAGTTAGTTAACTGTTACCACTGAGGTCCACATCTTAATGTCATGGTCTTAATGTCTGGGTTTCAACCTGCCAGCCGACCAGGGCCTTTGTGCATGTTCTCCCTGTGTCTTTGTGGGTTATCCCTACAGCTTCGGTCTATAGGTATGAGTGTGAGTCTTGATTGTTGTTTGTCTCTGTAAGTGAGCTCCGTGATGGTCTGATGACCTGTCCATGATGTACACAGCCTCTCACCCAATGTCAGCTAGGATTGGCTACAACCTCCCCCCCACGACCCCAATAGAATCATTGGTTTGGAGGGATGGGATGAGATTAAATGATTAGTTGTCCTTCAGACATAGTCGATGTAACAGAATCAGTCACTACCCTTAGATGATGTAAATCTGCATCCTGGTTGTCATGTTGATCAGTGACTTCCTGTGCCGATGTCAGGAGTCTCTCCTCATGACAGACCTGTGGTGTGTAACCAACACTGTTCCTGTGCAGTCATAATAACAGAACTCGCTTGCTCGCTCTCTCTCTCTTCTCAGACACCAACGGCTCAGACAATTCCATTCCCATGGCGTATCTCACCCTGGATCACCAGCTGCAGGTACAACATCCTGTCAGCCTCCAACAAACACAACAGTCTCCAGTTATTTTGTGTGTGAATTTATATGCTGTCAACTTTAGTTATGTCCTGGTGGTGTTGCAGCCGACCTCTTTTCTCTCAAAGATGAATTAAAGGATGCTGTAAATTGCTGAATTACAAAAGGACTGTCCCTGAAAAGGTGGCGCTTAATGTGAATATAAATACACACTGTTAATCATCAGCGAGGTGTGTTATCCTCTGCTCAGGCTCCAGCTGCAGTGATGTCCCAGCAGACCTCTTTAAAGTCGCTTAACAGCAATGTGCTGTTGCATGTGTGTGTGTGTGTGTGTGTGTGTGTCTGCAGCCCCTCGCTCCCTGTCCCAACTCCAAAGAGTCCATGGCTGTGTTTGAGCAGCACTGCAAGATGGCCCAGGAATATCTGAAGGTGCAGACAGAGATCGCCCTGCTGATCCAGAGAAAGTAAGAACAAAGCTGCCACTTTTCCTCTTCTGGTCTGTTTGTGCTTGTGGAGTCAAATCAGTTCACTTGAGAGCATCACCACTGAAGGGAAAACTGTTCTCCTCTGTGTGCGTTGTCACAAGTCACAAGAGCAGAATAAATATCACCACGCCATGACAACTTAACATTATCTTAATGCGGAGCAGTGAGAGTAGGAAAAGTAAACCGAAGGCAAGCACCAAATTTAGCAGACAAATCTGAGGCAGAGGCAGCACACAGAACAAGTGTTTGACTAAACAGCTCATCTGGTATTTATAGAACGTGCTGGAATCAGAATTTTCTACAAAGATCGCTGCTGCGTTCACACCTCCTGTCTTCACTCTGGATCTGCATCCAGTGGTTCAGTGTTTCTCTCCAGAACATCACTGCATCACTCAGGGGCCCAAAACATGAATCTGGATTTGAAATGTACAAATCAAGTTCTCGCATTTGACAGAGAACTAAATCAAAACTTGCTTAGATGGAGTAATAGACCAACTGAGAAATATCTTATGTTGTCATTAGAAGTGTAAAAAGATTTGGGTTCATTATGAAACTGCGGTGGGACAAATTAGAATCCTAGATAATTATTGGCAAACGCTGCCTCAGTTTAATCTCATTGGATGGCTTCCAAAATTGCAATGACTGAAATGCGATGATGATGATGATGATGATGAATCCTGTGTGTGCAGGAAGGAGCTGATTGCTGAACTGGACCAAGATGAGAAGGACCAGCAGAACACATCTCGTCTGGTGCAGGAGCACAAGAAGCTGCTGGAGGAGAACAAGAGTCTGTCCACGTACTTCCAGAAGTGCAAAAAACAGCTGGAGCTGATACGAGTCCAGCAACAGAAGAGACAGGGAACATCCTGATGAGACACATGAACCACTACTGTCCCTCCCTCCCCTCCACTGCCTCCCCCCCCACGCTCCCTCCCCCTGCACTATACACACCACCCACCCTCATGCTCTGCTCACACACACACACACACACACAAACACACACACGTTTTCCCAGTCCAGCTTTGTAAAGAGACCTGCACTCTACTGTGTCCTGCATGTTGCGTTCAGACCTGTCCTCCTGTCCGGCAGGAAGACGTCCACTGTACATACATTTGCACATGGTTGCAGTGAATTCTGTGACACCGCAGACCAAACAATCACTGCACCCCCACCCTGCTTCTACGCTCCTGGACCGACCTGCTGGTCAGCCGCAGCGCTGTCCGTGGATGTGCGACGGCGGGCAGACGAGCGCGGGTTGGGGCGTCTCTTCGCCTTTGCTCTCAGGGCGTCTTGGGCTTGCCCGGTCAGTGTGTACCCACTCCTCATTGGCTGACAGCCGCACCGTCCTTCCACAATGTGAAAACCAAGACAAAAGGCTTCTCAGCGAAAAAGTGTGAATCGTGGTGCAGCAGTTTCAGAGAAACGAGGATGTTCGAAACCAGCTCTACAGTGTGAACGTGGAATCCCTGTTATACAAAAACACACACTCTCCTTAAATCAACGTATTTATCTCTCCCTTCTCTCTTCATGAGCATGAGCCCGTCCACAGGTTTACTTTCTCCAGGTGATGTGTTCAGTTCAGACAGGGATGCACTTGATGTCAGACATCACAGCAAAAGGATTCGCCAACCCCAAGTCTCGAGCTATGGATTCCCTTTTTATTTTGACTTCAGTATTGTTTTTGCGTGTCCATGTTTTTGTCTTTTCTATCAGTAGTTCACTTTGTATGATAGCTCTCGTGTCATGTTTTTGCATTAGGACATATTTTATCTGGGAATGCCCCTAAAGGCAAAATAGATGGGCCTATAATTCCCTATACAGAGTCTAGTTAGTTTTTAGTTCACATGTTGCCTTAGGAGTTGCCTGCATTTTAAGTGCTTGTTTTATGTAACATTTAGTGGGGATGAACGCTAAAAAAACTCATGATGGACATTGAATGGAAGGAGAGGACTGAGAGGAATGTACGTCTGTAAGACAATGACGATGTTGTAAAAGCTTCACATCCCAAAAAGTACTCAAAAAAGAAGCATTTGATATCATTTTTCTTTTCTTGTTCTCTCATCCCAAGTATTTTTGCACAATAGCTTCTTTCCTCTGGTCGTGTTCAAATTTTATTTCTCATTTAGATCAGTTCTGTTTTTAGAGTTCCAAGATATGAAGAGTCTGAAACTGTTGCTGTACAGAAGGAAATCTCAGCGATTTCCCTCCGATCAGTTTTCTTCTTCGCTACCACACAAACACACACAGTGTTTCCTGAATGTTTGGGAAATGAGGTACAGTACATGACGGAGAACAAGGCATTCTGAAATAAACTGAATGGTGAAAAGATGCAGGTTTTATTTGTGGAAATGTTTGGCTCTTATGCATGTACAGCACACTTGCAATATGAAACCTGGAATTTAATTAACCAAACTGTCATGGTTATGAAAATGTTTTTTTTTTATATAGAAAAAGCAAAAATAATGACTTGGAATATCAGACCTCTCTTTGTACACATTTTGTTGTGTACTGATGAAAACCATTCTACTCACTGGAACATTTTCACGCAGTTTAAAATCAACACTAAAGTTTGTTCTCAGCACTTTGGAATTAGATACCAAGTTTGATAACAGGGCATTTTACTTAAAGACTAAATAATTGTGTCCCAGAAGTGCATTGTTGTTTCCAGATTAAAAGATCTTTCCCCATTGTGTCACATAACAGTATGTTAAATGCTTATGTAGCTAATGAGCAAATATGAACCTTGAAACATCGTCTCATATCCATTCAGATTTGAACTGTCCTTTGTGTTTAGATCTGTGAAATGAAAGCGCTTTGTTAGATTCTCTGTATAATCCTTGCTCACAGCAGAACGTCATTATTCTCTTCATGACAGCACGTGATTGACCCTCATATCTCAAGTAGCATTTTTCTGGAGTAGGTTAGTGTATTGCAGGGAGTCATGGGTGGGTCGGTGTGCACAGAGAAAGAAAATGGGGTCAGGGTTAGGAAGAGCAAATAGACACAGGTGCTATCTTGAGAGAAATTTCTTTTTTTCATACAAAAATATTTGCAAAATACATGAAACAGTAATACAGGGTCAACGTAACACAACTAAACCCAAGCACTAAATAAGCAGGAGTACAAACGTACCCGACAACTAGGGAACCTTCTGTATATCAAGGCTGAACCAGGCCATTCTGACACATAAGGGATAAAACAATGAGTAAAAATTATTTAAGTAAACAGCAATAACCAAAACCATCAGTGCAGCATCACTGAACATAATGGGAAGAAACTAATGACTCAATGAAAATAGTAAATAAAAAGTAGTATTTAAGATCTGAAGCTGTGAGGTGACTTTAACAGAACAGAAGTGCCGAAGGATGGAGAGGAGAGGTATTTCCACACTTCCTGTAAAGAGTGGTGTGAATCATTTTTTACTGATGTCCCACACAGGAAGTGTTAGGCCTAGTCGGTCATGTCACCCTGAATGAAGTCACAGTTTGGACTCACGGATTCCACAGGTGGCACATTCTGTGGACGTGTGCAGGGGACGGTGGGGTATATGTCAGCGTGTGGATGGGACGGCGTGACTGCGAGTGGGACAGGAATACATGTGTCACTCAGCCAATAAACCTTCTTCTGCTGCTGGGTCAGAGCTGGACTTTCACTCACTGCTTGAGTCCACCAGGGTTCTGTTTCTGTCGGAATCGTCTTTGTTGGTGAAGCACAAAACAGATGCAGACATTTAGATTTTCTATGATTAGTCATATTTCACTTTATAGAAAAAAAACAATACATAGTAGGATTCAAAAATGTCATCCGCTCAAATCCACAGTTTTGCGTGTATACATTTGGATGAGGAGTGTGATCATTAATCATAGCCAGACACATGTTGCTGCAGTTCATCACTGACTCGTCTGTGTGAGTGGAATAAATATAGACTTCCTCTCTGCTGACAGGTGAAATTACCCACATGTTGATGTTGTGTTATGTCAATTCCATCCGTTTGTTTGCTCATAATTCTTGTTGATCTCAGGCCTGAGCCGTTGCTGCGCTCACACATTGTAAATATATTCTACTGTTGGTTGTTTGTGCCCAAACTCTTTCTGTCACCGCAGCTCTGTTTACAGGAGGATGCACAATGTTTGCTGACGTATCTCCCATGGAACATACACTGGTTTCAAGTCGCACTCTGACGGAGCCTCTGCGGCTGCGTCTCAATTCAGGAGCTTCATCCTTTGGAGGCTGCGTTTGAAGAACGATTGCGTCACGGCGTCACTAGAAGAAGGCTCCAACAGGTGGATCCTGCGTGGACCAATCCGTCCCAGGACTGTTGCACTTCAGGGATCAACCGTTGAGACGTCCGATGACTTAACAGTAAATATGTTACAAAACTGCAAGTTTTAATACTTGCAGAGAAAGTATTAAAACTTTCTCTGCATTTCCAAGTGGAGCTCTGTTGCTAGGAAACAGCAATAAGGCCGGGACAAGCTGGTGACGTAGAAATCCTCTGTAGACCAGACCATCTCACTTTGTCACAGTCTACGCAGCCCATGAAGACCGCGTCCTCATAGGGATGCAGCCTCTGAATAGAGACACTGTGTATGTGTGTTGTGTGGTCTTGCCAGGTTGATCATTCACAGTTTGGATAATTGTTCTCGCCCGATTATTGCATGAACCTTCCAAAGCTGATTTCCTGAAGAACTTTAACCATAGTTACAACCTGAACTTAATGTTAAAATGTGTTCTTCTTAGAATTCAATGATTTACAATATAGGTATCTGCTTTTTGTCTTTTAGAAGACAAGTCCCCAGCTGTCTCTGTTTTCCCTTGTGTCTGTCTGTTCCCTCTCTGTGTTGTGGCAGCTGTGGCTCGTCATCATCCTGCCTCCTTGTTACCTGGTTAAGCATCTCCTCCTCCTCCTCCTCCTCTTCCTCCCCCTCGCCGCTCACCTGCTTCCCATCTACAATCAACCCTGCAGCGAATATAAACTGACTCTTCATCCACTCTTCACCAGCTTGTCTGTGACCAGGTAACACTGCCAGTTATAATTTGTATCTGCAATTCTAATACAGACTGAGGAAATGACAGGGACGACTCAGAAGTGATTTGTTGATCATCTCTCAGAGAAAAGTGTGTTGATGCCTGTTTTTGCAAAGATATGAAAGATTATTACAGCATTCCCTTTATTTTGGCAATGAAAACAATAAATGGATAGTGAAAATAAAATTAGATGCATAACAGGAGGGTGGTGCATGTTGTGGGTGGTGTTAGTGTGTGTGCATGATTAGTCTAATAATAAATTATAATTAGGGAATAGCAAGTGTGAGCTAGACCACGTGATCTATGAGTTAAAGAATAACAAGATATGAGATATTCACAATTAAATATGTTCATTAATAATAGTGGTAATAGCAAACAATGAATTTGTACCTATATCACATGTTTCTCTATTATAATAATATTCATGTTGTAATGGAGGGGGGGAGGCCACACTTTTTTAAATGTTAGATTGTTGTAGGTCATCGTTCAACACTTTTATTACATGACTATGATTTTGAATAATCTCAGAAGTAGTGGAAATGTATTAACACTAGTGAACAGATGAGGTGGAAGCACCCTGGTATCACATGTACTTCTACATTCATGGATAGCACATGGCATGTTTCCTTTGTTTGCTGATTCTCAATGAATCTTTCTCCTGCGCTCTGCCTCTGCGAAAACTCAGCTCACACAATAATCCAACGTGACTCCCTTCAGCCAGCAGGTGGTGCTGAACATCCAGTCTTTGTCAGTGAGGTTGTTTTTCACAGACAAAGAAGCCTAAATATCTTCAGTGTATCAATGGCCAGTATCAGTGTGAGGCCTCATTCTGTCATTCTACAGGGCCCGACACACTTTACTGACTGAGTGTGAACGGCCGCTGTTTCCGACTGAAATGATTTATCTCATATAGAAATAGATTGAGTTACATAAGCAGCATGATAGTGAGGACCCTGACTCTGACCCGATTGACTGCTGACAGTGAGAACACAGTGACAAAGGTTAAAAGGTTTCACATTTCAGATCCAATTTATCTGCTGACAAAGGCTACTGGGTTTTTTTCACTGTCGCTATTTGGCGTTGCAGCTAAATGGGGAACAATGAGTCATTTCATTGTGGAGAAATGATGTAATCTTCCTTCTCCAGCCAGGTTGTGTGTGTGTGTGTGTGTGTGTGTGTGTGTGTGTGTGTGTGTGTGTGTGTGTGTGTGTGTGTGTGTGTGTGTGTGTGTGTGTGTGTGTGTGTGTGTGCCCTCACTGAACTGGTGGAAATAAGGAAGACAAGGGTGGTTGCCAGCTTTGTCCTCAGCTTTTTTGTTCTCAGAAGGAAATGTAGTGTTTGGCCTGACGGAGGCTGGTAGGAAGACCAGGGTGATGATCTCTATGTGCGTGTGCGTGTGTGTGTGTGTGTGTGTGCGTGCGTGTGTGTGTGTGACCCGGAGAGGAAGGCAACCATCTGGCTTGCGTGTGGTGGTGTCATTGTTTATTTAAGCTTTTGATTTTCACAAGGACAGATGAAACCCCACATGTGACATTTAACTCGAAGCTTGTTTTTTAACATGCCGGCGTGTTGAAAGTTGTAAATATTGTGATTTTGTTGATGTGCCCTGTTGTACTTCACATCTCTCTCCCGTCCATCCTGGGACTCTGTGATGTTTCTGCATATTTCTCTTCACCCCTGTCGGGTTAGGCACAGAGGAAGTTGCTCCTTGTTAAGCCGTATGAAGCAAGTTGTGAATATGGGCTGAACAAATCAAATTGAATTGATTGATCAAATAGATCTGGGCAATGCTTTTGATTTGCATTACGTTACCTGAGTTTCAGTCATAAGTCAGATTCAGGAACTCAAGTTCTTATGATCCGTGTTAAAGCATCCCTGACAACACAAAGCAAAATGTATTTATTAAAAGTTTGAAGTAAATATCGAATTATAACTGGAAATGAAAGAGTAAGAACTAGTGAACAAGAGAACACCTATAGAATATTCTATTTTTCCACACTCAAAGAGAATATTTAGTTCTTTGTAGACATTTTGATACCAGAGGTTAGAGTTTGATACCCAGCTTTTGTAAATCTGCATGTGACTTCACCTTTAAATGTTTAATGTCTGAACACAACACAAGAACTTAACCTATTGGCAACATTTAAATTCAAACCAGGAACTATCTGCTCAAAGAATTACTCAGATTGTGAGTCTGAAAAAGTTTCTGATTCTTGTTTAATGTGTTTGCTGCAGAAGCTTGTAGGACCTGCTCCTGTGTGTGAGGAGATGTTTGGGAATCTCTGAACTCTTCATTACTAAAGTGTGAGAACAGTGTTTGCCTTTTCTTACAGCTGGTGTTGAGTTTCTTCTGGTTTCTGGTCCGTTTCTTTCCAATTCTCCGGCGTCTGTTTGCTTCAGAACCTTGGCGAGTGTTGCTTAGGGAATCATGTTGGAGTTGGAGCTCATAGATGTTGAAGAGCGAACGTATTTTTAAAGAACAGCAACGAAGAAGAGAAAGACATCGTTAGTGTTCATCCCTACAACTCAATTCAAAAATGGTGGCCAGTCTGCCAGTGGACCAATCACAGCCCTTGCAGTCTGCGTTGCCTCGATGCATGGTTACGTTTTGGGGAGGTGCACGGCAGAGTACGGTGTAGGGCTCTGCATCAGGTGCACGTCTACACAGAGCTACGCCGTAGTTTCCACACAGAAACATGAACAGGCCTTTATCCTCAGTAGCTCTCTGCATTATGATTTACTCTGTTTTCAAATGAACACAATGTGTCTTGCTTTCACCTTGACGCAGATCATGAGCTCATGGATGCTTGCTGTCTTTTTTCAAAAGTGTATTAATGAATGTAAGGCAGTAGTGTCGTCCCTCTTCTCTCTCTACAACACAAAGTTGATGTTGCACTTGAAAACCGGTGTGTGCTTTAGATTTTATCTATGGCATGGTAGCCATGGAAACTGGATGACATAAATAGGCTAGCAGTGGCAGAGAGAGATGTTGCCGTTTTCAATAATGGACAGAATTTGGGTCATAATATCTTGCATGTTGGTCTATAAATTGCGCTCTGTGCCAGTTAGGATTCCATTAATCTGCAGGAATCCCTGGTCGGTCTTTAGAGTGGCTGCAGGCGATTATTCAACAGCTCGATGAGGTCTCCTCTGCACTCTCAAAGATGTGAGACGAGCAGAAGTCTTCACGTTGTGGCATCAGATGTTTCTGTTTACTCCACTCCTTGCAATATGTAATTACACTTTGCATTAAGCCTCAGTAGCTGTGTACGAATGCTAATTGGGATCATGAATTAATTTGTTATTTGGAACAGAACTCCACTCCGTCATTCTCCATTCATAATTTCACTGCGGGCCTATTCACAGGGGCACTAATGAGGGTGACGGGAGGGAGAGTGAGAGCAGCTGCTCCTTTTCTGATGCGATATTGGAAGGAAAGGTTTTAACAAATACATATTTTGATGGTTTATTTATTTACAATGTCTTTAATGTAGTCTGATGTATCTGTGGTTGTTTGGATGATTCACGTTAAAGAGGCAGAGTTGTGATTTGAAGCGTGTCAGAGGGAGCGAGAGCTCAAATCTCTCTCTGCAGCCTGGTGGAACTCAGCAGGTACGAATTTCACTCCCCACACTGTGGAAGGTGACGAGGAGCCACCACCCACTCAGTCTGCAAGTCACACAAACCAGCTCTCCCACTGTCAGTGCTCTGATTTAACGATCTAAGCTCACACTCTGACACAGGAATGTCGCGGGTTCATTTAGAACGAGTCCAAAATCCACTTTTTCAACAGTGGAAAAAAAAAAAAAGGGCTGCCGTGCCAGACGCATTGTTGGAAAGGGTGTGTTTTGGATGCAAAACAAAATAAATCATCAGGGTGTCATCTCCCATTCTGTTTAGAGCAAACTGCTCCTGCACCTTGGCAGATTGTCAGTTGGAAGTTTCTCTGCACAGGAAATGGTTTAACTGGGCACATGGGCAGACCATCATGTGTGTATTATGCAGAGTGTATGTATGTTGTGCACCAAACTATGAATACCTGCATTTTGTTATCTTGATATTGCACTTTAAATTAAAGTTTTTATAGGTCAAAAGTGCAAAAGCTTTCTGCTGCCTCGGATATTGATGCGCCTGACCTCTCCTCATTTTTTGACCAGCTGCATGGATGAGTAGGTGGGCTTCAGTATATATTTTTTCTATTTAAACAATATTTAATTTAGTTCAGTTTGATTTGTGTCGTGCCAAACACAACATGGAGACTGGATGGGAAAAATGACACCTGGGTCAATCTGAAAGTAAAGCTAAGACACTTGCGTTGCACTGGGCGCTGCTTTGTGCAAACTTGGAAACATTGGAAACTACTTAAATGTGTTTAAATCCTATACTAGTGTCATAGGTAAGATAATCTTGAAGTTAAAGCACTGAAAGAAGTTGAAGTGGCAACAGAAATACGACTGAAACAAGGTTGGAGTTTCAGCGTGTCAGATTTAGTGGCATGGCAAATACCCTGTGTTGGAGCGCTCTTCAAATAACGTAAAAACACAAAGAGCTGGTGTCTGTCCTTGGAAACACTGTGGGCTCACTGGAAGAGATGATGAGATTTATGTAAATACAAATATAGATTATTGATTATACACTAATGAACAATTATAAATAATATATTACATTCCTGTTGATCCAGGCACTGGAATGAGTTTTAAGAAGCAACTGTTGGAGTGTAGAAGAAACATCAGCATCAAACTTCATTCCTTTATTTACCAAGAGCTGTTGAAAGTGGTTCAATTTGGCTTGCTCCTGTCTACCACTTTTTCCTCCACCTGAAATAGAATGCTGACCAGCTAGTTGTCCTCTTTCCTAACACTGCTTTGCAATAGCCTTAAAGAACCTCGTGTAGACAGGAGATAATAAACTGCAGCTTACATATACATTCATTCATATTTAATCCAAACAATATACACTTCTAGTTTACAGAAAACCAAAAAACATGATGCAAGTACAAGTACACTGACCAGCAGAAAACACAACCAGTATAAATACACACTGTAAACTCTAAAAATGTCTTAAAAAGTTGCCAACTTTGGAACTATGCTGAAGTAAATACCAAAAACGCAAAATTAAGTATGCATAAGTTTGTTTATGAACATCCATGACAGATGCATCAGTGGGGGAGGAAGTACTCAAATATTGTACTTAAGTAACTTCCAGAAATAGACAAAAATATACTCAGGTAAAAGTACCACCGGCTTTTCTGATTGCTTTTAAATATATTTAAAACATTGAAAGTAAAAGCACCTGCACAGTGGAGCCAATTCGCTAATGTAACGGTCAACTACATCATTATGACCGAGTCTCCTCCTCTTTCAGATCCAGGATGTTTCTTCATCACTGATGCTGCTGCTGCCCTTTGCTCTTGTTGAAGGAGGCGGAGTCTAAACGTCACCTCCCCGCTCTGATTGGATCAGCGGGCCTATAACCCACACGTTATTTATTACTTTAAAATGTGAACGTGGAACACGATGCATTGTTAAAGGTGCAGGAGAACGTGCAGGTAATCGCTGAATATGTGGTGGAGTAAAAGTGAAAACTAAAGTACAGATACATGCAAAATGTAGTTAAGTACAGTAACAAAGTAAATGTATGTTGTTACATCCCACACAGAAGAATCAAAAGGGGTAAATAAGACTGTGAGGGTGCGGAACAGGATCACTGTCTGTCAGGTGAGTGGTCCTATTTATTTACCACCACTAGTCAACGTGTCTAATGCCTTTGCTGGGTTGAATGTGCTGCCTCATGGAGAGGACGGTATGAGTAAGCGTTGAGATATCTTTGAGCGACAGTGAGATTAACAGATTCTCACAGGTTCAAAACAGAATGAGTGGGAAGTGCGAAAAGAAAACGACAAATACAATGTCTATGTTACAGCATAAGCAAAACCCCAACATTTTATATGTAACTTGTGAGGTGTGTGTATTTTCGATCAGGGTGGAGCAGCCCCAGAAGTGAGAATATAACAGTTTTCTCTCAGCTATAGACGTTGGTGTCAGGATGTAAAGCTCACATCTTTTTTTTTTTTCAGCAGAAGGTCACGCTGGCTGACGACAAGCCAGGTTCTTGACATGTCAACGCAAAGCCTGCATCCAACCTGCACAGTTTAGCATGAGAAAAAGCTCCACGGAAAGCAGAACAAAAGGTCAAATGTCAAGATAGTGTTCTATTTACTGCTTGGTCTGAGATGCATTTATGCATTCAGTTTACTGGAGTGAGACTGGAAGCATAATAATAGATAAATAGATGATAAATAGGCCATTTGGGACCTTTTCCACTGTAAACGCCGACCTTTTCATGAGAACCAGATCTCCTAATGAAGCAAAATCTAATGTCTGAGGTCTTTAGGGATACGATGTGACATGAGGTCGGGTTACGGTTAGTGTGAGTTATTAGTTGTTTAGGGTTAAGGCTTACTGTAGACTTGGGTTAGGCTATCCACACTGAAAGGAAGTCAAATCCGATATCTGATAAGAATAGTGATGCAAACCTGTGTGGGTGTGTGTGTGTGTGAGTGAGTTTGCAGTGGGACAGTGCGACAGCCTGTTATTACGGCCCATGTGACTGACAGTGTGTGGGCGAGAAGGTAATTGCTGAAGTATGCCTGTGGTGACGAGGGCCTTCAGGGGAGCGGATGTGCAGCAGACTGTGAGAGGCACACAGAGAGCGACGGCAAGCCCAGAACTGATGACTCATCTCTCACACCCCATTCACTCCTGTTTGTTTACTCCTCTCATCTCCAGCCGGAGCCAGAGCGGTGACAGACAGGGAACTGTCACCCAGTGATTGGGCTGTCTTAAAGGATTGCAACTCTTTAGACTTCAGGACAAAGCGGCTTAGTTTGATCCAGGTCCACTCACCGTGTAAACAGCCTCCAGAGCAAACACGCTGTAAGCATGTACTTACCGTGCACTTTGTCAGAAACTCTTACTATCAGCGAGTAGTTCCTCCCTTTGCTTTCAAAACAGCCTCAGTTCTCTCATGTCATGGAAACAAAAAAAAGGAAATGTTCCTTTAATAGTCTGCTTCATGTTGACATGACTGCATCACATTATTTCTGCAGATTTGTCAGCTGCACATTCATGCTGCACATTCAATCTCCTGTTCTACCCCATGTCAAAGGTGTTCTACTAGTTTCTGGTCAGGTCTGAGTTCAGTGAACTCACCGTCATGATCGTGAAACGGCTTTTTCTTTGTGACATGGAGCATTATCCTGCACGAAGCATCCATCAGAAGATGGTAAACTGTGGCTATAAAGAGATTAACATGGGCGGCAACAATACTCAGATACCCACCATGACTCCACCAGCAGCCTGGACTGTTGACACATGGCAGGGGTGGATCCAGGGGTGGGGGCAGGGGAGGCCCAAGCGGAAATCTGGTAGACCTCTCACTATAATGTTGATTCATTTAAAATGATCTATTAACTTACCAACAATACAAAAAATCTAACAAATATGACAGTTTGCTATTTTCTAGGTTTTTTTGAAGCACACAATGTGCTTAAGGAACCGAGAATTTTCAAAATATATTCAGTTATGTGTGTCTTTGCTCAAAGCTATAGAGCAAATATTGAACAAGGAATAACTGAAATGTTAGCTTGACTCAGTCAGTGCATGGACGTTGACATATAATTGTAGCACCTGTACAGCCCCTGATTGAGAAAAATCCTAGATCCGCCACTGCTCCATAGATCCATGCTCCAGATTGTGACTCTCATCAGACCAGGGCTATGTTCTTCAGTCTTCAACTGTCCGGTGTTGGTGAGTCTGTGTCACTGCAGCCTCACATTTCTGTTCTTGGCTGACAGGAGTGAACCTGACATGGTCTCTGCTGGTGTAGAACCACCAAGAGCCCGATGAGGTGTAAATTTAGGAAGGGTGAAGAGAACAGAAAGTGTTCTACAGATCCTCTTTCTATCTATCAATTCAAGAAACCTCTGTCTGTCATCTCGGTCTGTGTCTTGCATATCTCGCAAACCGTTATCTTATCAGCTTCATGCTTGGCATGTGCATTTGTAAGGGCCCAAGGAAGTGCAGTGTCATGTTTGGTAGGATTCGGACACATGATACATTCAGTAATAATGAACCTGAATAACCAGACGACCAGCGCTCTGTGGCAGCAGCGCCTGGTTCTCATCAACAAAACTGACACTGTCGATTATGACAAGAGGCGTTTTTTTGACAAATGATTCTCCAGTTCAGGGTTCTGAGTCAAGCTTCACCAAACGGGTGAACAGCTCTTTGTGCAGCAGCAGTGCCGCGGCTTCCGTGTCATGCGGACAATTACTAAAAGTCACTTTTACAGTTTCAGAAAGAAAGCTGCAACCGGCATCACCGCAGGCCAAACAAATCCGAAACAGGCAGGGTCAGAACAGGCACTGCAGTAGTTCTTACAAATGTGATGGATTTGATATAAAATGAGTCTAGCGGGCTATCAACAGCAGTCCACGACATTCTGTAGCCAGGCAGCATTTAATTATTTACTCTGTTATAGTTTCAAAAAAATGATATGAACCAACACCATCTCCCTGCTTTCAAACCGTAGGTCAATCTTACAGAACTTCGGAAGCGGGTGATCGATTGAGTAGGGGCGCACAAATGAATGGGAAGCAATGTCTGGTGTAACCGCACCACAGAAGTGTGAGCTCATAACGTGGAATGTGATTTGAGTCCCATCTGTGGTTTAGTTCCAGCAACTAAAGCACTTTACTCAGGGTTTTGGGAAAGATGATGGTTTTGGTTCAGTGTAAATAAACATGTCATATCTGAAGTCATTTTCTCTATTTGAAGCCAGACTGTGAAAAATGACTCCTACATTCAGTCCATACTTGCCAAACATGCAGACTATCAAAAATATGTCCTTATTACGTTAATAGAAAATATGGTTTGGTCCCAATCATGTGTTCTACTAGACATATTTGCTGTTGCCAATTAGTTGGATATAAACATCATTTCCACAGGACAGAGCTGCTCTGTGGCTTTATTAGGTTCACATGTACAATCCAGTGTAACGTTTCTGCCATAAAATCTATTTTTATCATATCTGGAAATTTCAGTTTGCAGTTATTTGATTATATGGTTCATTATTGATGTCATAGATGGTGCACTGGTAAAAAAAAAAAAAAAAAAAACTCATTAAAATGTACAAAATCCCTTTTTAACTGTGTGCTCAATAATAATGGCACTCGCCTCTGCATTGACCAACAATTGATCAACATCCATCCAGTGCCCTGGGGAAAAGGTGAAAATGTAAAAATAATAACCCATGACACATCCTTCCACCAAGTTTCATGGAAATGTGTTCCGCTGCTTTTGTCTTAACCGAGTTAAAAACAAACAAACAAAGGAATTAACAGGTAAAACATAACCTCCTCTGCAGACGTAAAAATACAATTAAATTCACATGCATCCATTAATGTCAATATGACCTGAAAATGTCATGAACATTAAATTTATGACAGAACTGTTGTTTTACATTGCAGCAGACTCTGCAGGTGTACCTAATAAATTGGGCAATACGGGGAACACAGTATTAAATTCATCACATGTGAAAATGGAGAACATGTGAACAAGGAGAAAAACAAAGAACAACATTTGTAAGATTACAAAGTTCACACACAGAAGATGTATCATGTTATTTCACTGACATGTTGGAAGGAGCAAATACACAAATTAAATATAATAACTTAAAACCTCAATAAATACAATGTTAGAACAGGAGAAGAAAAACAAACTGCAAAAAATATTTATAAAAAAAAATCAAAATTGTGAACCTGTACTAAATGTATCTAAAAATGTAGTATTTTAGCATTTAGGCATTTTAAGACACAAAGTGAAGTTGTGTCAAAGTAATAAATGTGAATCTAGTTTTAAAAGTTTAGATGTAAACTTGTTGTGCGTTTGTGCACAGTAGTAACACAAATAGCCAACTTCAGTGTGTCTGTATCTGGATGTATTCCTGTGAAGGAGGAGCTGTCCTTAACGTAACCTGATCCTGATCGGTCGGCCTGTGGCAGCCTCCGTTATGAATGGCGGTTAAATCGTTCCCTGAGGCACCGTCAGGCTCACAGTAATTGATGTAATCAAAGGCATTTGGCGTTGGGTCACATGCCTGCTCACTCGCTGACAACAGGACTGCATTTTACGTCTTTGTGCCTCTGTCTGGACTCGCCCCTCCCGAGGCAGCCGCTTCTTTTTGGCTGGCAGTCCGATCTTGGTGACCACAAACGCTTTTGAATCACTTGGAGATGAGTCATCGTCGCTCTCGAAATGATGACTCTTTGACCGACACGTCTCTCGCTCTGAGCAAGACTTTTTTTTCATGCTTTGGGATTCTGCTTTGAACACTTCTCCTATGAGTCATTGCTCTGAGCAGATGCAGGATGATACATGTGCTTGTTCAGCACACGGTGCATATTTACTGAGCTACTCTGGATATACATTGTGTCGCTGTTACAGACTGAAAAGCCTCACGAAATCCCCAAATATTGAATTAAGTAAAAAACATGAATTCCTGGTACACGATATGTTGCAAATGGCTGTCATGAGCGCTTTAATGACAAGATGTTTGTTGTGCAGACAGCTTCCTGAAGAGGCTGGATACATTATGTGGGCATGTTTGTTTTCAGCAGAATAAAAAGTGCTGTTACACAGATCATGTTTCATCTAATCCCTCCGAAATAACAGACTAGCCAGACTAATCTGACTTTGACACTCGACAGGGCTGGGCCCAAGAGCTGTAACTGTATACAAAGAAACCTTTTTTTCTCTCGCTCTCGTCCGCGGCGGTCGTATTTTTACATTCAGGCTGAATAATCCAATACAAATGCACACCTGGAATTTTCTAGAAATAAGTGTCAAGTGTAATTTTTCAAACCTCACTGCTTCATCACTCATGACACGGACACACATTTCAGAGAGTGATAGAGACAGAAATAAGTACATTCAAATGAAATGGTAGAGAACAGATTGATTGGCTTTGGCACCCCAGTGGGAAGGAACGTGCTATGGAAGCACTTCTTGAGTGAATTTGGTGCTTCAGGTATGAGGAAGACTTCTCCCCGGAGCCGATGAGGAATGGAGCTTGAAAGTCTGGACGTCTCACGAGGGGCTTCTGAATGGACAGAGTGATCCAGTGTTTATGGTGGTGCAGATGTAGAGGCGGGGGGGAACTGAAGCCCCTTCCACCGGTCGACACTGACACCCACTAACACGTGGGTTTTGTCTCCGATGGGAATAGATACAAAAAGCATTCACTCCTGACTGAGTCAAATGACTCTGCACTGACTGCATCAAATTAGCAAGCGCTAATTTGGCGAGACAGCGAGGTGAGAGCGCCTTAGTTTACTGAGCATTTGTGACATTGAACATGACGCACCAGGAAAACAGAAACAGAAAAGCGAACTCCTCTACCGGCAATGAGAATGAAGTCATCTCCTTTCGTCAGCAGGTTTTATAAACCTGCGTATACCCTTTAATTTGGAGCTATCAGTGATGCACTGAAACTGACAGCTGATTGGCACAGGGCTCGCAGGTCGGGTTGAGAGAATGAGCTGGTGGAGCCTGGAGATGTGGAGAAGTGGAATGCACAAGATGTCAGTCTCCCTGACTGAACTTTCACTGAGCTTCATTTCTTTTAGAATTGAAGGAGGCAGGAGATCCGTGGCATGAGTCAGCATGTGGCGACTTCGGCTTCGTTGTTTTTTGGTAAACTGAATGATTGTACTGTAACTGTTTAGAGAATATTTGTAGTGTTGTGATTATTCATGTATTTCTCATAAGTTGAAAGTCAATCGTTTATTTTTAATCAGCAGCAGATTTATTCTTATTAATAGTTAAAAGAATGTTTAATGGTGATAAGACACTGATAAGAGCAACGTTATTGCAGTATGTCGGGAAAAAAAAGAAGCTGTTTGCTAAGTTAGCATAAATACTGCCTGAAATATTATTAACACATTAATACATTGTCGATAGTGACTTATTAACAGTTCCTTCTCTAAACAGCTGGTAACGTAAACTGACTGAGAGCAGGTTTAGCACAGTGTTGAACCTGCGGTGTTGGTTAAACAAACCGAAGGCGCACGAGCTGAAGACACAAACCTGTATCTGTTGCTTCTCAGTAATGCATGAATGACAGTGCACATATCCCTCTGACACCTATCATCCAAACAATAACATTCCACGTGCGTTGCACAATCCTCGGCTCTGCCTTGTCCTCAAGCTGAACGGTTTCAGAGTTCACACAGAGCAGGGCCCCCCCCCCCCTGCATGGAGCTTCCTCTTTCCGTGAGTGACCAGACGGTTCACATGCTGCTTTTATTAAGTCTCATTAGTCTTACCGACATAAGAACACAGTGTTTGTCAATAGCCTTGGCGTTGGGGCGGGAAGCCTCGGGTAACGCTCCGTGGACTCTCTGACCCCCACAGCACCGCAGCACCACCCCATTCATCCCCCACACCTTCCCCCTTTTTCCGCCACCCAACTTCACTCAGCCGCCTTTGTTGAAAAGGCCTCGAGGAGAGGTCACTGAGTGCAGGAATGCTATTGCTCACTTTGTGTGTGTGTGTGTGTGTGTGTGCAGGGACTCCATAGTCTGTAATTAAATTCTCCTCATGCACTTGGTGCATTGGGAGCATGAGCCAAGATGGTGGCTGTGGAAGTAGCGCTCAGTGACACGCTGGTCAGAGCTCATCTCCCGGCCCCTTCTGACAGCCATCGGCCTGTGCACGGACCCCCCCCCCACCCAGCCTCGCTTTTGGAGCTCCACAACTTTAGGTTTTAAGAATCAAAATCCCTCACATGTCCCGAAGGTTTCTGCGTGGATGCATATGAATATGAATACCTTCACTAATCTGGGAGATTAGCTGCTGGATTGTCAAACTGTCTCTGACCCTGTCTCTGACTGTCTCAGGCAGCACTTCTGCATTTCTTATTGAGCATTACCTCCTTCTTTTAAGACACCTCTGATTTCCCTATGTCACATTTGACTTTTAAATTGTGAGTACACTCTTAATGCTCATATACTTATTATGCATATCAATTTCTAGTTATGTGCAGAGTGCAGTGAAATCTGTGCCTGTCATCTGAATTCTTAGAAGTCAAAATGAACACTTGGATTAAGCTGGCGGCTCCACAGTCCGCTGCAGAACATGCTTAGAGAGGCTGTCGAGAGGCAGCAGGTTTCAAGTCTTGCGCAAAGAAACATATGCTGAAATGATGGTGGAGTTATTTTACAGATTTTCATAAGAGTATAGAACCACTTGTCAGTTGTATTGTTATCTTCTGTGGAAAATACACTGCACAGCCTATAATTGTGCCTCAAAACCTTTTCCTACATTTCTAAGTAGTCCACTCAAATACTCACACACACAAATACTTACAACACTCACAACAATAGTATAGTGACTACAGGATAGACATTGCGCTGAAATTTTTTGTTAGTTGGTAAAAAAAAAAAGTCTGAAGTGTTATTTGGAGTAACAAAGAGACCAACAGCTTTGTTAGTGATAAAATGCTGCCACAATTTCCCGGTTAATGCCGCTTATGTTGTACAAAACTGTACCTGAATACCTCTTTTACTTCAAAATAATATAAAAGAATAAAATAAAAGGTAATTGGCTCATTTTTCATTGCCGGTAGGGAAGTGGGCCTTTCTGTTTTGCCCCCGATGCATCATGTTCAACATCCCAATATCACACTTAAAACTGAGACGCACACTCACCTGCTGTTTTCCTGAACTTGCACGTTCATCTGGGAGTCATGTGTCCATCATTGCAAATCAGAGACAAAGCCGATAAAAACCTGTTTCTCCTGCAGAGTCGTTTGACCAGGGAGTGTAGTCTGATTGTATCCATTCCCGCTGCAGACAAGACCCACATGTTAGTGGTAATAGTGGTGGTTAGTGGAGATAGGAAAAGAGGCTTGAGTCTAAAATGTGTTCTTCAGACACAACAAGAACATTCATCATGTTGGGGGAAACCACTTCTTCCCTCAGATTTTATCCTAAGTGGAAGTGGAAGCACTGATTCCCGCTGTAACCTTTAATTCATGTCCTTCACCCTCATTTTTTTTTTTTTCTGTTTTATTCAAAGCAGGGAGCCCAGCGTGTTAGCGCCTAACACACCATGCAGGGTGAGGGCTTAGGGATTGTTGTGAGTGAGATATTGCACCATTAAAAGCATGTCCTGTAATCCACTAGAGAACAATACAGGGGGTGTTGCAAGGGTGGGAGCTAAATAAAAGTTTGTTTAATTTCAAATTTGAGGTTAATGTTAATTTGACAAGTTCGCAATCAAAAAGAATCCAATGAAATGTGTAATTGCTTTATTAATCAAATCAAAAAGAATTGAGCACTCACACTGTTATCCCACCTGATGTATTAACTCTTGCATTTTGCATTTTAGAATTCACCCTGTGCATGATCATGACGTGTAATCATTCCGTTTCCCTTACATGGAGATCTTTATTTTTTTGAATCTCACTCACTTTGATGTTTTCTCCACACATATAACAAACGCCTCACGGTGGTGGTGTTTTGATGCCAGCAGCAGCAGCAGCAGCATCTCAAATCACCACATTAATGTGTGCAGCAGCAGAGGGGGCTGCTCTTTGAATGCCACTCAAGGAATATCCAGTGAAAAGTGAATGCCACTGTGAAGATGGGGCTGTCTGCTGTTCTATGATAATTCCTAATTACATGCAAACTCCCTGGGGGCAATCTTTACATTAGAAATTAAAACATCTCCAGTGAGTGTTCGCTTGTCCAAACAGGATGTGAGCTCCTACCAGAACAAAACCCTGCCTCCCTCACATGGCTTGTGTTTGAGCCAAACAGCGTTCTCCAGCTTACCTCCCTCCCACAACCTCGCTCTGCTCGTTTAGCATCCTGCGTTGGTGAGTCTGTTTGTTTGTTTCGGTCAGTTTTCACTGGTGAAAACTTAGAAATTAGCCCCTGCATAAGTGATTTTCTAATAAAATACCATCACTTGTTTTGTTAGTCAGTATTATGGCACTGTGGCTGTATGGTATTTTTATAGAATCCTGTATTGCAGAGATGGGGAAACTCCACTCATGTGTAGCCAAACAAGACAGTTTGATTCAACCTGCAAGACAATTCATAGACACAAAAATAAATACATAAAATAACAAGAAAAATATATGTACATTTACCATTCACTTATTTACACAAACAAGTGTATCTATGTCGTCCATCAGGGGTTATTTTGGTTTCAGTATCTCGTTCAAGGACACGTCGGCACACGGAATGGGCAAGACTGGTCATGCTCTACCTAGTAGATAAAGCATGTTAGTTCTTCCAAGGAAAATGGCAACGTTATATTTGTGTTGAAGTAAAAATAAGTTAGTCTGTATAATAAGTCAATTTACAGCTGGAAATGTTAAATTGGATGAGTTGAGCAGCAAGTCCCCTGTTTGACTCCCACAGGAATCAAAGGGAACTACAGTGTGAGCTGATATCTGGTTTACTGCTGTGAAGTGCACACAGATATACTCAAACAAACTGTGGGAGGAAGTAAGTTCATTTGTAGATATTAAGGGGAAACCTTTTGTGGAACACAGAGAGAGCAAAATCTAAAACTGTGTCTCAATTCACGGGCTGCATTTGAAGACACGGACATTGAGACTATGTGGTTTGGACTTCAAGATGGTCAACATCAAGTAGCCCTCAAGGGCTAACGTCAATCAACAAAGTCCCAACCAGCTTCTCAGCCCTCTGCTCTACAAAATGAAAGCCTTGGGTAGAGGTAATACTGCATGTTCATACTTTGAAAGAACAAAAGTCAGGAATGACATCTGCTGACGAGTGTGTAAAGCTCCCTCGGGCTTTAAGCCACAGGTTTCAGTGCAAGGTTTTTGGAAAATGGAGTGGTAAGCTGTTCCACAAGTTTGGGACGGCTTCTGCAAAAGCCAGTCCATTAAGGCGTCGAATGGATGACTGGTCAAAGCCCACATACAAAGAATTACTGTAATCAAGACGAGAAGTTATGAAGGCATGAATCCCCCTCTCTAGATCTTTGGGTGGGAGATCAGCCTTTAACTTATAAGTCCCAACGGAAAGAAGCTAGACCTAACAACCGAGGAAATCTGCTTGTCAAATTTGAAAACCCTGTCAAAATAAACACAGGGACTCTTCAAAGAGGAGGGAATATTAGGGGGCTCGAGGGCCATGGGTGCAATCTCACTTTTTAGGCATGTACTGACCTGCGCTCAGTTCATAATTGTCAGTTTCATTTGTCTTAGGCTTTGACTAAAACCAAATAATATCTGAGTTGACACAGTTTGCGATCACTTGATATTTTAAGTGATATTAAATGCTGTGAGTTTCATTGTTTTTTTTATCTCTGGAATCCCCCCAAAAGTCAGTCATTATCATTGTTGCATTTATGAGCTTAGGTTTTTTTCAAGGTCTAGTTGTTAAAATGCAGACATTTAAGAACGCTTGTTGAATCATCTTGCTGCCTCATACACTTGTGGGTTAGGAATAACAATTTAATTTGTTTGTGTTGCCAGGAAACAGCTTTCAAGCATCTGTCAGTTGTTAAAATGATCCAAAACATATTTATATATAAGATGTGTGGGTAAAAGTTAGATTCTCACACTGCAGTTATAGATGCAGTCTATTTATACAGTATATTGATTTCACAGGGCTCCTCATCAGCTCTGGTTAGGTAAACAGAGTGGAAATAAAGGCAGTATACATCTCTGAGCTGCCATCTGCATGAATTGAATCACTCCTAAACAATAAGAGCAGAGCTGAATAACACTGATACCTCAGATCACTGTAATAGTGTTCTCTATTCAGGCTGACTGGTACAAAAGGGACACCACCTCGCTTGTACTTGGGTCCCTGCATTGACTCCTCGACAAGAACAACAGGTATCAGGTTGTTTTTATTGAATTGAATGGAATGGAACGGCCCCATTACATCTCTGAGCTTCTCTGCCCTCTCTCTCAGATCCTCCAACCAATATGGCTCCCAGCAGTCCCTCGGTCGAGGCTGAAGGATAAAGGCAATCAAGTGTTTGCTGTCCCAAAACAGTTTACCATTTACAATGAGTCTCCCTTCTGTAGACATAATAAAGGCTAACCATGTTTTCTCTGGCTTTTTGAGTAGTTTCTATCCACTTTTTAAATGTTTCCATTTATATTTCTAATTTATTTTATTTTATTTATTTATTGTGCTTCTCGTGTTTATCTTGTACAGTGCATTTTTTCTACTCAGGTTGTTTAAATGTGCTTCATAAATGAATTTGATAACTTGTCATTGTGATATTGTGTAACTCTGAGAAAAAGAGACAACCCCCCTCACTCATAAAATGGATGAGTAAAATGAGTGAATGACCAAAGCAGTGTCATAAGAACTGCTACATGAGAGACAATTACTTTTCCCTCAATCATAATAATGATAATAATAACTTAATTTATGTTATACTTAAAGTAGAAGCAGTTTTGTATGTTTGTTGCCTTCCGTTTGAGTTTTGTGACTCCTGACAAAGACTTTTGGGACGTACATGGCTGTGTTCAGTTTCAGTCCCTGCAGGGAGACGTTACAGTGTGACAGTGAATCAGCATCAACAACTGCACCAGGACCTTGAACCTGTTTGACTGTTTACACTTGTGCTTTTCTGTGACACATCAAAATGTCCCATATATGAAATGCTCCTAAAAAGAGAAGCAGTTGCACACACACATCTTAAAAACATTAGGAGTACATAAACTTTTATCCATAAAATTAGTTATTTTCTGTAGTTGTTAAAACAAAAAGAAAAACACTTGTTACGAATTCAATTCAACTTGTTTATCCTTTTCTTTTTTATTTGGGATAAACTTACTCCCATGACCCAGCTTTTTTCTTTTTCAATAAACAGTTCCAAACAAAAATGTAGCCTTTCCCGTTTTGTGTGGAAGTGAAGTTTGACTCAAAGAAAGAAAAAATAAATGCCTTACCATAGAGCTTTAAATTAGTGAAATAAAGTGTCTTATATTACTTGTATTAGAGTTTGAAAGTGCTTTGACTCAATATTAGTAAAATAAAGTGTCTTACCAAAGAGTTTGGAATGAGTGAAATACGTTTATTTGACTTTTAAATGTGGGTTGACTCAATAAAAATAAGTAAAACAAAGCAGTCTTAAAGTGTGAAATGTGATTTCACTCAATATAAATGAGTAAAACAAAGTGTCTTATATTAAAGTTTCAAATGAGGTTGAACTAATAAGAGCGAAAAGAGCGGGCGCGAGAGGGGCGGCGCTTCCACCGAGCGGGGCCACTAGTGCGATTCACCAAGCGGCGCTACGCACGTTCGAGGGCGTACGCGCGCCGACGATGTTGTGAATGAGGGGATGGGAGTGACGTCAGCGGCCGAATGTCAACAATGTAGCGGCGGAGAGGAGGAGGAGGAGGAGGAGGAGGAGGGGGGTGGAGGAGGAGGAGGGGGGGGGTAGTGAGGGGGAGGAGGCTCCAGTCCAGAGGAACAAACTGCGGAGACGGAGCGCTGCACCAGCACGCGCATACACACACACACACGCGCGCGCGCGCGCACACACGTAACACAACAGACCGGAGAGACGCTCGTGTTTTGTTGTGAAGTGAGAAAAGAGCCGAGGCGCACCGACGCGGGGCGAAGAAGAAGAAGAAGAAGAAGAAGAAGAAGAAAGAGAAGAAGAAGAAGAAGTGAGCTCAGCGCAGCTCCGAGGAAACGACAAAGAGAGCCATCATGTGAAAGAACTTAACGTGGGAAACGGACGACAGGGCTGGAATACGAGCGGAAGAGAAAGTCAAAGGTGAGCTGCCGTGCACGTTGCTTCACGTTCTCCTCCGACTCACGTCCGCGTCGCGTTATTTCTGCGAAATCTTCAATCCGTGCCTCTTGTTGATGTGTGCGCCCGCAAAGCGAGTGGAAAGTTAAGTGTGGAAGCGGCGCTGCAGCCGGGGAGACAGCTCGCTGTCACACGCGGGCAGAGAAGTTGTAGTGGAGGAAAGAAAGGGATGGATGAAGACAAGACAAGAGGAGGGGGGAAAAAAAACCGCATGCACGGCTGCTGAGAGCAGCGGCGGTGGTGCGGGTATTGAATGGGGAGGAAGGCGCCGGGGTGTGAACGCGGGTTCAGGAGTGAAACACAACTCTGCACCACATCCTGTTGTGCTTTGAGTCAACGCGCCGTGTGCGCTCCCTGTTTTCTCTGCTTGTGCAAAGTCGAGGCGTTGCTGGTCCCAGTGCAGAGTTAAGACACGCTGCTGCTGCTGCTGTCAGGGAAAAGACTCCAGAACACAACAAAACACAGGAGCTGTCACTTGTAGCGTCATTAAACAGCTCCCTGAGTCACTACATTCTTCACAGTCAAGTAGAAGCATGTTATTGTCATTTAACCCTTTGTTTGTATTGCTTTTCCACCCGTGCATGTGTTGCTGCACCCCCTCGTTAATTTGCCTTGTGCAAAAACACAATCAAAATATTTGCTGTGTAAGGACGAGCCTTATCCGCCCGCGACAGCCAATGGAATCATCTCATCTCCCCACGGTGCCGTTTAAGAACCCGTATTGTCGTCGTCTTTAGTCTTAAGCCGTCATGTTTAAAACAAAAGATCAGGAGCAAGCTCTACTACCATCAGATTAAAATGTAAAGTGATAAGACACCCACGCGCGTCGGTGGTTGTGGAATTCAATCACAATGGTGATGGAATAAGGCGCTGCGCCTTTACGCGCGGTCCTGCTTTGTCATGTGAATGGATGCTGCAGTCGTGGCTTAGTCAGTCCCTGTCACTCTTTATTATGTACGAGTCAGTGTTGTACTATATGATGCAAGTCGTAGATAACGGTTTATGTTTTATGTTTATATGCATTTAAATGACATTTGTTGGAGAGCACATTTTTATACATTTTTCTCGTTAAAATCCTTTAATAAACCAAATTGATAGAACATGATGTTTTGCAGTTGTTCCAATTTAAAGAGAAATATTTGAGTTTAAATTAGTAAATTGGATTATAATTTTAAATCGGCGTCCACGTTTTCTGTGCTCACTCTGGAACATGAAAAGAAGCGTGCGTGTTGTCACACACAGTGGTGTTCACTGTCAGAATCAGACTGCAGAATAAATGTCTTTTACGTTTTCGGGGACTTTCTGTTGTTCGATTCCCTGAGTGGCCGAACGCACAGGGGAGTGGAGCGATGCTGTCATTAATGCGGTGATACAGCAGATTTGGAGGGAGCGGTGTGGCGTGCACGGGCATCGCAGCCTCTTTGTTAGTGCTGATGCAACGCGATGATGCCACCGATGAGGGGGTCGCGACGTCCCCCCCCCCCCCATCCTCAGGCATCCCTGTCATCATGCCCCCCCCCCCCCCCTGCTGCTTTCATTCCCGCACAGAGTGGTGACATTGAGGATGAGTGGGGGAGTCACGCAGCAGCAATGGGACCGGTGCGGGTGAGCTGCATGCGGTGCGAGTCAGAGACGCACCGTGCACAGGTTTCGTAGTAACCCCCCCCCCCCCTCATTGTCACCGTTGGAGCTGATGATATTAAAAACGCTGAGTGACGTCGCTCCCCTTGCACAACACGTGTGCGGCTGCAGCACTCATGCGCAGTGTCGTGCACGGAGCCTTTTGTTCTGTACAGTATCCCCCCCCCCCCATCACAACACATGCACTGCCCTTCTTTTTTCCATGGCAATCCCCTGCTTAAATTGTTGGGATGCGTGTGTGCGCGTGATTGTGGGTGTATGTATGTGTGTGTGTGTGTGTGTGGGGGGGGGGGGGGGGTGACTCAGTCAGGCTTAAATGCCACTTCATCCAGTCTGCCAGCTCCTCCTGCTGTCACATTGCCATTGTCTGCTGTGTTATCAGTCACATTTGTTTATCTGCATCATTTTTGTGTCACAGGAAATCAACGTCACATGACTTACTGAGCTTGATGGCTAATTCTCCACAGTTTGTCTTAATAGTCCAAATTAATAATGGGTATAGAAAAGGAGTAATAATTAGTATGCATGCATCCAGAGAGCACCAGTCCCTTCTTTACTGGTTTAAAAGGTGAATACCTGTTTTGCTCATAGCTGATGTAAGAGGTGAGAGAAAAAGTATTGTTGCTCAAGAGCTGGGTGGTTATTGAAATCAATTTCTAATCATGTTAACAGCATTAATACAAGCCATGGCGTATGCATACAAAATGATTAACATAATATTATATTATACATATATTTATAGTGTTTAGATTCTAAAGCAGTGGAATAAATGTTTTGTGCAGAGAACTTTTTTTAAATCAAACAAAACTTTCCAAAAAAACCACACCTTCAAAATCCCTGTCTTCAATTTCAAATAAATTCGCCTCAAATAATTAATTTGGGCAACAGAGCTCAGTGAATTAATATTTATGGCATATCACAATGCATGACTCCACTGGATGCCAGTGAACAAGGATTGCCCAGTTATTGCATCACATAGTCCAGAATTGCCTCTCTTGTCTTCTGCCCTGTACATTATTATAAAAGCTGCAGCTTAAAGGTCACATGAGTAGGAGGTCTTGACTGACCCCCCACCCACCTTCATCCGAGATTTTTAATTGTACAGTTAACTCCCCTCAAGCTGATGAAATCCCCACGTTGCCAGAAAAAAAACACCCATGGGTTGGGACCTAATTGTCCAAAATGGGCACTACACCCATATTTGGGGCGTTAAATACATTTTGGTTGAAGGACCCAGAACCTGTTAGAATTATTACCAACTGCCAAATGCGCTGAAATGAACTGAGAAGAGCCAACTGAAACCTCACCCAGCAACAGGAACCCTCATGTTATTTCTGACCTGTAGTGTTCAGGTCCTCCATCGCCACTGAGCTCATAGTAATCAGGTTTATAGCTCTGAACTTCCCATCAAGCTAATTGAAATGCTAATGACAGAAGAGGCTGCATGTGTCCAAAAGTAACAAAGCACTTTTGGATTAAAGATTTATAAAATTGCCGCTGAAGTATAGGACATGATGAAGTGATCTCTTGCTGCGATCCGAGATGGATTTCCGCTGAAAACAATCCCAGCAGTCGCCTAACTGCAACATATTTTATTTTTATGAGGCACAGTAAAGAAAAAGCTGATCCTCCTTTCAGAAATTCACAATAAGCTGCATATCCACATCTCTCACATAGATTATTTCTTTCTCCCCCCCTCTGCATCATTAAAGGATCGTTTGCATCACTGAGGATATTTGAGTAAACCCCCCCACCAGCTCAGTTCCACATCTCAAGTCGGTGCCTTGGCTTGGAAAAAAGAAAAAAAACATGTTCCCATAGCTCTCCCACGTCAGCACAAAGGCATGTTTGACTGGGCTGCTGCCAGGGTGAGGCGTACATGGAGCAGCGCTGCTGGGAGAAATCTAAGATCCTGCACTTTACACCAAGGGCTATTGTTCCCACCCCTCCACACCACCTCCCTCCTCCTCCATCATGTCATGGCCGCTCATTCTTCCTCTACGGTCGTTCATGGCAGTGATGTGCACTGGTGTTTTTTTTGTTTTCTTTGCCATGTGAAATCAGATTGTATTATCCCGCCAGACCCATGCAGCACCCGTCAGTCTGCGGTCCCAGAGTCAGAGTGTTTGTGTCTCTCTCTCTCAGTGTGTTTGCTGCTCAGTTGCCAAGAAGCTATCAAATCTAAACCACCACAGGCACATTTCTAATTGCTCTGCTTTTGTTGGGATGTTTTTTTTATTATTGAGAGACGTAAATCATCCCGATAGTTGCGTCAAACCTGTTTGATGATCTCACAGACTTGTCCTACTGCCTCGAGCTTAGCCCTGTAAACTCCTAATACTTGAGTTACCCATCCTGCAGTCATCCGGGTTTAAAACTGTGCAAACCCCATTGAACTAGTGAATCGATGCACATGTGGTCCTAAAGCTTTGGAAGTAAAACATTGGAATAGTGGAAGAGAGAGGGTAGAGGAATGAGGTGTTTGTGAAGTGGCACTTGGTGAATGAAGAGAAAACATTTCGCATAGTACAATGTCCTGTTTGTATTGGATTACTACAACTACTACAACGACTGGCAAGAGAAGGGAGAGCACTGCCGAGCTCTGTTTGAACGTGCACGCTCTGAGCTGGGGTGCGTTCAGTGCAGAGGTGCTGCTGCTTCACTTGGTCTCCTTATACTCAGTGAGCAGGAGGTGGTACTGCAGCTGAACCTGGCACCACTGCTGGTTTGACTTGCACCTCAGCGGACTCCAGTGAGAGCTTTTAAGACACTCAGCAATTTGCTTTTTTACTATGATTCTGTTTTTAATGTGTACACTTGAAGTGTATAATGTTATATAAGTAATCAGTTGTTGAATATGATACATTCCAATGGAAAGCAAAGCTAAATCTATGAAGTTATTCATTATTAAGTGTAAAAGTTCTGACATTTGTTATGAAATTCAGTTTAATATCACAACTTTTAACTTAAAGGAATGATTTATTTGAACAAAATGTAGTTTATTTGAAGGGATTGACATGTTTTGAGTTCAGTTTGGATTTCATCAGATTTCTAACAATACTTACTATGTTCAAGTTCAACTTTCACTTCACACACATTTTCACACACATGCATTTCACAGAAACCAAACATTGTTCCCTGGGAGCTTATTCAATGCTCTGTTTGAATGGTACATTTCTTCAGTGTTTGAATTCCAAGGAAAAAAAACAATCTGTGCTTCAGTGTCTGACTTAAAAGATAATCATTCTTAGGAATCTGAAAGAGGACTTCCTCACATTTCTGCTTTTGACGTTGTTTCCTGATAAATGGTTTGCTATTTATTTCAGTTCTCCCTCCTGGAATCAAATTCAGTATCCTAATTTCATTCTCAGAATTGATTTTAATCATTAACACACATGGCCCTAATTATCTTCTGTATGTGTCAGTTTGTCTGTTGTCAGTTGGACAGTTCAGAGATAATAGCTCCTGACCCTGATCTTAAAAATAGCTATGAGACTTTCACATGTGTTAAACCTGTTCCTGAGATGCATTCCTCTATACCGAAGAATTTCTTTGCTGAAGCTTTCGCATGTTGTTTTTGAATTCCACTGACTTGTTGCCGTGAATGATATGTGTTCCACAGTTCCCGATGGGAACGAGAGTGGCCACGGAGCCACATGAAGGGCCTTAGCTGTTAGATATTCACCTTGGTAACAGTAATGGGGCCATTATTACAGCACATAAATATGGCGGCTCCTTCATATATTCATGTTGGATTTTCTTAGGGTGGCTGAGTTTATTCATAGTAAACACTGTTGTCTGTGTTCTCCCCAGAGCCCACCCCCTGCTGCCACTGCAGAAACAATATGCACACCATATCAAATTAGAGCAGAAAGCCAGTGTGTGTCTCTTAGGTTTAGGCCTCCTTTGGTATTTGCAACTCTTTGTCGTCTCAGGGAACACTGAAGCACGGCTGTAGTGGCAGTTACAATTTAAAGTCGCACACTTGTCTGGGCAGCTGCTGAGTCACATAATGTGGATTCTCCTGCCGAACAGATAAAGAGCCACTGCTGCACTGCGACCTCACACAGTCTCTGTCCTTACTGTCAGTCTGAGCCTTTATTCCTTTCTATGGTTTTTTGTAATTAATTAAAGGAAGTAGCTAATCAATCAATCAACTGCACTTGTACAGGCTAATTCCTGCTAAGATTTGTTTCAGCTGATAGTTCCCAAGATTGAGCTTTAAAGCTCAACATGTAAGTCATTGTGGATAAAAAGTCCTTGTAGCAACTATTGTCCATGAAAACAATATGAAGCAGAAGCAGAAAATACCACAGCCGTACTTCTGTCTTTGTGTGTAACCTGTAAAGATATAGTGAAGTTATGGCATCCTGAGCAGAGAATGAAGTCCCACTCCCTGTGCACGTGTTGATCCGAGCTTCCGTGTTCTTTTGTTTTGGTAAGTTGATGGGGGGGCATGTGAGTGTGCACAGTGTAACGTCTTTCAGAGCATGTGAACAGTGTAACCACACTTGCTACCTGCCCACGTCGGTGCGCTTAAAACAGAAACACCATGGCTGCACGTTATTTTAGCTAAAGTGAAGCTAAATCACCCTTATTGCCCCCTGGTGGCTAGCTGCAGTATAAGCTAGGTCATAAACCCTGCCTCCTCCATGTTAGCAGCATGGAACTTGGACCAAACTGAAAAAAAATCAAAGTACACATTAAGTTTTCAAAGCCACGCTTTTAAAATGACTTAAAATCTGCAGAAAGAGTGAAGAAGCCCAAGTTAAAGTAAATACTGTAGAATCTACAGTGTAGATGGATTGTTGTGGATCTTTTTACCCAAAGTTCACTTAATACGTGCACAAGCTCCTATTTATCAATTTGAAAACTTTTTGTGATTGTTCTACTTTTTGAAGTAGCACAAATAAGACATCTGTGTAAATGACAATAGAATAGTTTTGACCCCCCCCCCCCCCCCGCACAGGCAGAAGAATGCTGTTCTGTGCGTCTTCGTCTGAAATCTGAGGTCATATCCTCATATGTGACACCCTTTTGTTCTGTTCACTGACATCGCAGTACACAGAAACAGTGGAAGGTTACCAGTCATCACTGTTTTTTCCTTCGTACCGAGTTGGTAGAGTTAAACTCATCACACTGAAATGTTAATATGAAATATGACACTCACCTCTATTATACACTGCTGATTAGGCCTTGAAGCAGTTGAGCAATTCAGCTTTTTGTTTATACTCATAACCCAGATAGACACAGCCGAGACGATTGGGTGTCAAAGGGAGATGATTCTGATATCAAAGTACTTTTAAGGACATTTGTGAGCTGAGCCGGAGGTTTGTCATCTGATTACATGCTGCAGTGATACACTGATATCCCACTGGCCCGCATCTCTCTTTTTCGAACCTGCCAAGCAATGCATCAGTTAGAACAATATTTCTGCTTATATTAGACAATACCAGATGTAATGGTGATGGTGTGTATGTTGGCAAACTGACAAACTAAAATGACTAAACATTGCAAACATTTTGTATTGAAAGACTTTATTATATATTATAAAATGTCAGGTCTACTTACTGTCATATTCTGAAGGCAAAACATAAAAAACTGCATCCGTTACTTACTTGTAGAAGTCTTACTGTGGTTTATAATCCTTTTCTCTTTTAACAAAAGAACGTTGTCTAAAAACAAGGTCACATACGAGTGAAACAATTAAATTGTTGCTTTTAAAGATGTTGTTGGGGTTATTTAGTGTTTGTTTGACATTTGACAATATAGAAAGAAAGTATTATGATATTTGATCCCCAGGCCTCTTTGAATATTACAGTTTTGGAGTCCGCACCTATTAGGCCATCAGACGTCCTGCTTATGGATTTTTGGATTTTCTCAAGTGTTATTATCGGCCTCAAAACCACGTTATCGGTCAGGCTCATATTTTCTATTCATTTTACCCTCAGCATCAATCTCATCTCTCCTCAACTTCACTGCCATTGATCATCGTGTGTCTCACTGAGTTGCAGTGGCTTTGTAGTCACTGGCTGTAATTCAAACCATTAGCTGTAAGGGGCCAAATGAAGCTAGTTCCCATCTCGCTTGAAGGCTTGATGTTTCCTGCCAAGGTCATTATGTGTCCCCCTCCCACCCCACCTCTCTCTCTCTCTCTCTGTCTCTGTGTCCTCTGGGTCGATGGGAAAAAGAAGTGGCGCTCACTCAAGCATAGTGGAAGGTATTTCAGACAATCAGCGGATTGCTGGTAGGGGGAATGAGATCATTGTTTTAGCGAAGGAGGGGAGTGAGGGAGGGAACTGGAATGACCCCTGTGGCAGGACGTTTGCCAGAACGAACGCGACACCGGCTCTGGCAGACGTCAGAATTCCTCTACAGATGGATTTATTTGTACTTTGCATACCTTGCAAAAACAAAACACTACCATTGTGAACCTCTGACATCTGCGAAAGATGAAGACGGTATAAATAGAAAGTAATAAGCGTGCCGCTCCGAGGCTGGAGTAAACAAAGTGTCAGGCAACAACAACCACTGATCATTAAGTACACACACACAAGTTTGATCTCTTGCTTGTTTTGTGAGCGCGCACTTTAAAGAAGGCAGACAAATGCTCCAGGTTCACGCACTGTATATCATTACAGCTCAGCCTTAACTTCAATTATCACATGGGAGCATGAACTCAGCTGTGCAGCATAAATCTGTAAAGTGACAGTTCACTCCAAGTGCAACACATCGTTTAAAGACAATAGTGAAGCGTGGTTGACGACAATATCACTTCAATATCAGATAATACACTTAAAAAAATGTAGATTTGTTTCATCAGAGACATGAAAATGACTTTAAAAGAAATTAAACAACAGGTTCTTCCCTGATACAGTACAAATAATCAGCAAAACTATAGAAAGTCATTCCAATGTATAATTCCAAATGTGCGTATGAAGACGATTATCTACAAACCACTTATCTCTCGGGAAAAAAAACACTTTCTGGTGAGACAGCACTTGAGGTAAATGTGAAGATGTGCTTTCTAATATGGTTGAGCTGACCCTGCATACACTGGGAGGCAGTTAGCAGCAAACCATGTCATATCTTCGCTGACGTTGAAGCAGTGGAGTGTAAAACAACAAAGTGTGTTCTGCGTGTGGTTTGGCAAAGAAGTGCAGCTGTAAAGGAGTTTGCGTCGCGAGGGGCTGGGGGTCGGATAGTGGGCGGGCTGGTCGGGGGCTGGTGTGAGACCACAGCACAGGTGGGCGGGAGGGGGTTTGGTGTGGTGGTGGGAGGGGAGGTGGATGGGCGTGGACGTGCAGTAATGTGCCCATTTCCTGCACCGAGCCCTTGTGCTGCACTGTAAACCAGTAAGCTTACAACGAGATCAGCAGGATTTGCAGTTTGTGGCTTCTCGCCATTTCACAGCAGGCAGCCATAGGTGCAGATCCTGTCTGTGCACTCCAGTGGGCCACTGTGCCTCATATTTCTTTTTTTCTTTTTTTTAAACCATGGGACACGAAAGGGAGCAGGAGCAATAAAAATACATTTTATAGACAAAAGGATGAACTACCTTATAATAACACTTTCATCTACTGCATTTGAGTCAATAGGTGAAAGTGTGGACTATGTATTGGTTTATACAAATTTAAATGAATTGCCAAAAAGCATATTAATGTTGAAAAACTCTGCAAAACCACAGATTCTGTTCATGCATCACAACAAACAACACATCCTCACTTCTCTGTGTAAATGCTCATCTTCGATAATGTACTAAACACACTGTTTATATTACATAAGGTGTCTGCAGAAAATTGATTTTCCCCACATTTGGCTACGCTGCCTCGACAGTTCAGTAACTATAATATATGAATGCCAATATTCATATTTGTTCATTTAAGCGCCTGACTGGTTTTGATACTCGTTCTAGGTGTAGCTCTCTGGCACACACAATTGTAGATGTTAGACGTCCAGTATAGTTAAGGCTTTTATATCAAAGACGGAGAAGAAAGATTGGGAAACAAAGGCAGACAGAGCAGTGAGAGTTAGCGAGGGGAGACATCAATAGTCGTGGCCGCATGAAAGGCTGTAGGAGGCAGCCATTTAGATGGATTACAGTAGCACTGCTCCCCTTTCATCTCACTCAGGGATTGTGTCTTGAGGGAAGGAAGCAAATTGGTTCTCATCATGCTTAGCAACTGCTCAGTCTGATAGCTGAGTCTGTTTGAACACTGTGATGTACATTCCTACAGCGTTATATACATGAGGAACATTTATGCTTGGCTCTAAGCCAACTATCTACTAGCAGTCATCTTCCCCTCCATGAGCGCAGTGACAGACCAGAAGCAGTCTAATCTATCACTCTGCACTCTTGCGGCTTTCGAAAAATGTGATTTTTCAGTGCGCCACTATAACCATCATCGTATCTGGGACAAATGTGCAGCTGTAAGCACACGCTCAGGTCGAGCTGTTTGATCAATCCACACCAGTGGCAGAATTCTAAGAGATTTCACTGCTGATTTGAATCTGAAAGTGAAAGAATTGTTTAACCACCAGCACAGACAGACACACAAAGCTGCTATCACTCACTGAGTTACAGTCAGGACGAGATTTACTGTAAACTGCTCTGTGATCAACAAGTCCTTTGACACAAATCACCAAATACTGTAGTTAATGCAGTCCATATAAGGCAAGGACCTTTGTTGTCATGGTAACAATAATAGGACCTGGAGGAGTGTACTGGTGGTAGAAGTCACAGACTTTTGTTGTCACGGTTACAGTAATGAACATGCACTAAAAGCTGTGAAACGGTCACGGTTTAGTTAATCTACTTGATTGGCTTTGGGGGAAAAACAATTTTTTTTGACAAAAATAAGTTCTTTGTTAAGGTTGGATAACCTTTGTTGTCATGGTTACAATTAACTTATATTTGGTTGTGGATAAAAGAAAATACATCGGTTCCACACAGGCAGTCTTTCTATATTGTCAACTGTCAAATAAACACCAAATAACCCCTCAAAAAAACTTTAACAGCAACAAGTCCTGTGTTTTATTAACCCCCCCACCCACGCCTTGTCTCACCATAAAGGCTACGTCACCCTATTTGCACCTTCACAGCTGCTATAATAACTCCACTAAAGGTCACCAGAGAAAAAAACGTAACAGTGGGTCAGAATAAGTTGCTTGCACAGACGACCTATGGAATCAGTGTTTTATAGGAGGACAGTGTCCTGCAGTGGCTGTGTTTTCAATCTTTGTTTTGTCTGAGCAGTTTCTTTCTTCACTTCTACTTGTTTCTGCAGTTTCTCTGCTGAAATACGGCTATGATAATAAGGGAGATAAAGAAGCTGATTTATAATTACTATTAGATTTAGCGATCCATGTTTTTCTATTTTTAAGAATCGTTAATTCTTGACCCTGATGGTGGTAGTTTAAAAACCAATGGTGCAGCAGGGCTTTCAACAACATCTGTGAATGGAATTATCATGAAAGCCTGTCCACTGATTAAGACTGTGAATGAAACTTCTTCTTAAACAGATTAATTCATTCTCAGAAATATAGTAATAATCTTGTAATTTCTTAGAAACCACACCTCTGTTTTTTCCAGCCAACTGTACAAAAGCTCTAGTGGTCTCAACAAACAGAGAAAAGCAGCACATTTTCATTTTGAATGAATCACGTTTGATGTTTTTTTTTAACAAATAGGTGATTTTTCTTTCTTTTTCACGGTCTTCCTCTTCGTCCTCAACAACTGAACAACCTTTGTTTTGAGGTTGACTTTGACTTTGAGAAAGCCTAGGAAAAAAGTGTATCTAAGAAAAGTGGCATTTAAGTCAATCAGTCTAATAAAAGCTTCACATTCTTCTATTTAACTAATTCATTTTATATGCCAGGAGCTCAAACTTCTTGAAATCAAATGCTGTTTCTTGTTCTTTCTGATTTTTGATCAGAAAATTCTTAAAACCACTGAAGTCACTGGAAACAGAAGAATCGGTGTATTCCCACAGTTTATCAGTAAAGTAGTTTTTTAAACCTGAATTCAAAGAGACTGAATTAGTTAATTAATTAATATAGTAGACTGATATAGCTGAAAGTGCTTAACAGTAAAACTAAAAATTCAACTGTACAATAAACAAGGATGAATGGAAATATATTATAATTAGATAATAAAAAGGCAATAGACTATAAAAGATATACATAAAGATGATTAACAAAGGCATTATTTAAAAGCCAAATTAAAAATACAGATCTCTTGTAGCGCCTTGATAGTGTGTATCCTTGTTAATCTACAAGTTCTCACTCTGCAGCCATAGCTTTTATAAGAAACCTGAAAAATGAGCATTTTTCTAACAGTTTATCTCCAATAAATCTACTTTCAAGTTGAAGTATTGTCCAGCTTGATTTTTCTGCATGTCTCTGTAGCTGTCCTGTGAGAGTGGATGACAGGACGATTCGGTCCTCACGCTGCAGGGACGTCCTCCCCATGCACCAACAACCTGCCAATCATCTATCTGCCTTCACATCTGTCTGGCTGACAGTGACGCAGATGTGTCAGTGTGACTGAACGCCGCTCGTGGATAAATGATCACTAATCATTATCGGAACATGAAGGACAAGTCTGTGAGTAGCGCTGATACCGTAACAGAAGTTTAGTTTCGACATGTCAACACATTATTTTCTGTTGACAGGAAGGCAGTTTTATATTTTTTCCTGTTGTGGTTAGTGTGTGTGAAGCTGATGCGAACATGTGATGCACACAGAAACAGACAGAGCTGTTCAATGAGTCTTTACATTTATGATCTATATCAGCATTTACGTAACAGATTAGTTTTAAGATGATTCAGAGATTCCTTTCTGCGCCAAGAGGTCAAAGCAAAAACAGTCAAAAGTGAGTTTTAAAAGTTAAAATACTTGATGTAAGCAGATGGTTTAAGGCTCTTGTAGACTGATCATGCCACTTGTATGTTGTCAAACCACAGGTGAAAACTGCATTCTTTTAAACTAATTAACTCTTAACAAAGTGCGTTTATAACTTTTTAATTTACAACAAACTGTTAATAAGGAAATAAAGCTTCCTCCCTGACTTCCTTTGCAGGTGCTGCAATAACAACTGTTGTTGGCTTTAATATTCAATGTTAATCTAACGTTAATCTTATGCCTGTAAAAAGCGTCATACTACTACTCCAGTGATTTACTGACAAAATAAATACAGGAAACCTGCATTTTAAAGCCTTTCCCTCTTATAATAGATCCAGGAAAACTATTGCACTAAATATATGCTTATTAAATGGGTGAACTACAGCTCTAAAGTGACTTGTTGCTCACAAATCTCTTTATGGCAGCTCTCACGTGCATTGCATATGTATAAAATGTAAGCTCTCCTGTCCCAGCTTTTCCTAAAAAAGTCTTCAAGCAAACACAAAGGCGCTCTTTGTCCTGGATCTGTTAGATTCATAGCCAGAGTTTGTGGCTTAGTGTAAGTAGTGGAGTCAGATTGTAAGAGTACTTAGCCCAGACCACGTGGAGTGCTGGCATCTGTGTGTCACGCCCTGAGACTTGCTCAGCGTGGTGACTTTTACTTTTGACGGTGCCATAGTTGTGGCACACTGTGCTGGTGTAGTAACACTGCGGCCCTTCCCCCAATGTAATATGCTATATATATGTAGATCTGAATTATTTATAATTGCTTTCTTTTACTTGTCTACTTATTGTGTTGACCAAAAATGTGTTTTTAAATTGTCTTTATTGTTTATTTCACTGCAGTGACATTGCCGTGCTGTACTCTGGTTTTCTGCATGTGTCTTGAATGGTTGGTTAAGTATGATGATCTTGGAAATTTGAAGGGTGTGTGTGGGTGGGGGACTAAAGTTGGGTCTCCATTCAAATGAACAGCAAATTTCACCCAAGTGTTCAGTTTTTAATTGAAAGCTTGGTGATGGAGAGCACACTTTGCTTGTTTCGTTTATTCATTCAGGGATTGTTGTCGTCTCCTCATTGGCCCATATGCTGGTTTCATCTGCAGCCATTTTCCTCTCTCGTGTAGGGGAAGCTTGAGTGGCATTTAAGTCCCATCATTTCTCCGCATCATCATGTCCTCACTGAATCTGTCTCCACTGCACTCAGTAAAAGTTATCTTTGATCGATTCACAAACTTTTCCACCTCTAACAAGCGTAAAAACAAGATTTTGATCTAATGCTAACTAGCTGTCTTCTTCTCTAACACTAAGTCAAGGAGCTGATCGTGACCCAGCAGGTATAGAAGTAACATGGGTGCGAAAAAGAACCCAGTGAGAATCAGTGTTAATGTTAGTAAGCCGCTCTTGCTAGCGCCCCCCCCCCATCTGGATAATGTACAGCAACAGATTGGATCTTCTCCAAACTCAACACAAACATTCACTCTGACCACAGCCACATTTTCCAGTTTGTTGGAAGTTGACAGACACAGTTTTTTCCAATATGTAGAAATGAGACAACATGCGAAACAGTTGTAGTATCAGTGTACTTGTGTACTTAATAATATAATTCAAAGTCTGTGAGACTTACATATTCCATAAACATCTGTCTAAGCTGTTTCTGTACTATACTACCTTGTGGCCTAAGAAATGTCTTAAAGAGAAAGCTACAATCCAGAATGACTTCCTGCTTCCTGCTGAAATTAATAGAATCCTGTGTGGTTCAAACACTATGTGTATTGCTATTAGTATCCAAAGTATCTGAAGGGATACTTGTCCGTCTTCAAGGGGCCTTCGGGACACATTTTCATTTCATCTTTGCATTTGTCTGTCAAAAATACACAAGGCTTTAAGACAATCAAAATCAAGCATATATATTCTTATTTATTTATATGTCCTAAGGCCTCAAATGAAATCCAAGCAGTGTGTTTTTCTTGAGAAATTCATGAAGAAAAACAATTGGAAAACATTCTTTTAAAATGCTTTAAGCAAACAATGTTTTTTTGGAAATACATGAAGTTGCGTTACCTCCGCTGAAACAAGTGATGTATCTTTGAACAAGGCATAAAATGTAGAAGTATGGAGTGCAGACAGCAGCCCGTCCTTAAAAGAAGTGCTTGTATTGCTGACTTGTAGGAGGTTTGTGAACTGCTTGCCCCCTTAATACCAACTGAGTGTGTGTTTTACAAAGCAGGAGTAATCCAAGCACATAATTCACACATGGTGCATGTCTAGAAGTTTAAGTGCTATTGCTTGTTGCCTGGGTTCGTCCGTGGCCCCTCTGAAGTATCTGAGCTCAACTGAACGACTCTGTCTGCCTGTCTGCTTCCCATCATGCACCTCCCCGACCCCAGCCTGGCGAAGGCAGTGAAGGAAGCCATTGTTCCTGTCACTGTGAGGCATGTTGCATGCACTTATGACACTGGGTGGGAGAAATTATTCCCATTATATCCTTGGAATGTCTTCGAATCAATCAATTCTGTATGAATATGTGGAGCTCTTTAGACGACAAAATCTTCCAGTAACAAATGTGCTTGTTTTCATGTTTGAAATAAAGGGAAATAAATTATAGTATTGTTTAAAAACACATTTTCAGGGGCTGAGATCGGTTTTTAAATCAAAACTAACACCTTGTTTTATGCTAATACCCTCCCTCATTGAAACATTTCTCATTTTTAGAAAAGACCACCCCCAGGGCCTGATTCAGAAGTCTGATCCTCTCAGTCAGTTTGTTAACAAATGGCGTTTAGAGCTTCTCTCCCCCTAATTCCTTTCTTTTCCTGCTGAGCTTTGATTGATGTGCAGCAAACCACAGCTGGAAAACCTCGCAGCTTCTTTCGCGGATTTTTCCGACATGATGTAATGTTTTGATGATTCTCAATGTACCGTGTGCAGTGACATCAAAACAAAAGAAATATCCTCCCCCTGAAAAGGTGGACTTCTCCGTCTTGGCGGGCAGATCATTTATGCTTCACATACCACAAATCCCTTTGAATCCCCAAAGCAGGACGCTCTTTGCGTTTGACATGCGTGAGAATGTCAGATTGTCTCTGTTCTCAAGTTCAAGGAGATGTGAGGCTTCCTGATCCTATTTCGACATATTTCAGTGTTCCAAAAAAGTGTCTGTTCTTTTCTGTGCTGAGTCGTATGACTCTGCCACAGACACTCTAAACCGAGAGTGCTATGCAGTGGTCATGAAACACTGCCCTGTCCATCAGTGGTGAGTCTATTTTTAACCCTGCTGTATCACCTATCACGTCCTGCCGTTTCACTCTTTTGTTCTGCCACTGACCGGTTGTAAGGATTGAGAATGTGCTGTGCGGCTTTAACGTCATTTGTAATGTGGTCTCTGGTAATCGGCAGTCTTGAGAAATGTGCAGACCTTGAACGAACTGCACTCTATAAAGGAGTCTTTTAAGCAAATGATGATTCATACATTTCTAGTTTGAGCAGCTGATTAAAGATCTAGATTAGATTTAAAAGCATCTCTCCTTGACGATATTCATGAAGTTGCACTTGGGTTTTGAGTCATGAAGCTGATGGGGGGCAATTGTGTGAATAAATAAAGAAAAGGGAAGCTGAGAGAGAACTTCAGATCCATGCACAATGCATGAAGTGGCTTCGACAGCTGGATCCTTGGTTCTCAGAGATAGGGAACCTGTTAGAGGCAGGACAGATTCAGATGTAATAGGATTGGGTTGTACACCCAACGAGCAATTGTTTGAGCCTGATAAACAAGTTGCCTTAAAAATCATAGTACCAATGCAGTCAGATCATAGCATTGATACATCTTACACATATTTTTTGAAATCAGTGTAATGCTCTTTCCATTGACGGTATCACAGCTGTTGACCTCTGCCATTAACATTTCAAATTTGAATATAAATATATGCTCCTTGCTTCCTTAAATTTAGACTTGTTTCTCACCCCTCTTTATATTGGGTTTCTCTATATTGTAAGGTCTCAACCTCACTATGTAAAGTGACTTGAGATAATGTATGTTGGGATTTGGCTGAAAGGCCCAATAGAAAGTTGCAGAATGAGTATTGGATTCAGACAGTGATTTAGAAAGTTCAAGTTCTTGAGTTCAGAGGTCCTGTGAGTGAACAGGGCAATCAGGACAACAGTGAACGTCTGGCCAAGACTTAATCTCCTCTAGGGTAAAGCTCACAGGCTCGTCTGCTGCTCAGTTTGTTTGGGTTGGTTATGATCCTCAATCCAGTCTGGTGCTGCTGCTCTGTTTTGCTCAGAGTTTTTTTTCCTATGAATATGACAGGGGAATGTGTGTGGGGTGGGGTAACAGACAGGGGTGGAGTGCAGGAATTCCCACTCACTTGGCTCATCTTGCATTTTGCTCCACTGCTCTGCCGAGTCACCCCCACCACACATGGAAAAGGGGATGTTTTGTTTGTGGAAAAGCTGCACTCGCAGGGCCGCGCAGAACCGTCCTTGTTCGTCAAACTTCTGAGACCACAATTCCGTGTGATGAATGCCGCTGAGTTCATTCATCTGCCTGTCGTGGTTCACTTTTTGCTTTTATTTTTAGCCAGAATCCATCAGGCCTGAAAGGCAAGGCAATTTGAGCCAAGCAAGAGGGCTGCACTCCAGGTCCTCAGAGTCAATCTTCACCTCCCCTCTTGGGAAAAAGCTTTGGACAGCGCTGCTCCAGGCCCGGGGTTTTGTTGAGTCATGTGAGATCATGTCCACAGAAACTCAAGAGAGGTGGGGGCCGAAGGTGGAGGGGGCTACAGGGTGAATGAGGCAGGTGGGGTTGAGGCCAGGGGCAGCAGGGGGGCTAAATTCTGCTCACAGGCCAGCAGACAGCAGAACGCGCTGGTCTTGTATAAGGTAATGTCTAGTGGGCATGTTGGGGTGGGTCGTGTGCACGCAATTTATTTTAATATACTGCTGGTGTTGCCAGTGAGGGATGGGATGTCGAGCCGGTTACCTCGTCCCAGTATCACTGTCACACTTCGGACGGGACAGGACTATTTGGACAGACCTGCCACAGACGAGTAAATAAACAGTGAAAAGAGGCAAGTTTGAGACCGAGCCTAACCTGTTAATCTGCATGGTTAAATCGGATGGCCTTTCCATCCCCTGAAGGCTGTTTGCACTTATTTTCCTCATGCTGTCTCCATACGGCTGGACAAGCTCCCCGTACACATGCATGTTTTGAGCACATCGCACTACAGGGAGGTCTGAATCTGGCATGTCAGTCTGGTATTTAGCATTACACTGATAGAGTATGAGTTGTTGCCTCAAGGAAGGAGTCGGCTGCAGCTTCATTCCTGAATGGATTTGTTTCTGGTTTAGAGAATAAAAAGTTTCAATGTCTTACCTGATTCAGTAGACACTACTGGGACTGCAACTCATTATTTATTTCATAATGATATAATTTATTGAATGATTTTTTTTTTTTTTATTTAAAAAATGTCCCCAAAATAGTGGAAATTTTACAATGTAAAGAAAAAATGAGTCTTGCAGGGGACAGCCCAGGAAAAAATCTAGTAAATGGACCTTGAGTTCAGTGCTTTTTGTAAAACCAAAATGGTTTGGATAGATTTTTTTTTCTGTCAGTTGACTGATCAATAAAGCTTCTCGAGCTATAAATACTGTTGTTGCATAATTATGCAATCAATGTTATAGGCAGAAAGGCGATAGAGTAGAAACTGAGTTCCACTGTCATTTTAGTAGGACCTATAATGCTCTTGTAAATTTTCTGTCACAAATATTGTTGTAACGCACGCAAAATGAATCCCTGTGTGAAAATAGCTCAGATATCAGGCTCCTCTGAACGCAGTAGTACTACGACTCGTCACAGATTCCTTTATCACGTCATCCGTACAAAGCACCGGTCATTCTCTCAAAACACTCTGCAGTTGTGTGGCGACAGCACATCTTTCCACATGTATGTACTATTTTGATAATATAGAAACCTGAGTGTGATTGAAATACTGTGACATAGGTTTTGCTGTGTTTTGATGCACACTGAAGTGCTCCCTCAGGCTTTTTCTTAGAAACTTGAGAGCCAGGAAAGACTAGTTTGGTTGGGTTTGTGGCACCAGTGAGCTTAATTTTTCTTTTATTATCTATATAGCCATGTTGGCAGCAAGGATAAAATATTTGTTTCTGATTGAAATCTCTCAAAACCAGTTGGACTGATTTTTTTTACAGATATTTATATTGCTGCCTTTTTTGTGAGTTTAGCCATCATCATTAACCATTATCATTTAAAGAACATTAATATATTGACATCCGGGTTTACTGTATTTCAAAGTGCTGTAAGTGCAGGGGTGTTACTTAAGATTGTAGGCTGTAGACCTGGTGTGCAACCAAAGCAGAGAGAGAAAGCATGACTATCTAGCATCAATAATTGAATCTGAGCTAATTTTGGACTTGGATTGGGATGGGATGCTACTATCGGGTTCAAGTAGCCAGTGGCAGTGATGGCCAATGACTGCAGCTTGGGTGTGAAATCCACTCCAAGGAGGGAAAATTAATGAGCGTTTTTATGTTTTCTTCCTCCCTCAGTGGTGGCTGTTGCTTTTTTAACGTGGTAGATACTTTCTGTTGTGGGATTAAATTGTTTAGAGGGCAGTCAGTGTAATGGTAATTTTTATAGCCTATAAAACACAGCAACACTCTCACAGGACGTAAATCAGACCAGTCTGTCTTTGCGGCATGTTCTTAAGCATGTCGAAAAACAAGGCGGCTGCAAACCCCTTCCACCCCACCTTGAGCAATGAAGGTGACACAAGAGTAGAAGTAAATGACCAGGCACACAGGGCAACTTTAATGAGCCCATGCACAAGTGTTATTTAGATTCCATTATGCCGTGTCTTCCCACTCCCATTAGAGCTGTCAAGAAGCTGTATATCCTCTGTCTGTTCATGTGGGACTTTTGTCTCTGTTCACGTCTGTGCTGGCATGACCCCCATGAAGATACATGCTTTATTTTTACCAGCAACTCTCTGATGCTTCATGTCAAAGCAAACTTGGTTTCATAAAAAAAGACCTAATTAAGATGTGTCCAGTATCTCTGGTAAGAGTGGACCTCTCTCAAATCATCACTTGCTGAGGGCAGAGTCTGTCAGATTTAATTCAGACATAATCTTGCATAATTCTGCTTCAACAAGCACCTGGAGATCTGGAGCAAGTCATTGAGCGAAGGGGGGGTCAGTGGAGGGTAGAGATAGAGTAGGCGAGCTTCCATTAAACATAAAGCAGCCACATGACTTTGTGGACCAGGGCTGCAACTAAAGATTATTGATCATTATGTAATGTGTTTTACATTTGAAAGGGTTTGACCACATCATTTTAAATGTATAAATGACTCTGTTGGATTGTTAAATACTTTTCTATCAGTCGACTAAACAACTCATTTAACTCTATTAAAGCTACGGTTGGTAGAGCAGACTACACTTTGAAAGATGCAGCCTGGACACATTCCATATCTCAACTCAAGATCAGATCATGGCATTTAAAATGGGGAAATCTTGAGTTTGTGGTACAAATACTGAAGAAACTGTGCTAACTCACTGTCTGATTGGGGACCAAGCTAATTGTCAGTCAGCGAGCAAGGTTGCCAAGAGACAGCCACGGTGATGGACAAGTGCTCTCATGTTCCCAGCTTCTGTCAGTCCCCGAATAGCCTCGCAAGCAGTCACTACCTCGTCAAGTGCCCAGCACCAGCTATTTTGCAAGGAGACCCTAATGAACTTTGCTGTGTCACTTTAAGGCCATTTCTATGAATAGAGACTTTTTTTCAAATGACTGATGTCTCCTTTTAGAGCCAAGGCCTTGACTAGATTTATTGTCCTCTCAGTGTTTGATGCTGTGAAGCATCCAGCCTTTGCCGCTTGTGACCAGGGGTTTATAAGCGGGTCGTCACCCCCCCACTCCAGCTGTCAGCACTGTAGCCGGTGGTCAGTCTGGTGCTCGGAGCTTACCCATATTTCTTTCTCTTTGTTCTATTTCCGTCAAACTACTTTGTTGATTTTTAAAAAAATTATATATGTCTCAGAGGATTATTGATAAAAAGGTTTATTCATAAATTATCAGAAGCTGTGGAGTTGTAGTAGATTACTGCTGCAAATCAATAATATAAAATGATTTATCTTGGTAAAATCGAAATGGCCACCCCCAAAAGACTGTGGCTCTCCAGACTCCAATGGATTCTGTTAAGGACGCGGTTTTAACCCAGACTATTGATGCATGCAAATTCCTTCTGTGTTGTCAAGACCATAGGCTGAAAGGATGCTTCTGAAAAAAAACGGATGTTTGGAGCTATAGCCGTGGACCATGGGAACAGCAGAGATGGAATCGCGGCGTGGACAAAAGCGGATTTTCTTTTCCGTAAATCAGAGTTTAGTTACCTTCTGACACAGAATGGAAGAAGGAGCCGGCTGAAAAATGTTCCATAACATGATGGAAGTTGGGGTCATTGTTCTGCCAGTTCATTTTCTGTACCACAGCCCTGGATCGGAGGACCCATCACCATGGAAACCATTATGTGGGGCAATTGGCGGCGGAGCACTTTAGAAATCTCTTTGGAATATATTAGGATCTGCAAAGGCCCCACTCCCCTCATCTTCAACCTCTCGCCATTGTCTCAGAGCAAGTTTACTTCAGGCGCTGTTCTCAGGATTTCAGCTCAGGAATGTTCAACCTACATCTCTATGCAGGGATGTAAAAACAACCCAGCTTCTGTCTGCTGAGGTTTAAATTCTCCAAAAGGAAGGCTGTAACACACAAACCTTCCAATAGTGAAGCTCCACTGCCACTTAATTCTCTCTTTTCCTGTTTTTATACACAAGAAATCCAATTACAAAGGCGAATTTCATTGACTCATGCCATAGCAGTGCAGAACTTCAATCTTGACTTTCATCAGGGAAATTAAATCATATGAGTTGCAGCGCTGTTTTTCCTGATGTAGCAAAACTCTAAATAAGACGAAGACTTCATATGTAGCAGATGTGCTGAGACTGAGATTTCACAGAGAAGCTGCCGCAGATTCAGAATGCCCATTGAACCACTCTGAATATTAAGTGTTTTTATTCATCTCTTTCACCTTTTTGCCCCTCACACATTTCCCTGTGGTCTTCTGTTGAGAGTATAGCTTCTAAAACTTGAAACACTCAGCAATCTTCAGCTCTGTCACCTGGGATTGCTCAAAGGCATTGAGTTTACTACCACTTTTTTAGTTAAAAAATTGTTGGCCGATTTCTGTGTTACAACCCGATATATAGCATATATTTATTGTGCAGGAAAACAAGCTTCCTAAAGATCGAACCCATCTGGCTGAGGTGATTAGCAAACGCTGTGGCAGATGGTGCCACCACGAGATTCTGCATTGCTTCAGGGTTGTATTAATATGCATATACGATTGACAGCCATGTTTGACAGTGAAAAGAATATATATTTTTTTGTGTGTTGCATGACTGAATAGGAGTGTGTCAGTCTTTTCCGCCAGTGTGTGTGAGGTTTCTCGTGGAACCGGCTCATTTGACTGGGACCCTCAGGATGTTTTTGTTAGGGGACGAGGGGTGGGGGCGGAGGGCGGGCGGTATGCGGACATTCCCCTCTTCATCTGCAGCAAAAACACTAAAAGTGAATGAGCCACACAGCAGTGTGCAGCCACCCCCCACCACTCCTTCTCTATGTTGGCAGTAAGGTCTGGAAATGTTGACACACGGAGCTTAGAGCAGCCCCAGAAACCCCAAGAATCCCCCTGAGAAGACGCAGGGCGGGAGGGTGAGGTGGAGCCTTGGAATGCGCTCGGAGGAGTCAGTCACTTATTTACTAGCTGAACTCAGTGAACCTGGCCTGAGTCAGCCACTTCCACCACAGTCAGCCTGCCCCACCTCTCTCTCACTCTTTCTGTAGTGTTGTTGAACCTACCCTAATGTCTGCATGCCCCTCCCTGCACATCCTTATTCGCAGACACTTGGCTCCTCATTGGCCGCCATCTTTGCCCATGCCGCCGACAACCTACCCCCCCGCCCATCAGTGACCATCCTGTTCTCACCCTCAAGCTGCAAACGTTGAGGTCATGAGCTCAAAATGAGTAATAAAACAAAAGTCAGCAGGACTGTGAGTCAAGCTGGGCAGTGCGCGGAGTACAGCCAGGGTACAGGAAGTACCCCATGTATTTAGGCTTCTGTGAAAAATCCTCATTAGTTCAAGAAGTGAATCTGATCTTCCTCAGAGCCCGCCTCACACAGGCTCATGATCTGCTGTTTGACCTTTTCGGCAGCACATCGTGTCCAGTATTCTAATCTGGGGGTTGAATGAAGGGTTGTTGGTGGGCCCAGACACACTTCACAATGTTTATGAAAATATCTCCACCAGATAGTCCTGCTCTCGCCCCAGAAATACCTTTAGTGTGAATCTTTCATTGAACCTGCGACTTTTAGTTTTATCACATAAATGTGCTGGAATTTTACTGCCTGCACATGAGCTACACAGCAGGATCTGTTCAGATGTTCTGCACTCACAACACAGAAATCTCCATAGCGCTCAGATGAGGGGGGACGTGGCAGGTGGAGACAGGACGTTACGCATTAAGGCTGCTGTGTAAATCACATGTTTTTGTTTACGGCACATCAACACCTGCGTAGGCCCATAAACTCTCTTGACCTCTTCTTTAGTGTCTTTGCGTTTTCATCCTGAGTACTTGTTTTCTTATTTCTTTTTTTTACAGTTTTGCGTCTGTCATGTGTTAAAAACGTCCTCAACACGCCCACTTACGGTAAATCCTGCAATTTCAGAACCAAACTCTCTGTTTGTGTTTCCACAGACAGTGTCTTTAATTTTTCCTTAATCATTTAACAATGAATAAAAAGCACAATGCAGATTCCATGTAAGTGGACTCAGGATCCAGAGAGAGAGTGAGTCACTCCTCAGCCAGAAGCGTCATGAGAGGAGATGTAATGATTAATAGCTGTCTCCGTCTTTTTTTCTCTGACCACTGATCTGATGAGGGAACAATAATCCATGACTTTGCGGGAATCCAGCTCTGTCTTGTCAGTGATACTCTCTGCATAACAATTACTGTCGCTGGGAAATGTCAGTGGGAGCTCACCACACGCTATAAGCTCTGCGTGAAAAATGGTGTGCATGAACGATTCATTTATTATTGCATTGATAGATGAAGTAGATCGGACACAGGCAATGTGTTTCTGAGGATACGAGAAACTTATTTACACAGCTACTTTGGCCTTTGTGTTTTGGTGCTCTCGTGCTGTGTGGTGTGTGTGGTCCGCAGAGGGCTCATTTGACTGTGGATATTGAATGAACAGAAGACAGATAAAGCAATATCAAAAATAGTGCTTAGTTAGATTTTAGTTAATATACAAACTATGTATTCATTATCAATTAATCTTTAGACTCCACCTAATTTATTCATGAATCCGTATTTACTCACTGAAACTGTCACTCACATCCTGAGAGACAAAGCTTTTTCAGAAGAGGTAACAGTGAAACTGCTGAAGTTGTGCAACAGTGGTGGAGCTAATTTGTAGCTTAATATTAACTTTTACTTGTGGTGATTGTGTGTAGGCTTCACTCATCAACAACAGTGCAGCACTTCATTCTGTCAGCTGCCTATCAAAAACTCACATTGATTTAAATAGACATTATCAAATCATTTCAGCTGATTAATAAATGAATCAATCCACTGATTGTTTCAACTCTAACCATGTGGTTAATTAGCTTGGGTCATATTTTAATGGTTGAGGAGACTGACTTTGAGCCGTATGTCTGTAATTATCTCCAGGAACCACGGTGATATTAAATAAACATGCCTTGGTCTTGAATATGAACCAGATTTAAAGTCACATTCCTGAGATTTCTACTCAGCCCCACAGTAACACTCATCTGTAAAGCCTTATGTTTGAGTTTGGTTTTTGTTCACTGCAGTGGTGTTTTCGTACCTCAGAGTTCACCTGCCTGTCAAACAGTGGAGCTGCGTTTCTGTTGATGCAGGTGGATCTTTTTTCTTTGTCTGGCTCAGACTGCCTCATTCTTCTGCTGTACTGAACTGTTGCTTGTGGTCATGAAAAAAAAGGGGGCATCACTTCCTTTGTGCTGGACCAACTTCTCCCCAGGCAAAAGAGAAAGTGTAAGTGTTGGCCCACTATATGAAATGTGGTGGCAACACGATGATCAGTCCTTAATGAAAAGCTGAACAGAATTCCTTGTGAATTGAATGACGATGTTCGTTTTGAATGTTGTAGTGAGCAGGTTTGGGTGTTTGAGGCTACATCTGTACTAGGATGATTTAATTAAAACAATTCAAACCAACTCAATCTCTGTTAATTAAAACCTATTGGAATCATATAACTTTTAATCCCTGTCTATACCAACACGCCTGAAAATTGATATCATTAAACCACTCACATATGCTGAGGATACACGTACAGATTGCTGTGAAGCTCAACAGATGCTTCATTTTAAATTGCAGAATGTGCAAAGACAACAGGGTAAGCGCCTCTTGTAATTGTTTATCCATGTAGCGTTCTTCACTCGTAGTTGAGGCTAGTACCGGTTGTTTTCTTCTGTAAAGGAGTCATGTGATAGAATCCTGACGAATCAGTGAAGGCTAAGTTGTGGACACAATGACTCAATGTGGCTTTTGAGTTTTGAAACCAAAAATGGGTCAGCAGTGTTCCCAAACTTCTCAGTTTTAGCAGCTTTAAAACTCTGGAGTAGTGTGGACACCAGGCCTATCCGCTGCAGAGTTGATGTGTTTTCAAATGAAAAGGCAGTAATGTGGCTGTCGCCTCAGCTTTGTGAAGGTGTTTGGTGCTACAGAGAAAATAGTTTTCTGAACCTAACAGGCTGTGACACAGTTAACGACACAGATAGGCCAGGATGACAGGGTTGAGCCTTAGTGCCATGGGGCTGATGGGAAAGATGTGGGTCCAACAGACAGATGCTGCCAGACTTTTGCTCTAGTTCTCTGACAAATGGCACAGACTGAGAAGAGATGTGGGCTTTGATCAAAGTCTTTACTGATGGATTATTTCGATATGACTTTCCTTTACATCTGACTCTAATCTTGGCCGTGCAAGGTCTTGCACAATATCTTCATCACATTTTCCTTAAATGACACTTGAATCCGGTCTGTTTTTTTTCTCATCAGGAAGAAACAGACACGGCCCCCAAACTCCCCAAAGACATTCAACAAAGCCTCCTAATCAAATCAACCAGAGAGAGAGGGTGTCTTTTGTTTTTTTTACACTTATGTTTTGACTGTCCACATCCCGGCAAGAAAGTAGGTCACAGGCTGACCGAGGTAAAGTATGAGGCAGCAGTTTGTCGGCCAGCCCCCGTCGAGGCAGATCGTGTCTCCAGGAAGCATGTTGCAGAGGGGGAGACGTTAAACACACAAGTTCCTGTTTGACATCTGTTTCCAGCGAGTCTCACAGGCCTGCCTTTCCCCCCGCCACTCGGAGAGGCCTCGTTCACCTAGCCCCTCCATCACAGCCAGGTTTGTCCGTTTAACTGCTCCTCGACCCCTTCCTCCCCTCCCTTCCTAGAAACCCCCCCCCCAAAAAAAAGAAAAAAATCGTATGACGTGCCTTTCGTTGACTCTGTGCCCAGAAAAACGAAAAACTTAAGCGATAAAATCAGGACAGACAGGTTCTTACGCAGGCAGCTACTCTGCCAGACTGCAAACCCTCAGGGTTGTGAATAATTAACCAGGTGTATATTTAAGGAGACAAGGCTGCACTGTGTTTGGAGTACATCTGCTTGATGTAAATGATCACATCCTGCCATTTGAAATGTTTCAAAAATCTTCAAATTGCAGCTCAAATCAAGGCGTGATGACAAAGAGAAAACCAACCAAGGAATTATTTAAGTAAGCTATGAAGGTGGGCTTTGTTGTTTGCTCGGAGCTGGCTCTAATTTGTTTTTCCGTCATCAATAAACCGGTGGTAAACCTCTGCCAGGCCTCTGCGGGTTTCCCTCCCTCACATGTATGAAGGCGGACACACGAGGGGTGTATTTTTAGCTCTGGGAGATACTGTGATACCGCCAGACATCAGAAGACCAATTATCCTCCCACTACACCTTGCTTCACGTGAAACCCTAGATAGGCTGAGCTGGAGGGAGACGGCGACCTGACCCCTCGAGCAGCGCTGATGTCAGAGGCGAGGCTGAAAAGCAACACGAGGGAGCGACAGGGGAGTTCAGGCAGAGGCCTAGTGGGTCACGGCACAGTGCTCCCCCCCCACCACAAACAGGGAAAAGGTGTCACTGCTGCTCCCACCTGGACTTTGGCCTCCACCGTCATGTGGACACAGCTCTGAGTCAGCGACAGTGCTTCCTTTCACACTGTAAATCATATATTATTCTGTAAGTCGCTGTTATTAAGTCCTAAAATCAAATTATATCATAACACAATCATCTCTTTAAAAACTCAGTGATGATGAGACTTTCATATTTGATTACACTATAATAAGTAGTCTGTTGTGAGTAAAAACTCTGCCTTTACTTAGCAAATAAATACTACATTACTAGTTACTGTGTTGTATAACGTTGCATCATATTTTGTATGGCCATTTCTTAATCCAGAACATAAGTTCAACTGAAAAACAAGTCAGTACTAAAGTAAAAAAGTCGAATTTCCCAATTTGTAACTAAAATGGTAAAACTTTTTACAGTGTATTCCCAATTTCTCTTTTCAAAAACTTTCCAAAAACAAAGGTCAAAATGTTGCACTTTATGGACAATGTGTTTGTGGTTGGTATGATATTTGCATTTTTTCTAAACTCCTCCATCATAGTGTATTCAAAATCAACCCAAGTACTGCAACATTTAAATAACATGACCTTGTAGAGTCCAGGGCAGCTTTATGTGGAGGTGTAATCTATACACAGTGCTTGTTAATATTAACCATGTTGTCTTTACCAAAGTCAAACTGCAACAGAAACAACTTTAGATGAATGAAAAGTCAAATTGATTTAACAGCTTCAGCTTTAGTTTTCCATCATGCTCTAAAATAAGACTGTGTCGGACTCACCACTGAACACAACATTTGCTTCAGCTTACACTCCTTCAACTGCAAAATGCTGCTTATGTGTTAAAACTGTTAAAATAAGCTTTTCTCTATAATATGCTTCACCCTGTGAAACATTTAGGAAATGAGGCTGGTTATACATCTGCACTTTTACTTCAGTAACATTTTGAACACCAGGCAAAACTATAAAAAGAAGAGTGACGTTGTAGTAAAGTGAAATTATTCTTTATGACTGACTCTTTTAACAAAGTGAGCATGTGTTTGCCTTGTGGAGCGCTGACATTAAGTATCAATAGCTGCCTTTAACTAAATGCCATACAGTTAGTCATTACCCAGTAGATGAAAACAGTGCTGTGCCCACTTCTCTCAGTGGAGGAAGATATCCTGCTGTCAGGGATGTGATACAGTCTGATTTTATGAATATGTTAAAACCCCTGTACATTTTCCTGTGTGGAAACAATGAGAGGTGGTAGGCCGAGCCCACATTTCCACTGATTTTTTTTTTTCTCTCTGCCTGAAGGGTTACAGTGGGTGAATCAGATTTTCCACTTACTGTAAAGCTGCGGGCAGCGTGAAGCTTCTCTGTCAGTACTTTGTTAGTTTTTTAGAATGATGTGACAACATCCTCAAAGTTTTCCTACACAAAGTTACATCTCTGTAACAACTCACATGTGACATGTTGAACGAGTGCAGGTGCTATCATACAGTCACACAATGTGTCTCGACTCTTCTTATTGAGCGGTTTGCTCTGCTCTCAGTAAATGAATAAAAAGGCAGAGTGAGTGCAGCTGCTGTATGAGCACCGATTTGCGTCTTCTTAATCACAGCCTCGCTCCGAAACCAATTCAGCCGTGCGGTGTGAAAATCTTCTATACCTGTTTGATTATGCAGCTCGCTACTTGAGAATCTCGGCCGTATTGACGTGGCTCTGATCGATAAACCATGAGCGGAGGGTGCAGGGGATTCAGGGAGGGAAAAAAGAAAAAGAAAAGGAGAAATGCTTGGTTTCTCTCATAGTATGGGGGAGTCGGTGCGATGAGAGGGACCGAGGAAAAATAAAAGAGCTTTGTTTGTTGTTGCTCACCAGCGCTGCAGGCTGAGATCAGATTAATCAATAGCAGGGGTAATGTGGAGATGAGGAGTATGACATCAATATCGCACACAGAGGCCCAGCAACACCATTTTGCTGCTCTCCGGCTCGCCCTGTGCTGAGTAAACAGTGGCTCCACAGGGAGGAAGGAACTCATTGATGGGTCCCTTCAGCCTCCTGCCTCTCTGCGGTGTTGGGCCTCCCATACGCAGCCACCCCGTCAGCAGAGGAGGGAGGGGGGACGGCCGTACCTGCTGGTCAACAGAGGACGAGGGCGCCTGGTCGATAAGCGGTTAAATTCAATAATTCTCAGTGGTTTGAGTCGCTGAAGTACTCTTCCCCTCCACTCCAGCGTTGTTTTTTTATTGGATTGTGAAATAAATCACGGAGCCTCTGCTGGGGCCATTCATGTGGGTGATTGAGTGCTCTACCTTGTGGAAGTTTAGTGTTTCACTGATGCCTGATGATTTTTTACAACATCTTTCATGGTCCCACTGGGAACGTGCGTGGGTACAGAATGAAATATACACAGTTTAATGAGACAAATAAAGTGACACCTCTTCTTATAAACTGAAACAAGTCGTTAACATAGAAATGAGTAGATCATCTTTTATTTTTGTACAGTTTATTACAAACGTCTCACACATGTGTACACTGGATATTGCTGTGAATTTCACATCATGATTTTTTCTCTTAAATGGATGTAGCCTGTACTGATGCATTTTAGCCACACAAGCACTGCAGCTTCAGGAATGGAAATGTCAGTCATTAAGTTGTTCAGTCAGTTACTGAAAAATGCAGACAAATAAATTGCCATGACATTCATGGTCTCACTGGAAGAACCTCTCTTGATATTTCTGGTGGTTTTCACCATGAGGTTGATGTTCATCTAAATGAGCCCCAGAGGATGAATCCTTTGACGATCACCAGTAGGTAAATGCTTTGACTTATTTAGTGAAATATCCCAACATGTGATAGATTATGTAGTTTGTGGCCTCCAGAGGATGCATTCCAAAAAAATGACTGTAGATCGTCAACATTTCAGTTTTGTGACCAAACTCTTGTGACCAAGTTGATTTCAGACAAGCACTGAACTCCGGATAATCTCCTGACATTCTCCAGAGGGGCTGTGTGTGAGAAAGCTAACGTCTGAGTGAGTGCTGTAAACAAAGACATGTTAAACAATTAGTGCATTACATCCTGCGTCTGCCTGCTGCACCATCCCTCACCTGAACCCTCTGGAGATTCCTCTATTGTTGTGAACGCGTCTGAGCAGCTAATCTCCTTGTTCTTGTGTGAAAGGCAAACTCCAGAGGAAATATTAAGCATTCCAGTCATGCATTTGGTGTTTAGTTCAGATTACTTGAAGAGCATCTGCTACCTTTTCAATTTGCTGCCATTAAATCCCTAATTGCGTACAGAGCCCCTCTTTACTTTTACTGGTCTCACCATGCCATTGTTTTTTCTCACATTTTTTCACCGCACTCATGTTGATGGGTAAACAGTCTGACCTGGTTGGCTCTGCCTCAGCCAGGCTGGAGCTGACCTGCAGTCTGATGAAGATCTGCTATTTATATAAATATTGGTTCATGCAGCAGAAGAATAGGTGTGATAAACATCCTCATCTTTCTCTCGACAAGGAAACGCACAGGATGTATGAGTCAGCGAGGCCAGAGACGGACTTATGCTGGTCATCTCTTACACATCTGTGCTCCAAGCAAAGCACTGATGAAGCCTCTCTGATACTGAGGAGAATAACTGTCACTTTGAATTAGCTATGCATGTTTCTACCTAAAATTCCAAAAATGTTATCATTTTTTTTCTTTATCAAAAACAATCAGTTTTCAACTGCTTCTAGTCAGGTCAAGTTTTATGGTTCCAGCTTCTCACATTGCGCATTTAGAGGATCCTGTAAAGGATTGTGCTGAAGAAATCAAAATGTGCTAAAGCTAGAGCACAGCTTGGGATCTTCAGTCACGTTTTTTTCTGTCAAATCACTGCTTCTTAGATCAGGAATTCACATTTAACTGAACAAATTAAGTAACAAGACCATTTTCACCACCACCAGATCCAGCAATTGTCATGTTTTGACACAATTCCAGTTTGGCTCCAGGAATTGCATTCGCATTTGACTAAATGTGCACCACACAACTTAGACGTAAAAGCTTCGATTGATCACTACCCATGATCCTCCATTCTCCCCTCCCACCCTTATTGGTGGCCTCCCTCGCTCATCTCGGTGGAGTGGGGGACACCTGACGTAATTGCTGGAGCTTTGATGTGACAGTGCTAAATGCTGAGCCTTTCGATTCAGCATTTAGCACTCAGCAATGCACATTTCTTTTCATCTGCAGAAGAGTGGAGTAGAATTGAGCCGCTATACAGAGGGACTATATAAATTTTTATTTATTTTTTTTGTCACATTACTCAGAGGAGATGTGGTGTCACATCACCGCACACAATGCTTCTGCATTTTTTTGGGAAGTTTTGAACAACTGGATTATGTTGTTGGGAGAGGCGGCCTTAGATGCGGACAAACTTGTTGACCTCAGGAAACCTAGGTTCAGTGTTTTCACCACAGTGTATACTGCACCAACAGGGTTTATTCATAGAAGTATTTTATTGCAGAAATAAATGTCACCAGACAGCAAGTTCAATCTCGTCACTGTAGTTATTTATTGTGTCAAGAGACAAACAGTCCCTGAGAGTCATTCATGCAGCACTGAGATGTACTATTAGGCTTGTGGAACATTTTCTGACTCATTCCTGGCTTCCTCCTTCATAATATGACTCAGAGGCACAGGGTGAAAGGCAAAAAAAAAATCTGATTCCAGAGTGTATGTTTGTGTATATGTATGTGTGTGAACGTGTGTAATAATCAAAGATAGAGACAGAGACAATGCAAGGTTTATGTTCTAAAATGTAATTGGGTTGCAAATGAAAAAGTGACTGGACTCACCCCAGGATCTATTTCTAGAAGTAGGTAATCACATTACTGCAGCTGCGCTTCAGGAGTCCCTGTACGTCTGGTTTATTTTATCACTGATTCATTTGAACACACACCACAGAGGTCATTACACAAAGCATAGACTAGTTTCCGAAATCCCAATATAGGCGACAGATTGTTAAATCGAAACAACAGTAGAATCAACAAATAAAAGCCATATCATCTCTATAGCATGACTGTTGTATTAACATTTGTTTCACTAGATGAGTACTCATTGGAAAATTGTGCAAAAGGTTTCGATTTAGGGAAAGATTGCGGTTTTGGCTCATTAAAAGACAGAACTTAACTGCCAGTCTGCAGTAGATCCAGTCTCCTGACTCAAACTAACCCCAAAACACCTTTTGCAAATGTCAGACTTGAATCCTTTTTTCTACAGGAGAAGCAAAATATGTTTGTTTATCGAATGCTCAAGGTTTACACAGCAATAGGACGAGCCCCTACAGACGTCAAATAAATAGTTAACCTCCATTTGTAGAATGGTGCTCGGGTCGTTGTTCATTTCATTTAAACATTTAAAACTAAAAGTTCACTGAGAGGGCGCAGACTTTTACCAGAGCCCGTGTCAAACAATGTAAACCAGAGATAAGAGAAATACATTTAAAAGCATGAGAGTAAATGATCTGGATCTAAACATCATCCCTCCACCTGGTTTTGTGCGGGTTGACTAAGTACTTGTTTTGTGATCCTGCTGGCATATTTACAGAATGCTTAGGATTTGACAAAACTGTAATGTCGGTGAACCTTTTTAAATTGCCTGTGATTGTACTGTTTAAGTTCATGTTCAAGCTTCTCTGGTTTGCAACGATCTGCCTTGTTCCAACACATTAGCAGAGAATTCTCCTTATAAGCTTTTTTGTATGAGAACCTGGTTAAAATGTTTACTGCACTCACAGATTTATATATGAAAAATACACTCAGTAACATAACTGATAAAAAAAAAAAAAAGTGATTAATAACTTTTGCAATTACTGATTTGACTTTTTTTTAAATTATAAGTTAGTATTTAAAAACTGTCAGGTCTGATGGTTTTCTTTAAACGTCAATCATGCTTGTACACTCATGCTGAGTAATCCTCCAACACAGTTTGGACTTTTTATATCTTTGCATAAATGTGCATGTTCCTACCCTGCTCAATTTCTGTGGGAATGAGGAAGTGAAATTGAGTCCAAATCCCCCTACCTGTCCATCAGACCAGTACAGTGTGCATGTGTGTGTGTGCATACGTGTGGAAGAATGGGAGGGGATGCATGCCCTGCGGCAAACCCCGGTTGCTTTGTGTGCGCTTTGTTTATACGACTCTCCTCTGTAGCCCTTTGCGCTGCCGTAGCTCCTCCCCTAACACCCACCCCCCCCACGCTCGCCCCCGCCTCGCCACAGAGGGTTTGTTGTGACGCGTCTGAGCAACTGTTTGAAACAAGATTACGACAGTCACACAGGATGTGAAAGAGTTCAGAATAAGTCAGCCTGTCACATATACCATGCAGCGATATCAGTTCAACGGTCATGTTTACATTGTCCCTTGTGTGACTGTGATTGTCGCTTCCGAAATCACTATCAGAGAACAGTAAAGAGAGTCCAAGTTCTGAGGCAGAAGAGCAGCTCAGTGAGTTAAGTTGACGTCAGCTCTTCCCTCAAATAACCTTCAGCTGGTGCAGGGCTGGTGAACGGACCATGACTCACTGCGGGTTGTTGCCCTGACAGGTGAAGTCTGGTCTGTTGAGATTTTACGAGCTCTGTGAGGTGCAGAGGTGAGAAAAGTTCACCCAATGCGGTGACTTAGGGCCGGAGGCACTGCAGAGACGTGCTAGTAAACTGTGCTGAAGAGCTGCAGGTTCTGTGAGAAACTCCTCCGACAAACATGCAAGGAAAGTAAAGTTATTACAATTTCAGTGCCACAACATAATTAACAGGTTAAGTCTGAAGTTTGATGTTATGGTACTGCAATTAAATGATTGTACACAGGCTACTACTAATACTACTCTACAGATCCTCTATTATTGTTGTGACTTTGTGTGTGAGAGATTTCGCCATTAGCTGCTTTCATAAAGCTTTTGCATAGACATATGTCTGTATCCTGCAGAACAGACCAGATGTTGAAACGCAGTCATTCAAATGCAGCAGAAACAAACGCTGTATGAGCTCTTTTTTTTTTTGTCTAAAACCATGGCAAGACTCTTTGCAGTATCATGTTTCCTAACTTTGAAGAACAAAGCTACATTTACCAAAATTACTAAAAACTTAATTGATGGATTTATTCTAAAATACAATGCATGAAACAGTGAGTCAGCTCATTTAAAGATACAAGCTTAAATTCATTTATATGTAATCTAATAAATGTACATAGCTTAGCATAGTCTTAGGTCTATATATTTGTGTTAAATATATTGTTTTCCACAGTCAATGTGATAACAAGGTTGAGGTTCAAGTTTTCAGTTTAAAAAAAAAAAATTCACACTGACTCAGTTAGTCTCTCAGAGGAGGGAACTGCTGCATGTGATCATTCAAGATCGTCCAAGCGGTCCAGTCCTTCTCAATCAATTCAAGAGCGTTTTCACACCTACTGTGTAGTTCATGTGCTCTGGTCTGAATCAGTTGATTAGTTTGTAAACACTGACTCTTCCAAGTGAACCAAAATGCATCATTAAAAATCACTGGACAATCTTAACTCTGCGTATTGTAGTAAATGCATTTTGTAGCAAGTGAATAGTGGAAGGAGGATTTGTGCTCTGGAGTTTGGACTAATGCATATTCACATCAGAGTGTGCTATAGTAAGCGTACCGTGCCACGTCCCAAAAATGATGCAAGAGTCCCCCGTGATAACCAGAGGAGCCATTTAGCTCCAATTTGTGGAGTGCACCTGGTAGTTGTGTCATATAATTGACACATGCCCAAAGGAATCCCACCAGAGTGTGATTTAACTGAATTAAAAGTGCAGGTGTAAAAAATCCCTAAGCCACTGCAGTAATGGCGGGAGATCGGTTATTAGATATGGGCCGAACTCTCTGCACCGTGTCTCTCTGCAATTAAATCAAACAGTTGGGAAAATCCAGTATAGAACAGTCCACCTTGTGTTGCACTGAATCTAGTTCTGCTAGTTTGCTGACATGCTGCCACTGGCCAGAAGTAGAAATGTTTTGCTTACCAGGCTGAGTAAAAGTCCCAAACCAAAACCCCAAAACCAGTCCATGACTGTCCAAGTCTTCTGTGGTCATACATGATTGATGAACTTTCCTGTTTGCTTTGGTAAGCGGCATGACTTTGAGACTTTAGGTGTTAAACACAGAAAATGTCTCAAAGTTAGAAATCCTGGTAGGTTGGCAGAAATTATCACTTGTGTATTCGGAGCTCAGACCCTCGTCGATCAGTGATCCAAGGCAGTGATTCTGGTGTGACATCCAGAAAAGTGATACTGTCAGCCGGTAGTGTTTGACTGGATGATATTCACAGATGTACAGTGGCTGAGACAGATATGTGAACGCAGTCGCTGAGGCTGCGAGTCAATTGCTGGTTTTACATTAGGATATAGTGAGTTTGACTGTGCACAAGGAAGCGGGGTATTGGCATGACCTCTCATCAGGGCTGATTGTAGAACAGCACCAATTCGTCCTGGAAAATAAATCACCTGCTCTCACGTCACCCCTCGAATGCATGTGTCTTATCTCCCTGTCTCGTGGAGACGTTCAGAATAGATTCTGCATCATAGAAAACATTCTTTTTCCGTGCAATTCGTTCTGCACATGTCTGCTTTGCACACCCCCAGTTTTCCCTTTGCATGAGAGTTCTGCTGAGAAACTCAACTTCTTCCATGAGTTATGGGTGAGGAAAATACATGTTTGTCTCATCTCATGTCAAACTCAAACTCAGTACACTTCTAACCTCAATCTGTACCAGTCAGTCTTGCAGTAAATCTTCACTGTTGCCTCACTATGACGTTACTTGCTTCTTGCTTGCTTGGCACAGCACAACAACACATTCTCACAGGCACAATAGACACTCAGAATTATGAGGACGGGAAATTGAAAAGATATATTCCATTACTTCATAATATGGGAAAGTCGTCCAATTTGAACACCCTTATAGGTCATTTGTCATATTTACTTGTTAACTGTTGGAGAGTCTCCTGACATAGTGCCCATACAGCGACAGGCGAATAATAATTATCAGGCAAGGCACAAAAATAAGACTTGCAAATACACAACACATCCACAGCATGTCTTTTTTAGCACATTAATGCTAACTGTGTAATGACACCTGTCCGGTAAAAAAGTAATCCTGTGTAAGATGAAGTCCCATTCTTCTTCTATTGTATTAATGCCAGCTTGGCCATGATATAGCAGTTTGTTTTTTACTCCTTGTGGGCTGGTTGCCACATCCTATCCATAGGTTTCCAAGCTTTTAGGTCATTTATGAGCTTTAAATTGTAATTGTAATGTAAAAGATATGTTGAAAACAACATGTATTTTTTTTTGTGGATGTTTTGAATTTCCATGTTGGCTCACAGCACCCGGCTAAGCGAGATGGAATGATGGAATGATTATGGGAGAACAGGGCTCAGGTCCCAGCGTGATACTTTAAAGCTGTAAAGGGCCGAGAGGTTTAGGCCCAGCCCTGTCTCTCTATGTTAATGTCTGCAGGATCCTACACAGTCAGAGGAGTTCCTGATAAAATCCTGTGATGGGTGGGGGTTAATGCAGTCTGTGTGTGGCCATGTTTGTTACCACTCACCTCAGCAGATAAGCTCTGGGGTCACATACAGCAGGTATGAAATAATGAATCAGACGCGCTCCATTACAAACCTGTTGTTTTTAACACTTGCTGCATGGTTGCTGTCAGCTGACATGTACATTTGTCATTTGTCAGCTGTCATTACCATGACTGCAGGATGCAGGGATTTTATTTTCCTTACGGAAATGTAAAGGGCAAAAAATAATGAAAGGTCGTGCATAAACCCAGTATATGCTTTAACATGAAGCTTTTTATGTTTATTTTTGTCATCTGGTCTGTCTGGGCCATTATAAATCCACTGAAGGATTAGACAGCTAAAAATAGCCTCTTATGATAGGGGACTTAGTGCACAGTCTGAACCGTAAACAAGCAAATGGCAATCTCTCGCCGGCCCTGTCTGCCAGCATTTCAGGGAGTAATTTGTGGTGTGCAGAGAGGTTGACCTCGGTCAGGAAACTGTGGCAGGATACAGAAGGGCCATTTAGCTCTGTTTGGAGCTTAAGAAAGGCCTGCTCGCAGGCCGCGTCCACCTTGTGGCAGCTGCGTGGCCGCAGACGAGCTAAAACGCTTAGGATACTCCAGAGGAGATGTGCATCAATCATGCCCTCCAGGAACTGTGAACCACTAGAAAAGCCAGTGTGCTCCCGCAGTCCAGCATGTTGTTCCAACCAGTGCCGTCTCTCATCTGCAAATAGCAGCAGCTTACGTCTGTGTTTTTTTTCCCCCAGAGGTTTCAAGGGGCTGCTCTGAGGAGGAGAAGGAGGAGGTGGAGGAGGAGGAGGAGGCAGCCTTCCTATGTCTGTCAGTGTAATGTTTGCTCTGCATTTGGTGAAAGTGGTAGAGGAGGGTGACCTTTGATACACAGAGTAGGGGCCCTGGGTATTTCATCCACCTGTTCAACAGAGGAGCACAAAGCAGTTTAACGCTCGGTAGAACAACCACATCCTTTTTTCGCGACAAGAGAGTGTGGCTAATCAAAGGTGTTATTAGAGAGATTGAGACAAAGCACCTTAAGGATCCTGAACAGAAAAGTCTGTTACACCAAAGATGGCGGTTGTATGACGCATATCCCACCCCTCCGCCCAACCGTCATGGTACCTTATTTTGAGACAAAGTCACCAAAAGTATTTTACAAGTGATTTTGTACATGTCTTTATGTGACCTTTATGTCCCGTGCATGGCCTTTCTCATTCATTCAGATATAGGCCTGGTCTTGTTAGCCTGAAATAACTGTCTGGGGGGGATTGCCAAGATGACTTTGAGGACCTTGACTAAATTATGGAATCAACTCATGAGTAATTTTATCTTCAGTTAATCTGTCATTTCATTTTTTTTAAGTAGATGTTAAATGTTCCACTATGCTCACTAGTTAGAATCAAGCGGTGTCTGTCTGTAGTGCGGTAGAGAGAGTAGAGTTATCAGAAGAACTAAGGGGAGTTTTGAGATAATGTTGTGTTTTTTAAACAGTGTGCAGCTCTTTCATTTTACAAAATGAAACAAATATGTATATAAGTTTATAATATATGATTTAGTTTGATTTGATTTCAATGTGATATATCACTGACACCAGCCCTCATGTCATGTGGGAGATATTATAATGTTTCTATTATCTGAATCATAGTAACTGTCACCGAATTATCCGTAGGTTTGTCATTACAGGGGACACTTTGTACATTACACAGCCATTTGATGCATTGTTAATATGAAAAACATTGATTAGTGCGGCTTTAATGGCTAAACGGAACACCTCTGATGGTGACTGATGGGAAATTGGTTCTCAGTCTGAACCACTTACACATGAAAAAAGCCATTTGTATATGAGTAACATTCCCCTTTGATTGACTGGTGAATAAAAAGGAGCAGAAACATTTCCTTCATGCTCTCGCTGAAATAGAAAAATGCAGAAAAAGGACTGAGAGCAGGTGAACGCTGAATGGCTCTGCTTATTTATCTTTATGAGGAGATAGATAGGTGGCGATATGAACACTCAGGTCACACACTCGCTCGTCTGGCTTGCAGCTCTCAGCCATGATGATACTAACAAATGGCAGCACACGGGCTCGTCTGCTCTCCCAAGCTGCAGAGTCATTGAAAACATCAAAGTGCAGTGAATGAAGACTGACATATTCCTAATTTAAACCAGAGTGTTTCTCCTAAAGTCACTGTCCTGAAACATCTCTTGGTTTTTACATTCTTTTTAAATCACATCAGAGGAGGATCACTGTGTGAAAGCAAACAGTCTGGCTCTGACTTGCTGTGTGTTGCCTATAGATATTGTGCTTTCAGCTGATTATCGGATTAGTCATTTCCAGCCTAGATGGAAAAATCAATCACATGTCGCTTGGAAAAATGTCATCCAGTATATACCACCGTGTCTGCACTGTGCTGTGATGTGCTGTGGTCTGGGTGTACAGTATAGAGTGTGAGCTCAGGGTTTCTACCACAGTGACTCGTATACATTTTGCTCTCGCTGCTCCTTCTCCTTGAACTTGGTACAGTTGCGTGTTTTAATCAAAAAGAAATCAATACTCCCACACATAAATATTGATCCTCAAGAGCCAAGAATGTAATTGAGTCATTTGACCAGTGGCCTGCACTTTTACAGCCAGATATACACTGTGGAACTATGTATGCTTTTTGTGAGCATGTAAATGTCTGTTCTGTTGAGTATTTTCTAAAGCTGGACTCCGGAGGACTTCCGCACAATTGCGTCTGGACTTTCTTTGGGGGGTTTTCCTTTCACACGTTAACAGCGCAGCAGGAGATTCTATCCTTAGACGTGTTCACAACAACAACAAAAAAGCATTCAGGTGAGGGATGGCACACCATGCAGAGGCAAAGACGTAATGTAAAATTCTGCTAAGCAGACCACTTGTTTTTGTTCACGGCACAATAACACTAGTGTTGGCCCTTATTTCCAAAAGCTCTTGTATGGTTCTGCATTTTCATCCTGAGATATTTGTTTTCTGTTTTTTTATTTTTTTTTATTTTGCATCTGTTGCATGTTAAAAAATGTCTTCAACTCACCCGGTCGCTCGTGGGGAAAGCAGCTTAAGTCTACCTAAGAAACAAGTAAGGGAATGTCCCTTATATTTTCAATGGCAGAAGTAGTTTTTTTGATTAACCGGCATGAGACGAATCTGAGTTGTGGCAGTCATCACAGCACAGACTTAGGTATAAGTATCAGCACTATGTGTAAAATAAACACTTAAAATGTATTATGGGATTTTCCACTAGCTGACGTTGTACGTCATAATCCTGCAACAATTATGTCATTACCAGCTCAGAGAAAATGACCTGCGTAGTGTCTGAAAGTGTTTTTTTCTTTTGCAAATGAGATCACTATATGGTCCTTTACATAGAAGTCCCTATTCTTTGAGTAGGAGGTAGTGAACGAGTGGGTGATTTTAGACACAGGCACTGTTTTAATAACAGTATTTTAAAGTTTGTTCTCTTATATTAGTATAATATTTATTTCATGGTAAATACTTAAACTGCTATGCACCATATTGTAAAGTTTTTAGATTTTTCTGTTTGTGCATTTTATCAGTTTGTCCTTCTCCTATCTATCAACATGTGAAAGTGCACAGCAAACATGAACAGTCCGATTGCAACACTGTGTTTAACAGATTACTATAATGGCTGCATGACACAGCTGGCCCACCCGTGTCAAGATAAATCACTGCAGGATGGATCCAAATGCAATAATTACACAGGGAGGACTTTATGACTGAGAGCCCTGCTTTATTTTTTACTGCCAAGCAATGACAGGGGGAAATAAGTTGAGTCGCTGGAAAAAGTTGAGGTACAAATTGTGCAATTAAAAACAAAAAATGCTCTGTCATCACAGGAGGTTCAAGGGGTTTTAAGGAGTCTATCTTAAATGTGCTGTAATTGAATTTATTTATGAGCCAATATATATTTTGTTGCTTCATAGTTAGAAGCAAGTGATTAAAACCAAACATTTTAGACTCTGCTCACGGGTGATGCACTTCCTCCTCCCTGCGAGTATTTCCGCTGTGACTTGACGCTTGGGCGTGCGAAGACATCCAATCAATAAGCAATATACTTTCTCTTCTCAGTCTGACTCATCTCAGACTGCTGCCCAAAAGCCACTAAACCACACTATGTGTCACATCTGCGCACACTTGAAACCATAACCTTTCATTCTGTGCCCTCGCACTCGATCGCAGGCAGGCAGCGTTTGTGCTGACATACTCTGACAACCCTGACTGACCTATGATACATTTTCTGCACTCACACTTTACAGTAGATGGTGTCATATACCCTGTAGATGCAATTTACATATATATATGTAAATTGAATATTTACCTCAGAGTTTAAAAATAACATGATATATATATGTATGTATATATATATATAAATATATATATATATATATATGTATATATGTGTATATATATGTATGTATATATGTGTATATATATATATATATAATATTTCCTGTTGAGTTGTAGAGAAATGTCATTTTGAGGAGCCAGGGGTTGCATGATGGTCACGTGATTATGGCATCAGCTTTGTGATTTCATGTGATTCTCTCATGTTTTTTTGTAACATTTATATATTTATACACAAAGATATGTGTGTGTGTGTGTGTGTGCGCATATATTTTCACCCTCACATTACTTCTCTGCATGTATAGTGCTGCCATTGAGTCATCTAACCTTTATTTTTGTGGAGATTTATTTTGTCAATTAACTTATTATTACCTACTTATTTTTACTTTTTAATTTCTTTTTCATTAAGTTAATTATATTCAATAAGCATTGTAATTCGCCCCTTTAAATTTGGACCTTTATGACTGTGCGGACCTTGCAAGCGTATATTGTGAGTGATGAATTTAGATTAGAAGTGCCTCTATTGTTGGTGTTCAGGTGTCCCATGTTTCCGGACATTCACATTTGAATGGAGTTTGCTCTTGTGAGTTTAAAGTTGAGGCTGGGAGAAACCTGCCTCACACTGACGTGGCTGTTCCCTGGCTGGGTAATGTGAGTGAGCCCTTAGCTCAGCCTCAAGTGTTGGAACATGTGAATGTGATTCTGCCCCCCCACCGGTGCCCCTCACACTAGCATCACCGCAGATGCCGTAAACTGACAGCAGCGGCTGTTCAGCAGATCCCTAGACATGCAGCGCCTGAATGACATATGGGTTTCGATGTGACCAATTGGACTAGAGAAGCCAGGGAGGTGAAAGTCGGCAACGTACAGTAGCCACACTCATCAGAGCCTGTTTACACTTGCAATCAAGTGTCACATGTAGTCATAAAAAAATCATAAAGACAGATTTTTTTGCCATTTTCATTTCTGGGAGGAGTTGAGCTCTCTGAAAATTAATGTTGAAATGTCATTTAAAGTATTTTTTCTGCAACAAAGATCAGCCTTTGTGAGCCTTCATTCGGAGTCTAAAGTTCTTGCACATAAAATATGACTCAAAATACTACACGTAAACAAAACTCAGCAGACACTGGATCAGTTCAATTTTCCACATGAAAGCAACATGTTTCGTTTATCAATCACCGTTAATCCAAAACCTTAAACAGCTTGAGGAATTTTAACCAAATCCACAAAGCACAAAAAACGACTTGGTTAGAAATAGTCAAAACAACACCAAGGATTTTTTTTGTGTTTTATCCTTGAGTACTTCATAACCATTTCTTTATTATTTGTGGTTACCATGACAGCATGTTGATGGATAACTGCACTTTTGAAAGCGACAGTGTTCTTAGCCCAATCATGCTGTCTGTGTTGTAAACACTGTTTTTTTTTTTATGTCAGTCATACCTTTACCTGCTGAGAGGTCACATTCTCCTCAAATTAGATTTCCAAATGGTTCTTTAGTCAGAGGTAAATACGCTGGTGTTGTCAGGCGTCTTGTATAAACGACAGCTGTATGCGCCCTTTAGAAGGAAGAGAACAAGAGCTGCAGAGTGTTAAACAAGCTTGTTTGTGAATGGTTGAAAGACAGTTCGGAGGGACTCCGCTCGCGTGGCCTTCCAGTCTTGTGTGTGGTCTTTCACGGCTGAACAAGACGTTCCAACGGCACACGAACAAATACACGCGAAAGAATTTGATGTGAAAGAAGCGTCAGCGCGGTGTCAAGCTCCGACCCTGAGTATTCAGACATGCAGGGGTGTCTCTTTGTGCTTGTCAACTGTGTGTTGCAATCAGTCACATCCGTAGATGTTGTCTTTTATCGTTTCATCACAGCCTGGTTTTGTGGCCTTTTGATCTTAGCAGGATATTTATACCAGTGCTCCAGTTTTGCACATTTACGCATGTTTCTAAAACAACATAAAGCATTGGTAAAATTTGAGATGTTGCACACAAGAGAAACAAACGTGTGTGAAAAACTGCTTTTCTTTGCCATATCAACAGGCTTGTACCCTCCAGCCCACTCACTCATACACACATGATCACACACACATGCTCCCTTGGCTTTGCACACACACCCACACACATGCATGCGTACAGACGTGGCTTTTGAAGGTTCTGACGTGGGCGATGCCTCTGTGTCAACTCTTTCCTGTGGAGAGACTTTCCACTTGATTTTTTTTTTCCATGAGAGCTCTGAGTGTGAGCTTTTTGTCAAAATGACGGTTAATTTTTTTTTTTCGTGCGTGTGCCGAATCTATTGTTTCAAATAAAGGCTTCCACCTCAAACCTGCTGACCCCCCCCTTCTCAACTCTTCCCTCCATTAATAATTCAGCACATAATCCAGGCTTGGTCACACTCATGCTAGCAGCCCCTTGGCCTGCCCATCACTGACCTAATTAGTGCAAGATTTGCTCCTTTTCCGGCGGTTGCTGGAGAACACTCCACTTATCCTAATCCAATCCCTCAAAGGCTGCCTTCCCTCTTGGCAGTGGTGGTTTTGGAGGTGTTTTGTTTCCATCGTCAGGTGCTTCTTTCTCTACTTGTAGCCTGAGGGTGTCTGCAAACACCAAAACTTGTTTCCTTGTTGATTCACCCAATCGCACGGAAGGAGGTTAAGGCAAACAGATTATTGTGTGTGCAGGTGTGAATGCTCGGCGTAAGAAATTAAATATGTATCCACTCACCCTCCTAGAGTCTAGAGTCTGCGCTTTGGTGCGTGTTGAGCAGTAATGTGGTATTTGCATTGAAAACCAAATTGGGTCTGAGTCATGTTGAGTCACACCAGAATGTTGGGCAGACTATTCAAATACTGAATGTCAAATCCACAGACATCACAGATGTTTGTTTTCAGACGAGTGAGTAGTCATATCATGTGAGGACCAAGACGACGCTGAGACAGAACAACTCTGCTTCAGACATTTGAAACATCGAGCCCAGTCTATAGATAACCCCAGTGTTTCTATCACATGTGCAGTGTGTTACCATATAAGACAGCAATATGACTCACCCCGCTCACTGACCTACTATGTGGGAAGTCATGATTCATGCAAGCTGCATTTAAGCAGGCAGGGTCCAGAAATACTCTGGTATGCCATTGCACATGCAAAACTACCACACACACACACACACATACCTCAGTTGCTCAGTCATACTCACCACCCACAGACACTGATAGGCTAGATCCTGTCAGTAACCAACAGTGAGAGACATTAGAAAGTTATCAGAGCAAAGACTGGAATAACAAGATGACTGGATCTGTGCTAAGGCCTTTCTGAGGTAATGCCAATGTGTTCAGCTGACGCTTACACTGCTTGATTTACACTGTTTGTGATGTTTGATAGGAGGCAAAGACATAAAACTGATTTTTAAAGACATAAAAGTAAAGTATTGTCTTTTGCAACAGGCAGCTCCTGTGATATTGATTGTATTTCAGTGAATCCTTTCTCTGATTATTTGGCCGTTTAGAGCGAGTGCTCTCCTTTGTTGTTTGTCTCGATTTTGTTCTTCGAGGTGAGCTTTCACGAGGGATTAGTCAGCAACATGCATCTATACATAGTGTCTGGAGTGTTGTTCAGTAAGATGCAGGTGCAAGCCACCGCAGTGACACTAGGTTTTGAAGACTTTAGAAACCTGTGCTCAAACACCTGGCCACAAGTGCCAAAAGTATGTTTCTGCATTTTGCTCTTCCGTTGTCGTTTTGTTGATTTAAGCAGTCAAAGGCTTTTTCTCACACCCCTCTGACTACATATTTCCCTGATGTCAAAGGCACTAGCCTTAATGCATTTTTAATACAGATGTCTGATGCTCTGATAATGAGTTTCATAGTGTGTAATCCAGTTGTCTTTGATGGTTTCTACGCGGTTTGTGCTCCACACTAATTGTTTCTTTTAAAAGGTAAATCTCAGCGGCGGTTTGAGTATTGATTCCTGTGGCTGAGGTCACTGCCTGGACCTCTCTATTGCAGGGAGATGAAGTAGCGTTGGTGTTAATTAGGCCGATTGCAGATAGATGCAGGTCATCGCAGCACTCCAAGTGCATTCTGGACTGTTCAGAGCTTGCTCACTTGCATGCTCGCCCACTCAGCCAGTCCCATTCATCAGTGTCAGCAGCAGGAGCACCGTGGGATGGTCTGCACCTAGGGGACGCAACCTAACCCAGGTTACTCCAGTCACCTGACCATGCCAGAGTGTTTGTTGTAGACAATACATTAATGGAGTCCGGAATAGATGCTTTCTCAGGACAGTCATTTTTATTAGATCCAGGGCAACAGATCTAGAGTCAAGCTGAGTCTTGTGCATGAATACCTCCTCTGTGTGGAGGGATTGATGTTGCATTGTCTTGGCCTCAGTCCTCAAAGCACCGGGAGACAATATTGATTTCTATCTGCAGTGAGAAGCTCTTGATCCATTTGTAGATGAACTTGAGGATAATGAGTCCAGTTGCATCCCGACAGTGTACCAGGACACCCATGTCAGGTAATACTTCAAACTTTCTGGAATATCATCTGTTGTGAAATACCTAACCCGTCACATTCCATTTACAACCACAGTGATGAACCCGTTCTTCAGTATTGTTTATTTTGTGATGCATACATCAAAACAGGACTTATGATATGGAAATAATTAACATATCTTTGTTAGTGCAATCAAAAATGGCAAAGAAAGATTCTCATCATGCTTCCACATGTCTCAGTGTTTAACCAGCAGAGCCTGGTGAGCATCAGCTGGATGTCTCAGAGGTGGCTGTCTTGCACATATTATCTCAGGATCAATATTGGAAACCCAGTGACCTTCTGAAAAGCTGTTTAGCTTATCAGCAGTGTGGAGAATGAGGAGCCTCTGCCATGGATGTTAGTGAAGCCTCTGTGGTTTGAGTGGAAAGCCCCACAAAAACTAGTCGTGTCTTACAATCTGAAGCGGAGGAATTTACTTCAGGGGTGGTGTTGCGCTGCTGGTTCTGATACAGCACACTGATGATGTTCTTTATCTAAATGAACATTCACATTCATGCGTTTGTATCCAAGGTGTGATGAAACGGGTTGAATGCTGAAGTCGAGCTCACTTAGTTCTCTTTTTTTTGTCCAAACACCACAGTATTGAACGCATTACTCAATCACCTCCTAAGTTACAGATCGTTTTGTTGCAATAAAAAAACACACCAGACTTCCTTCCTCTAACTAAGAAAGGTCTCTCCTTTTGAAATCACATATTTGTGATTAATAGTCTTGGCTGAATATTGGCTCCATTAATAATTTCTGAGGTATGCGATGCAGCCTGAACAGGATGTTTAGTCACACACGAAACACCTTTAGAGAACATCTTTTTCTTTCAGGAACAGGACAGGACAGAACAGATTTGTTTTTAGTCTTGATGACAGTGCATATTTAATGGGTTTTGCAACACTGTCAAAAGCCACAAAGGTCAGAGAGTCGTCTCAGCCAACAGCCAACCACTCAGTCCTGCCGAAGTTACAACATAACAGAAATAACAAATATTTGTAGAGTGAAAAGCTTGGAACACAAATTAAGTCATGCAGTTTTTGCATGATTATAAAGAATGATTTCTGGAGAGTTTAATTGATTTCAAGTACACTGATCTGTCACAGAATTAACACAGGTAACTGCTGTGACTCATATAATACCAATCACAGCTCATTTGGAGTCTTAAATACAGAACTAAAAGAAACAGAGAGGGGTGTAGTTGCGTAATATCCAGGGAGACATTTAAAGCAGGTTAGGAGCTGTAAGTCTGAATCCAACCTCATTTGCATTTTCTATTACAGCCCAGATAGAGTAATCCCTGTTTAATCAATCCCTGTGTCTGATATCCCCATCTGGCGCTTGTAATGAACCATTAACATGTTTCTGATGATCTCTGCAGTTTGTCCGTCCTTTGTATGCACCACCTTTTGATATTAAAGGGCAGCCCCCTATTGAATGTATGATGCAGTGCTGCATGACTGGAGATGCAGATTATTATACCATCTTAAATATGAATTGTTTATTTTAACAGAACAACTAAATGAGATGATCAATCCTTTACGGATGCTGTTTTAAAGCGTTTCTAAGCCAACAAAGGCTTTAACCTTCATTGTAGCCAACAATAAAAGGTTGTTGGACCAAAGTAATCACTGTTGACTGAGGTCATTTAACAAACTGACCAAGTCTTACTTAAGTATGGAGACAACAAAAAGTCTTGCATTATAAAGTTTGGATATGGAAAGTGGATTAACGAATTGAAGAGATACCACTGGTCTCATTATGGGAAACGCAGCCCGGCTAATGCAATAAATATGTGTCATGTTTGCTCTCCTATCCTTTGGCTTCTGAGTGGCACAGTGAGAGTTTAAAAATGTGTTTGTGTAAATGTTTTTGAGCGCACAAGTTACAATTTTACATGGTCACATTTGAGCAAGCACACTATGATCATGTCGGCCCCTCATATCTGCACTTTTTTTAAATGAACCGTTTTTTATTTCACCAAGTCCCGAAGATGAAGCTGTCTATAGATGATTATTTAAAAAAAAAGAAGCTAAATGAGTGCTTCTTTCAACCACATTGGCTGACGCAGTACCAATGGTTGTGGTACAAAAGGGAATGTCATGCTGTGTGTGTGTATTGTGGGCAACTCTAAACTTGTAACCAGGTCAAGACACTTTGAGCTCCAAATGTTGAACTTGCACAATAATAAGAAACACAAAATCAGCCAAACCACTCAGCACTATAACAGAGAATGAGAAGGAAATGGACATCAGGTTCAACAGTCTCTGTAAGACAGCAATTCAAAGATGATCAGATAAAATAATACTTGTGACTAGAGTAATGTTACTTTAGACAACTACATGTAAGCTCATTGATTGTTACCATAATCTTCCAAAAAAGATGCTACCTGTGAAAAAGTTAGTCCGGAGAATGTAAAACACATTTAAAACCAACCGCATCCGCACAAGATTTAGAAAGAAAGAAAATGGCCCAAACCAAAACCCAAAATCCCAAATCCGTACATTCCTGGAATCCACTGGGGCTGTTGTGTAGCGGAACTCTATTCCATTTCTCACTCTGACTCTGCTTTCTCCACTTCTGTCTTCTGTCAGCTACCCATCTTACCATATACATACATGTGCTCAGCACAACCTGCCCAACATTGCCACAAATAATAATCAGAGTGTATGAGGAAGCAGATAGTTTCACATGAGGAAATGAAACCTTAAAAAAAAGAATCAGTACATTGTATTTAAATACAGTTCATAATGATTGAATGTATTTATGGCTAAAAGGGCTTTTTCTTGCGTTAGCTTTGCTTGCAAATGTAGACCGGAAGCATGCTAACATACGCTGTTATACTTGCATTTATCTAGCCGTAATCACCATCATCATCATCATCATCATCATCATCTATTTTGACATTTGCCACCTTGTATAGCACCAAGGGCATTTGTTACTGTGGCTTAATTTGATAATTCCAATTAAAATCAGGTTCCTACTCTGTGTAATTACAGTCATCTGGCAGAAGTCCTCCCCCCTAATTTTGCACAGTGATACGGTGCTCATTCAAGTCTCCCTCTGACTGTACTGGCTCAGTGGTTAATGTTATTAGTCTGTGGCAGCAGCAGTTGAGACTAATCTTGTTTGTTACACGGAGCCACAGTGCATTCGGATTTCGTCACTGTCATGCTGTGACGATGTTTCATGGGACAAAATCGTCCCACAACTATTCAATCTGTTGACCCACAGGTGCTTATTAGCGTGCCCGTTGGCCTCTTTCTGCTCCGTGTCGATCACTGTCGTTCTGTCAGAGGCCCTAATCTGTCAGTAAACGATGGAAAATCACCAGATATAATAACAAATCAATAAGTAATGGAACAAAAACTAAAAATTTCATTGGTTAAAAGGTAGGCTTGGTAAATTGTTTAGCTGGCGTACCTGTCCGTCACTAACCTCCCGGTCTACTAGAACCCTGTCCCTGCTCTCATTGTGCATGACTGGAGTCTTCACAACCCAGGGACACATACACAACTGAAGCAGAGTCGATGCAGCCAGAAGTAAGTGAGTGAGTCACAAAAAAGTCGGGTTCCAGCAGTTGTCAAGCAGCGTGCGTAGTTTTGACAAAATTGGACGCTTTCCCAGGATTACCCACCCTAGCTTTAAGTGTAAGAAAAGGAACAGGTTCCATCTTTACGAAAGGATAATACCATTTATTCCAACATTGCTCTTATTTTCTGTCATCTAGTTTAACTGGTAATACAGATATTATACTTGTCAAGTTAATTGCTCAGATTTCCGAATACAGCAACACTGCTACAAGAAATTATTGGTCAGAGGATCACATCAAACTTACCTGCTTCAAACAAGTCAACTGGTCTCCATCTATTGAAAACTGTGCAATAGGGGATTACAACACACATTTCAGACGTCTGTGGATGCTTGAGATTAGGCCCGTTATGTCACATTCTTAGATGTGAGTTATTCAATGACTGAAGTGATTGTTCAAAATGAAAAGATAAGATCCAAGTCGACATAACAGTGTTTCTGTTGATCTCTTGCCTGTATCACAGTATTCATCACCATGGAACGTTGATGAGCATGAGTAAGATTTAAAGATCTAGGCCCCATAATGAGAAAGAAATAGCCTTTTTATTTTTTTAACACCAAAGAAGCACATGTGCAGTTTTTTAAATATGAGTAAACCCTCTAAAAAGGCATATGACTCATTTCCAGGAAACCTGTTTGCCTTTCTCTCTTTTTTTATAATTAGTACATCCACCTTGGGTGTCATGTTTACATTTTTAGAGCTGGTAAATACGTCCCACCTCTGCATAGTAATTTGACCCAGGAATTAATGACAATTGTACCCTTTCTCATGCAACACAAAAGCCAGATGTTAGTGGGAAATGGGTGGGCCTTGAGTGAGGATTGTTTTGTCACCAACTTGTATCTAATTGTTCTAATTGATTTGTGTCTTATTTTTGGGTAAGTGGACTTTGACTGGAGATTGTTTCATCACCTGCTGTTCCAAAGGTCAGGAACCGACTGTAAACCTCCAAGACTCAAGTTGTTCTGCCGATGATCACCGTTTAATGTTCCTCTAGATGTGTCCATGTCTGTCTTGCTTTGATATTGACATCCTGCCTTCAGAGTGTCGACAGACTCTGTCCTGAAACTGTCCGACCAGTGACTCAGAAGAACAGTGTTGTTCGGGAGTGTGAGTTGATGTCTGCTGGTGCTTGAATGCAGCCAGGTTTTCAGTCTGGTTCTGTTTTTCTGCATGTTAAACTGGCAAATCCCACATGAAAGTGTTTCGTAGTTGCAGAGGTGCACAGTATCTGTTTGCCAGAAGCACACAGAAAAACAGGAAGCCTCCACATCGCAGCTTTCAGTGTTGGCTGTGCTTCAAGGAGAAATAGCAAAACCAACTATGTTAAAAGAATCCATGCTGTTGTATATAATCTGCATATAGAAAACTCAAGGAGGGCATCTTTCCAGGAATGTATAGAAGAGCTCCATGAATAACGGATGATGTGTTTTTTATGATGGGAGTAATCATGACTCTGCCACCGGGGGCTCAGTTCAGCCCCCAAACACTGTCCGCCCTCTCTCCTTCATATATTTAAATCTGTCATGGCCCAGCCCCGCCTCTTCCCTCCACACACCCTGAACGCCATCCTGCCGAGTCGTGACGAGGGGAGGGGAGGGGGGGTGGGGACACACATCACAGAGCACATTATGACACTCAGTCACACATTACTACCCCTCCTACTGAAATTCCCCCAACCAAGACCACATGAATATGATAGTGTCAGGCCTAAGCTGCTTCAAACATCCTGCAGCTCGTCCTCCTCAACGACTGCTTCAGTGTGTTTGTTCCTCTGTAAATGCTGCTGTTGTCCACGGAATTAATCCAGCCTTAGTTTGGATCTTACAATGAACTGATGCATGAAACTCAATTCTGACTAAGGCCAAAAGATTTTACAGACCTATCCCTGAGGGAATCTCAGCTGCGTTTCCATGGAGATAATCAGTGACACTGCCGATAAATGAGAAAAAAAGAGGGAAGCACGGCTCACAATTTGTGGTGTGTGTGCGTCAAAGGAAATAATGTGACAGTGAGCCTGTAGACAGATTTTCATTTCTGCTTCTGCCACACATCCTTCTAAGTGTTTAATTCTCCCAGCAGGCACAAGTTCACCTCGCAGCTTGAAGTGGATGCTTGTAGTGAAAAAATTCAGCACTTGATTAATTAGTCAACAGAGCTTTAATCATGACAATGGACTACTGGCTACTGTATTTAATTCATCAGGCAAAACAGCCAAATATTAGCTTGTTCCAGCTTCGTCTTGAGGATTGTTATATAAAATGATAACTCATTTTAATGATATAACTATAATTCAATTTATATATTAAATATATTTAAGTTATTGATTGCTTCTGTTGATATGAATACAAGATGCAGATCTTATCTATGGCTCTGGGAAATGATGATGAACATTTTTCATTAGCTTGCCGTCCCGATCTATTCTACATTTTCCTGCAAGAATATTTATTTACCCAGTATGCTTTGTCCACTATTGTTTCTTCGAGGAATAGATGGACATTTTCTGAAATATGCATTTGTACTACTAGTCAAGAGGCGGTTAGCTTTGTGAGGAAAGTTGATAGAGTATAGGACCTTTCCCGGAGCAAACTCACAAAATTCTTCACAAATATAAAATAACACCCTAGGGCAGCTGTGGCTCAGGAGATAGAGAGGTCGGTCCGCTAATCATATAGCGTATTTAAGTGTTGCTTGAACATGTGTCTTCGAATGGTCGACTATATTTAAAAACAGCCCATTTGCCATAAAAGTACAGTTAGTGCTGGCTCTCTATCCATAATGACAGGTGAACATTAGTGTAGTACAAGATGTGACCTGCAGCTGCTTCTTACGCACCTTCTGTACAGTATGGCAGAGTGCTGCTTTAAGTGGTGCACCGAAGCTCCACAAGCATAATTGCTGTAATGCCGGGTTCAGAGTTAATGGGTCTCCAGCCACATTAGTCTTCATCAGCTTTGCTCAGATCAGCAGGCTCGCTCCGGGAGAAGCCTGCCGTAAACCCTGAAGTCAGCGCTGCCCTGTCGCTGGAGTGTACTCATCACTATCACGCCGCACATTTGATCTGCGCATAAATGTTAAGACACCCACCATAAGCTTGTCGGAAAGAGCTGCCGTCAACAACTGACCCTGGGAGTTAAAAAAAGAAATCAGCACTTCTAATCAGATTTCTGCCACAGCTGGCTATTTTGTGATGTGTGTGTCTGGGTATGTGTCTGTCTTTATGTATGTGCGTGTTTGTAAAGGAATATGCTTGCAAGGTATTTGTGTGTGTGTGTCTGTGTGTGCTATGTGTTTGTGTCATCCTTGCATTTTCCCCCGGCTGCAACAAACCATCTGAAGTCCAAGTGAAGGGTAGAAATAGCATGTTTGGATTGCTCTGGACCTCGCAACCGCATCTGGAAACATTATTCTTGGAAGACAGGTCATTATCCGAGGAAGCCAACTGAGAAATGTTTGGTGGAAATAAGTAAACTGTACAAGAGTTGGACCGGCCAGAACCACAGGAGAAGTCTGGACTGACACAGTTGTTCCACAACAGCCCCCACAGCAGACTGCTGCAGTCAAAATCATTATCATAGCTCTGTCATATAGGTAACCAGCTGAATCTACAAATGGCCTGATATTAAGGGTGGTTCGGTGTAGCCTCACACAGCCAGAAAGTTCACTTCCCTCATTTCTGGTGGTCTTGGCTGAATGTGCGTTTGCTTGCGTCAGATGTCGTTTCTCTTGTAGGAGAAGTGCTCTCCTATATGCTGAGGCATCAGCGTGATCCCTTCTTACCCTTCATTGGACAAAAAGCACAACTCACTGGGCTGCTGAAGGTCTCTTCGTCTGATTTTCCAACATGCTGGCTGTTCTGGAAACAGTCTCAACTGTCACCTAGTTTCCTAATGAGGACAATCAGTTTCTCAGGGTCAAGACGTACAGTTGCTCCGTCGTTTGCATATTTTTGTATCTGGTTTATCATTGGAGAGTTTTAAAATGCTGTGACTTGCATCACTAACTAAAACACCTTTTTTGGTCTGGCTTTCAACTCAGAACTGATTGTCAGTGGATGTTTTCCAGATGTTTCCTTGAGCTTCGGATTTAAAGCTCTTTTATGAGGCTTGTCTTAGCTGACTCACGGCCCAAAACTCCCGCTCAAGTCTGGAGGAATGATTCTGTTCAATCTGCAAAGGATCATGGTTGCATAAGATATTAACTCTGAAAACTATAATCCTAAAATCTTAATATATAAATAATCTTTATGTTTAAATAAAAACTTTTCGAACATCTTAACACATAATCAGCTCTCATGTTGATGAAGAAGGAAAATATTAAATGTGGGTGAATATGTTTCTGAGGTCAGTAATTACATATCCTCCAGCACTGTTACTTCACATACACTATTTGATTGCCTTCAGGAGGACAAACATCCACTCATGACACCACAGCCGGTGATCAAAGTCTCAGCTGATCAGCTACAGTGTGGAGAGACTCCGACTCCTCTTCCTCACCCCGTCCCCTTTCCATTCACACAAGGAAGAGTTCCAATTTTCACATGATGGGAGCTTGTTCCACATGCAAACTGAAGGCGCCTCTCAGTCTTCATTTTCACAACAACACCATTCGGCACACACGCCCTCTGCTCCTGAGGCCTTGAGTGTGTGTGGATACCAGATTTACTGAGACTCAGAATCTTGGCTGATGGAAAAGTCACCTCACACACTCAGATAAAGGATTGTGTGTGTGTTTTGATTAAAGTTACGCTGATTTACTGCTACGGCAGCCAGGTTGCTTAATCTGTGTTTTCAAATCAGATATTGTTTATTTCTATACGTTTGAAAGCCTGTGACCGAGGTTGTCTGCAGCAGACCACCAGGGCAGATATCAGCTCTTGGGTATGCGCTCACCAGGCTCAGCTGTAAGCTCACCCCCCCCTCTGTTTGTGCTTCTATTTTCAGGGCGTGAGCGGAATGTCCGTGGATGTGAAGCCTGAAGCCCCCATGTATGTGTATGAGTCGACGGTTCATTGTACCAATATCCTCCTCTGCCTCAACGACCAGCGGAAGCAGGATATCCTGTGCGATGTGACTGTCCTGGTGGAGGGCAAGGAGTTCCGCGGGCACCGGGCCGTGCTGGCCGCCTGCAGCGAGTATTTCCTCCAGGCGCTGGTGGGCCAGGCGGAGAATGGCTTGGCCGTTAGCCTTCCTGAAGAGGTTTGTTCATCAAACACAATGTCTCCCTGAAATGCTATTGACTTTTAACTATGTAAAACTTAAACTCCCCTTGACTCAGAAACAAAGGCAATAACAAGGCACTCAGCACTTTCCACACAGTCAAACACCTGCAACCTATGACCGTAAACAAAGAACTTGTGTAAATTATAACACAATCATCTGTGTCCACTATATTCTTATCATATAAAACATAAAAAACAAACTAAACAGTTTGTTTTGGTTGCAAGGTCAATTTCCTAGTTCGTGGAAAAGCATGACACATGTATTCATCCAACACCTGATAAAAACAAGCAGAATAACATTGACATTTATTCTATAGGCAGAAAGTTTTTATCTACAGTGACATTAGCAGCTGTCTTACAGAGCATAAGGCTATTCTGAGTCAAGAAGCTCTCCGAGACACAGACAGCAGCTGAGTCAGAGCAGACATCTCAGAGCCACAACACACTCCTGTCAACAGAGCAGCAGCCAGAAGTAGATCTGTTGCTACTGCAGCAATCCCGTCCATTGTTAGCTTTTCTTTGTCGTTTTAATGGAAACGACTTTCATTTGTGTTTGGGATCTTTCTCGCTCCCATCAGGTTTGGAAAGGTCACTTTTAGTGCTATGTCCACATTACTACATTATTGTTGGAAAATGCATGAGCTCTGTTACAGATACTCTTGGCATCTACTCTGCTACAGAGTTTTACAGCTAATAAAATGGAGAAATTTGGAAACGCTGCTGGCCCTGGTTTAGTTTGAAAATGCCAGGGCAGCATTTTAGTCTGGAAGTAGAGATGTTGGGAAACAATGACGCAGACTCGCAACTGCTTGATGTTAGGGGCTTTTGGGGCATGATGTAGCCATTGCTGATTCATCAGGCTCCAATCACAGGAACCACCTTCTGCAAGAAAACCAGCACTCAGCTACCAGTGTAGAACGCAACCCTGACCCTTTTGTGCAGTTAAATTCTGCATTTTACCATTAAACAACATTTTCAAAAAAGTTAGAGTGGACAGAGATTAAAACTGATTCAGAGCCAAAACACTCATTAGATTACTTAATGCTTGAATATCATTTGTTAAATATTCCATTATATTACTCAATGTGAGTGATTTATTTTCAATACTTTGGATTCTGCATCATTTTCTTACATTATCTTTACATGTAACACTATGAATGAATGTTCCATTGATACAATATTGTTCACTCATGTAGACTGAACCCAGGAAATCAAATTCCAGTGACGGACAGCCAGTTCTAATGCACCTGATGAGAATTTTGATGTATTCCGATGTCATAAAATTGACTGATCATGAGCATAATTAGTCCGGACTGCTGTGGACCTTTATTTGTCACAGATAGTGATGAACAGACACAAACGTGTCAAAAAGAGGAATTTTGTTTTCATTACAAAGGATGCTGTCTGGTCTCTGCATTTCACTGGTTTCACTCCCTCTTTATTGTGAAACTGTTTAAATACACAGACTACGATATACTCTCTGATTGTACATTAACCGGAAGGTCGGTGGTTTGATCCCCGGCTCCTGCAGTATGCATGCTGAAGTGTCCTTGGGTAAGACACTGAAGACATTGAATTGCCCCTGACGGCTGTGCCAACAGTGTGTGAATGATGTGTGGTGGAAAAAGCACTGTCTATCAAAGCTTTTTATACAAATGTGTGAATGGATGAATGAGACCTGTAGTGTAGAGCACTTTGACAAAATAAAATAAGATTCTATACTATTCTATTCTATCTATCCCGAAGGAAATTCTTGTGCCAGTTTACTCCAAGATTATACAATACAGCACAGTTGTAGTAGTAGTAGCAGTAGGAATAAACAATAAAGTATTAAATAAAAAAACATGTATACAAGTGTATTATAAATAAAAATATAAAGTGTGGCTAATAGTAATAAAAATAGAAATGAAAATAAACTAAATTATTTTAAACAATAAACTAATACTAATAAAGCTGGAGTAAGTAGAAATGATAATAGGAGTAAGTAATATGGGATATTGCACATGATATTGTACATATTATGATACTAAACATGAAAAAAAATATATATATAATAAAAATAATAATATTGCACAGTGTTGCTATTAGTTTTTTCTCAATGACTGAGTGGTCGATAAGACTAGAAAAGAGCTCTGTGAATTCTGTCCATTTTAATCTATTTACACACACTAATGCTGTACAGTTGGTGCATTAACCCTTTAAACGTCCAAACAGTAAGTAAGTAAATCATGTTTAATGTCACTACAGAAGGTTGTTTACATACATTTAGATCTTACAGTAAATTATTTTGAGTCACTATAATTACACTTATAATATAAGTAATAATTTAATTTGGATTCATTTTATTCCTTCGCAAGGGGCATTATGGTTTCTCAATGGCAACAGACAGTTTCTGGAAATCTCACCTTATTCCCACCTCTTTTAAATTAACATAACGTCTTAACAACTCCTCACTTGACTTTCTGGTCGTTTTTAAGTTATTTTTCTTTATGAGGCCTTTTTTTTCAGTAAACCTGTATTTTAATTTGATCTGCCATTCACCGGAGGATAAAGACTTGGTGAGGGGTGTGAGTAAGTGCAATACTGAGCCTATGGGACTGTGATTGCCAATTAGCACCTGTCAGCTGATGCCGCCGTCGCTGTCGGCAGCAGGTAACACTTCACAGACTAACGCCACCCCGGGTGCGGCGCTCGTCAGGTTCAGCAACACCCCTCACTCTTGCTCACCTCAGCTCTCACGCTGTCACTTTAAACTGAGTCCTTTCAGAACTCCTTCGCCAAACACATGATGAAAGTACTCTGACGTATTGATGTCGCACACCCACGCTCACACGCATCCGCGTATACATGTGCCGCTGTGAAAACTGGGGCACATCCCACATGTGTTGGGGAGTTGCGACTCCTTGCTGGGGCCAGCATGCATTAATAAAGCAGCGCCTGTCAAATGACTGTGTCGCCACACTCACTGAAGGAGAAGTCACTGTCAGATTGTCGTCTTATGTAAAATGAGCATCACAGTTTTTTTTTAAACTCAAAAATTGACAGCAGGGAAGGGCTCGTGGATGCACAAAGCAGCCTCCCTTTCATTCATTTGCTGCACACGTGAATAATGCATGAGCCTCTGGGTGTCTCAGGTGTGAGTGTGGAACATAACATCTTTCAATGACTATCTCTTTTATGTACAAAGGAGAGTTACTGCCATTGAGGATTTAACCAAGCCTCCTTTCCTTTGTCTATCAAACATTTCACACTTATTTTTATTGTTTTATCCAAATGAAAAAAACAACATAAAATTCATGTTATTCTGTTGCAACGGACACTTCAGGTAGCCACATCGTTTTTAACAACACCGCCAATTATATCCTGCAATGTGTAGGAATGCAAATTTGCTACTAATTGTAAGTTTCGTTTTAGATTTAGCTTCATGAATCAGAAATGTAGTTAATGAAATGTCAAATATGTGTGAATGCTGACTTCTCAGCAGTTTGGCAGAACAAAAGGTGATAAAAATCAGTTTTCCAACTTGTAAAACAGCAGTCAAGTATTTGATCACATATATTTTGCTCAATAAGTGGGAGTTGCATTGAGATCCCAAAGCAGCAATACCATACCTATATTTGCTGACGCACTCACAAGTAAGAAGCATCTTAAATGTTGTGGTTGGGGTGAGCTTATGTACAGTTTTTCGTGTCTCTGTATTTTGGATGTAAATCATAACCACTAAGTATAGCTGTGAAATATTGTTGAGTAATGATATGGTATAAATTGGAAATCCTCTGGTATTTACCACTCTAGTAAACAACACTTACTTCGTCAGTGGCTCTTTGTTTGACCTCACATATTAATATTTATTATACTCATATTCAAGGTGGAATTTTCCTTTGAATAAGTAAAAGTCTTCTGCCCTCTGCATCAGGTAGTGCATCCCTGTGTGACTGTCTAGACAGGTCACAGCCGCCTCGTGGAGGAATGTGATTTCACTGATGTGGCTCAGTGCCGCCCTTTGCTTTACAGTCAGTGACTGGAGCATGCTGACGCAGCCCTGCCTCATGTTTGAATGTCATTTTTTCCCTGATGCTGAGGGGGTGGGGGGGCTGGGTCTGCTCTGCCCGCACTGGTGTGTCTGCTCAGAGCATCCCCCCTTTAGCTCTGCTGCAGGTTAGCAACACTTCACGGCAAGCTGCTACCTACTGTATGTGCTACAGAGGATGAATCGGGGGGGCCTCTGCTACTACCAGAAGAAAGGGGGGGAGGCTGGTGCAAAATGTGAAACAAAGACCACCTCCCCCACCACCTTCTTCATTCCTCTCTCATGGCCTCGCTGCCCCTGCAGTAGCCGGGGCTGGCAAGTGTGAGTGACCTCATCTATATCTAATGTGACTGCGGGCTTGCTGAGGGGCGGCCAGTTTAATCAGGGGCTTTGTTGGCCATCACATCATGGGGACGAAACAATTGTGCTTTCTCTCAGTGATGCTGACCTTACCGACCACCCGGCAGGGGGAAGGAACAGAAGAGCACGGTGTCCATGTTGGACGACGGAAGCTTTACACACACATAAACAGACACAAACTATCACCATCCCCTTGGGGGACTTTTACTCCCTAGCTGCGTACCGTAATTTTTACCATCACAACTAAATCCCTAACCATAACCAAATCTAAAACCTGATTCGAACCATAACACCAAGTCTTAACCATAGACTCTATATAAAGATCTCAACCCTGAAAATCAGGCTATGGCTATGGAGACCTCACATGGCCCTACTAAAATATGAAAACATGCCCAGTGTTAATCTTTATCATATGTTTTGTTAATCTAAAACCCAACGAGGATTCATACGATTGGCTTTTATGAGTGTGCCATGAATATAAGCCAGGGAGTAGAATTTCAAAGAGAGCCCTCCACTGGAGAGGATCAGTCACTGAGATGAACAGAAATATATACTCCATATTGTATGTCAAGGCAAGTCACCTTCGTTTATATAACACATTTTATACATCAGGCATAGACTCAACTCTGTTCAGGAAAAAAAAAAAAAAGGTAAAGATCATACTCAACAAAAATATACAGTGAGTGGTCTTAGACTTTAACATACCACTGTATAAAATAAGAAAGTAATAGAAAAAATTGTATTATTAATGTTAAAAAATGAATAATACTAATATTTATGTGTATAAAAATGATCACAAGTTGATTTACTATTTATTCTAAGTGTTTCGAGAAGACTGTTGATGACCAAAGGGCTCTATCGAATCTTTCTATAGATTTAAGTAAGTTTTTTTTTCTTATAATGAGAATCACTGTAGTCAAGATAAAAATGTTTGCGCTGTGTTCAGACCTAGTTTTAGTTAATACTCTGCAGCATTCAGAATGAACTTGAGTTTATTTACCAGCAGCTCTTTCAATCCAGCAAAAAGTGTATTTCAGTAATGTAGTCTACTGGGAATAAATGCATGAACCAGCCTTTCAGAATCTGACTGAGGCAGGAACCATCTGTCTTGAGATGTTTCTGACATGTTAAAAGAGAGATGGAAGTTAAGATCAGCGTCTGAAATCACACCCAGGTTATGGGCATGCTAACAAGGTTGTAAGGACAGAGAGGTTAATAAAGAATGAATCTGGTGTCTCAAAGCCTTGGGACCTACCTTGACAACCTGTTTTTTCTTGTTTTGCTTTAAAAATGGCCTTTCAATATTTGATCACGTCACTTACTGGGCTGAGGTTTTTGGCAATGACATGTTTAATAATGGTTCATCAGCTATAGGAGTTATTCGAAATGTTTAATTGCTGAATGATGTACCCAAGTGCGAGCAGAAACAAATAACTAAAAGCACTGGACCAAGAATTGACCCTTGAAGAACCCCATGTGGAATGCATTGCATTCACAAGACCCAATAAAAACAAAGACTGATCTTCCAGTAAGATAGGAAGAAAACTAACTGGGATCTGTGCCTCTCTGGCCGAGTGGAAAACACTCGAGAGGCATTTTATGGTTGTCTGAGCAAATTTTAAGATGGAAAACGTAATGTTTCACTTCCCAAAAGAAAGTCTGAGCATAAATCGTTGCAGTGATGAAAAAGGTAAATCTCAACCATCAATACCGCTGACCTACAAGGACAAATGCAGCAGCATGTGGCCCTGGCTCTCATGAGGGTTATTCTGAAAATCCAATAATAATCACAAATACTTATGTACACTGGATTGGTTTTTTTTTAATTGTTTCAGATACCAAATTTCCTTTTTTCATCAGATAAGGGAATAATTGTATTCACTTGAATGAATCAAATAACCATTCAAAGCGTAATTCCAATTATTGTCTGGCGGGATTGTTTGATTCGAGACCAATGCTGGGGTAGTGTACTGCTCCACTAGGCTGGAGGATCTTTGGCTAATGTATGTGCCCTATGATTTATATTCTGGAAAAAAAAGGGGGGGGCAGTACTGTGATTCAGCAGAGTGCTGGTTCACAGACCTCAAACCACCTCCTGTTTGTAAGTTCTTTCCTCTGTCACGAGCCAACAAATACTGCACTTTATTTTTATTTCCAAAAGAAAACACACACACAGGTAAACACTGTAATTCATTTTGAAAAGACTGAACATTGAAAGTACTACAGTGTTCTTTACACCAAACATTGAAAAAGTTGCACGGAATACTGAAGAGTTTGTTGTTAAAAAAATTAAAAGATGAAAAAGTAATTTGTTAGGGATAGGGCCAGAGTTGTAGGTAGTTAGGGTTGGGGGTAGGTTAATCGGGATTAGAGGTAATAAATATTATTATTATAAGCCGAAATGAAGTATTCAATTCTAAGGTCAAGTGGAAATTTTGTCTTAATAATGGTGTTAAAAAAAGATCAGAAAAGGGTCAGATCAGTAGGAATAACACTCTTATTTCAGAAAATGAATCATAAATTTGGGCAAGAGTGTTTGAGAAACAAATTGGCTTACTGTCTGAGTGACCACACCACAAAAATATATCAATTTAAAAATATAAATTCAAACTTGCAAGTTTACAGTCTCACAAATGTGAGTAGGAGTTTAGAGACTAAATCTATGACCAGATTTTTTCACAGCTAGCAACATTTTGGATGATCTCTATGAACAGATATTTATAAATGAATGCAAATACAAATTTAAAAGCCAATAATTGAAGCATTTCAGTCATTATGTTCCACCTCTTTTGTTCTCCACACTGACGTTCTACCTGCGGGCAACTCAAACCTGCTCAAACATAATTGGTCAAATGAGAAACGTAAACCAGAAGGCTCATGAGCAGAATCTGATTTTAGGCATTAGGGAATTCATACTGTTCATTTGTACATCTGAACATATACAACTTACACAAGCCTGGCCAGTCACTACAGGTACATGACTTATTCCTCTGTCCCAAAAAAAACACGTTCTTGTGTCCACCCGAAGCAGAAGCAGTGTGTCACTTGCACTGCAAAACCTCTGAGGGAGAAGATCCGGGTCTTTCCTTGGATTAGCGAAACATTATACTCCATCACTGACACATTTAGTTATTGTTACCAAGACTACAACCTTCACCACACAGTTCTTTAACAGTATCCACTATCTTTCTCCAACCTCATTCAAATAGCTGTAGTTACCTATCCCCAACTGTTACCTATACCCAACTATATAGGTGTTGGAACATACTCTTCCCTGAGACAAATGTAATGGTGTGTTGGTTTAGGACAGTTGATAAGTGACATCCATCCACCACCTCAGGTCAAACAGATGATCAGGGCTGGACCGATACGTTGCCGGCTAATCTGTGGGGGCCTTGCTGGGACACCATCACACACATATAGCCTATTAGACAGATGGTAGGGAGGGAAAGAGCCTTCCTTAAAGATGGGGGTTGGGTGGTAGAATTTGAAGAGGGAGCAGCACAGAGAGGAGTGATATGGTGCGGTGGGAGTGCTGGCACTAATACCCAACTCCCTTGGTCCAGCAGGGGGTCTCAATTTCTTTGCCAACCCAAGGGCACATCTCATCCTGTAAGCTGACAGAGAAGATGCAGAGTCTTTGTCTTGAGTGTGAGCGGCTGGGTAGAAAAGCACCTTGAGCGGCCGACCTGCTGGGCGACAGCCTGCGGTGTGATACCTATATTTATGCTCTTTATATCTAACCTTCAAACCCTGCACAAAGAAGTAACGAACGTCCCTCTTAATGAAAGGAATACACAGAATTCATCAGTAGGGGTTTAAAATTCTGCTGTACATGGAAACAAAAATAAAAAGCTGGATGCACAGCTAAAAGCCAGGGTTGTAAATTGATTGCTTCACCTCAGAAAAATGTGTTTGGTCAGAAACAAATAGTCCAAAGACAACTTGTTATGTGTAAAGGTGGGGTCATGTCCTCCAGGGTGTCTGGTCGCTACAGTAAGCTTAGGTAAGATTAGGACGTACACATCTGATTTAATCCCTAGTCAGGGGGAGGATACTTACCTAAAGTATTCACAGTGCTCAGCAACGACCCTTTTCATTATAACGTTGATATAAATAAACGTTTTTTTTAGCCTAAAACACTGATAATATTCCAAGTGAAAGCAGTTTTGAATCTTTATGGAAAGAAAGGTTGGAAAACCAATTATTAATCTTAAATGAAACCATGAGAATAATTTAAAAAATAAGGATGGACATGCAGAATCTCCAGAGTGGTACAAAGACACTCAGCTTGTCATATTTGATTTTTTAATCCAGGTGATGTGGCAGTGTCTCATGAATTTATTAGCATAATGTATTTTTGATACAGACTGATAGACAAATAAGAGGCTGTCTGATTGCTTACTGTATGTTTGCTCCAGCTGTCTTTATCAAAGACTTTGCTTTGGCACAAAAGAGTTTCCTGCTTCGCAGCAGGCCTTTGTCCCTGCACAGTTCCTGTCATCTCCTCCGGCATAACAGCTTAACCCACAATGGCGTCAGGACAGTGTACAGTGCAGCACCCGTTTCATTTTCATTACAGCTGTGACTCAGGCTCCTTAATGTTTGTCTGCGAACACAGAGGTTAATGTCAGGTTACTCAGCAGATCTGACGTTAAAGCGTCTGCTTCTGCCTCCAATGGAGATGGAGTGTTTTCTCTCGCACGGGGAAGCGCTCCATTGTTATGCCATGCCGTGTCTTCATTAGCATGCATGACATGCAGGAATTCACTGAAGCCCATTTGAATAAATTAGTTCTCTCTACTATAAAGGCGAAAGGCCGATGTAAGAGAGGAGTGCTGGGTGAGGGAAGAGGGAGACTTATTATGGGAGGGTAGGAGGGAGAGAGGGGAGGGTGATGTAGTATTGCTCAGCCTGTTTATAGAAGGATATTTGGCAGGCTTCCTAAAATTGTCATGTGAATCGTCAGTATTTGTGATTGGCCTCTTCCTGTATATCCCAACCTGTAATGGTATCGCCTGTCCACTCCAGATACAAAGCACAGGGCTGTTGGTCTAAAATGGCCCCTATCTGTCATGTTGATGAATCTGTGTCTTAACTCATACACTAAGTGCTGCTAACAGATGACATGTTTCAATCATCATGGTGGTCAGCTAACGAACAGGAAACACTCTGTGTATCCTGTCTGTCCCACTCTTCTTCCTTTACCCGTGAGTTCCCCTCATTATGGCCATCCCTCTCTCATTTTCCTCCGTGCTCCGTCCACCGTGCCCCACTATCTTCCTCCTCCCTCCCTCCATCCTGTGACGATCCCTGTACAGTTCCCTTCATTAGGCTGCTGTGCTGGTTGTAACAGTGGAGTAATCACATATGGTACAGGGCACACATAAAGATGTGCTCCTGCAGGCAGCAGCTGCTGATACTAGCTGAAAATAGATCCCTGGTATGCTCAGCACTTTTTCCTCCATCAGCATTGCAGTTTATCAGCAGCCTTGGATGCAGCTGGCCTTATTTAAGCTACCATTGCCTCACCATTGCGGTCGGCATGGTTCGATCTACCACACATAAATGTGCGCGTGTGTGCGCACGTTGCATGCATGCTTATGCGTATGGAGAGAGGCAGTGGTAGAGTGCACACTTCTTCAGATCCCAAGAACGATGTTTTGTATGTTGTTTTGTGTGTGTGTGCTTTATATGTGAGTAGAATCAATATGAATTAACATATCATGCCTCAACTGACACAGTATAAGGTTTACAACAATAAATACAGTGAACAAAATACTGAGTATTTCACTAGAGCTGTCATTTAGTCCATTTGGTGAAAAATGAAACATGGCAACATAGGTTAAACAATAAACTCCATTGTGCTGTCTCAACTGAAAACAAATTATTTGACTACTTGTTAATAATTAACCAAGTATAAGTGGGAGCTGTTTGTGGTCACTACTGGTCCAGATAAATATTTTACACTGGTAATGTCGACTTCATTATCATTAGTAATTTAAGAAATCGTTTAATCAACTTGTTCAGTCTGACAATCCATCACACACAGGCAGTTTTTGTATCGAGTGTGTCAGTGTGTGTTCTTGGGACAGTTCCGACTCATCAGGAATATCGTTTTTTTTGTCCGTTTTTACCAGTTGACCCAGGATAAGCTAGAATGTTTGTCTTAAATTGAAACTATTTAATTTTGAGCAGATGTGTCCTCGCCTAAATGTTGTCTACCTGCAGTGGAATCTTGTCATTTGTAACCTCATTGCAAACATTCAACCAACTTCATTTCTTCATGTCTAACCTTCGCACATTTTCTCTGAAAACTCATTAGTCACTACACAAACAAAATTATATTTGTTACACATTGTGTGAAGTGTATACAGTTGGAATGCAAAAAGCTTTGTCAGCTCTAAGCTAAACTAGGGGTTTGAATTTTTTAAAGGTGAGGTAAAGGGTCTCATTAAAAAAAATGCCTTTATTTGCTTCATGGTAAAAAAAAGAAGCCAGCGCTTGATGAGACTAGCTCATACAAGTGCTAAAATCAGAATATATCACTGCCTCTTCTTCACAGATTTTATCCATCATATCATTATGTCTTAAACTACCCTAAATTGCATGGATGTGTTATCATGGTAAATCACTGGAGGGTCCTTTCAATGCAGAAATAAAATACTGAATTTATGAATATCATCAAGATCATACAGCAGCATGATTGTGAAGATAAAAGCAGCACACAGCATTTTAGTGCTGCGTTTGTAGAGAAAAAGAGAGATTCAGAATCATCGGGTTCATTAATGCAGCATGTTCAGAAATGTGTGTGCTGCAGCAGGAGTGTAGTGGATGTGCTGTGCTCATCAGTAGAGCAGCTCGTCCAGTCAAAGCCTCTACCCTCCCCCCAATACATCACACTCACTCACACACACCCCCACCCCCTTACTGTAGCAAAGGCAGGTGCACACACACACACACACTCACAAGCCCCCAACACAGATATGGAGTCAGCAGCTTCCTCTTAACAATGACTGATGCTTACACTGCCGGTGGACTGTCTGTTAGCCAGAGCTCAGTGCTTTACACCAGAGGAATACTGGAAAAATACAGGCTGCACTGGGTTAACAAAAGAAGGAGGTTCAGCTACCACAACCAACTGGAGCACACCATGCAGATCAAAAAACACAGACATATCTTAAATAAAGTGTTTATAGTATAGGCCCATAACACATTGTACGCTGTAGGCAGACAGATGTGTATGTAGCATACATCACATCTGTTAAGTCTGCTGCTGGCATGATGTTTTACATCAAAAACATTTGGCTGTCTGAAAATCACATAACAGCAACAAAGAAACCAGCAGATGTGTGAATGAAACGAACAGGAGAATTAAGATTTAAGACCAAATGAGACATGGCAACAGCAAACCCGTCTAATGATGCAAGCACAACTTGCTTTTTATAGCACGGTTGATCAAAAGTGGTCACTGCTTCTTTGGCAATGTGGGTAAGAGGACCACAAGCAGTGATTTAGAAACCAAACTGGGAAATATCTCAAGCTGTCATGGGCCAGCTGAAAGAAGAATGGAAAGATTTGACAGCCATCGCTTGGAAGAAGCTGCATTGAATTCCACTGCAAACTGAAATAACAAGAAACATGTAGTCACAGTGAGAGCCTCACAGATGAGAAGGGAACAATGTGTGATGGAGGGCCAACCAGTTAAATAGAGGATGGAGTTGATGAGTTAGTGGAGAACAATTGCAAATACCTCCGTAGAACTGTAGTGCAAGATCATGCTGTGTAACTGAATGCAGTAAAAGAACATAGGAAAAGGAGATGATGCTTCTCAATATCATGAGATGATCAATGTGACTTTTTTCAAATGCTTTGACTTCCACAGTCACCAGATTCCAACACAGATGAATACATAAGGGAGATTTTGGAGTGATGTGTCAGACAGCACGCTCCATCGTCTGCCCAGTATACATCCACACACTAGAATTAATCTAATAATGTTAACAACATGGTAACATTGAAATAGTTTTGTCTTTAAAATGTGTTTTTAATGCAAATAAGTCTCTGAAGAGAGCTGTTTTTGAAAGGCAACTCTAATGACGTAATTATAGAGGAATAAACCAATATAAAAAAAACAAGTACCATTCCTCATACCAAACCACTCCAATCAAATTGTATCACACCATTAAATAAACATGGTGGTTACAATGTTAAGTAAGTGACTGATTTATAGCTCCACCACAGTCACAAGCAGAGGGCTGGAGCTACCATTTACACATTAAATGCCTATAACATGTTATAAAAATATGATTAATTACATGAAGGACAATTTTATAATTTTAAACAACTTTTTATCCAATTTTAGATATTGGTAATTTTTAACAATTAACTTATAAAGATTTTAGTCATCGGACATCTGGATCTTACTTTGCCTCGTGGTAAAAAACTCCTGACTGATGACCACAGATGTAATCAATGGTCGTGAAGACAAGTCCCATTGTCCCACACTACTTCACAACATCACCAAAGTCGGTCTTTTGTTGTTGTTTTTAATTTAGAGTTAATGCATTTAACCACATTATCCTCATCTGTGGTTTGGAGTCATGCTCCGTCCGCTGGCACAGAAACATTCTTTACTGTGTTCTGAGCCTTAAGCATGTATTATCTCTGATTTCACAAGAATTCTGGAATATTAACAAAGGAAGAAGTCAATAAAGCATTGGCTCCACTGGGGATTTGACCTCAGAAAGCTAATGAACGTGATATTCATCTCACAGAATAATCCACAAGGCCTGAAGATTTAATAGATTCACAGACTCAGTCAGATAACCTCCAGCTATTTTTACTGACATTTTTTTGTATCCTTACGCATACTACCTTTTCCGAGCAAAACAATCCACAGAGACAACTCTGTATTTTTATAAGCTTGATAGCAGAGGAAAGAAATCCTGTTTTACTAGTGAAGTGTCTGGCAGAGGTTGGAAGACCTCTGGAAGCTGCTGCCGAGCTCGCACAGCGAATGCCGTTCCACTATTAATTCACGTTCTCGTTTGCTACAACAAAGGCAGCCAAACAATCGGTAAACAGCGGGCTCATTAAAACCACATCGAAATGCTCATCCTTTACATCTGCCAGCCTTTGTTAGGTTTCGTAAAAAAGAGTTTACATTACTCAGCCCCTGGAAAGACACTCTGTGGAGCAAACAATACCACCCAGATTCAAAGTGAATCGATTGTAATTGCATTTATGTGGTTTGATCACGTTCCCTGAGTGCCTAAACACTAATGTGTTTGTCACCAATGAAATGACTAAAGGTAAGGCTGCAGGGATTGGATTCTCGAGCCTGACTTAAGTGATGAACACAACCTAGTGTGAACCTCATGTTAATCTCTAAACAGCAGACAAGCCCTCTATTACAGCCAGCTCCCGTGGCTCCTTTCTCTCATCTGTGTGCTCAGTGACAGCAGAGGGCCGTCTGGACTTCTGCAGGCTCAGGAGTTTACCTAATTATCTGGCATTAAGTCTAAATGGAAGGCTTCCCTCTTTCATCCCGTGCCACATGGCCACAACGGGGATAAGCCACAGTCTTACAAACTGTTAGGCTTTACAGGCACTTGACCTGGGGATGCAGGGCACTGACACAGAAAGTGAGGCAGTGGGGGCATGTCTTGATCAGAGCACAACAGTAAAGAGCGATGTTAGCCATATTCATTTCAATGTTGTAAGGACAAACTAACTCTTCAACAGAGGTGTAACCTGGCAACTGAGTGGCAAATGATGTCATTGTGCTCGGATTCATAATCTTATTTGTTTTGTTTGTGACCAAATAGTTCCTGATAATATATTTTAATATAAATAATATATTTTAGGCCGCTTGTGTTCAAACAATATTTAACTAACTTAGCCTTCCTTTGGTATCAAAAAAGTGTTGGGTATTAGTATAAAAGGTTTTGGAACTGATACTAAACCTCATTATTACACTATAAAAACTCTGTAAATTCACTGTCATAAAGATGACCATCATTTGGTCTTCTAGGAACACACTTAAGGCAGCGTTTCCATTCCCCCTGTATCCACAATTGAATAGATGAAACTGAATGAATGTAAAGCAGTGTTTGTGCTTAGACATCTTTCCTGGGGTAAGTGTAAAGGTTTTACAAATATAAAGCAGTAACAGGAGTGGATGATGCAAAACCAATTCTATGACCACAGAGCACACAGTGGACACTGCTGGAATGTCCCACGGGTTGTTTTCATGAACATGAGGATGGACACACAACCTGCCAATATTCCCAGAGCATCAGTTCTTATTTATTGCTGTATACAGTAGAATGTACAATGCTGACCCGATAAAAAGATTAACTGGTACTTCACAGTGTTTGTTTATGTTTGTTGGAGCTGTCGGGATATCTCACCACACTCCAAATGCTCTGAACAATGGCTGTGCTGATAGTAATGCTGGCAATTTCCCTGTTTTTTTGCAGGTCACTGCCAGGGGATTTGCCCCATTGTTGCAGTTTGCCTACACTGCTAAGCTGTTACTCAGCAGAGAAAACATCCAGGAGGTCATCCGCTGTGCCGAATTCCTGCGCATGCACAACCTCGAGGACTCATGCTTTCGCTTCCTGGAAGCTCAACTGCGCAGTGAGGATGATGGCTTGCTTCCCTACCACAAGGTGGCTGCGGTGGCAAACAACTCAGAGGATGAGAGCATGCAGCCAGAGACGGAAAGGCCCACCTCCCCTAGGGCGCAGCAGTGTGCTGATGCCCTTACCTCCTTTCGACACCCTGACAATGATCGGCTAGCGATTGCCATTCCCAGTAACTTAACGGATGGCCGGCTGGACTTTGATAGACATGGAGTGTCAGACCTGCCACGATGCCCCAAGTACAGGAAATACCAGTGGGCTTGCAACAAGCACAATAATGACAACTCCTCACACACCAGTACCTCAGGTTTTCCAAGCACATTAAAGGAGAGCAGCATTGGTGGGGCAGTGCCAGGTCAGGGGAAGCTGCCTTTGGCACAGATCAAAGTTGAGCCACAGGTGGAGGAAGAAGCCATCTCATTGTGCCTGTCAGGGGATGAGCAGGATGTCAGGGATAAGGACATTGTGACAGCTATGGAGATGGATAACCCAATATCTATTGAAAGAACCGAGAGAACCAAGTCTCCTTCCTGCCTCCGAGCCCTCTTCAAGAAAAGGATGGACCTCCCCAGCCTGCCCAACACATCACAGCAGCTATTCGCCAACAGACTTGTTTGCCCCCAGGACAAAGGAAACTCTCAGGGAGATCATAAAAAAGACTTCAGGCCTTTCACTGGGGAGCTGGGTCTGTCTCTTACATCCCCAAAGGACATGGACGGTTTCCCTGCAGGGTTGTCTCTCAAATCTGCTTCCTGTGATGGGGTCTGCAAACAGGAAGTTGAGCTAGACCGTCGTAGTGTCATATTTTCCTCAGGGGCCTGCAAACGTCTGGGAACCCCAGCGCATTCCTACCCAGGTGGGAACTCTTTGGAGATGGAGCTCTCTGAGCACATGCCAAAGGGCCTTTGGGCTGGATCCAGCCAGTCTCTCCCCACCTCCCAGACCTATTCTCCCAGCACCACCTCCACTGAACCTCCACTTCTATGCCGCCCACGGCCCAACACCAGCTGCCCAGTGCCAATCAAAGTATGCCCACGCTCACCACCTTGTGAGACACGTACCAGGACTTCCAGCTCCTGCTCCTCATACTCCTATGCAGAGGACGGCAGTGGAGGCTCGCCCTGTAGCCAGCCACAATTTGAGTTCTCCTCCTCACCATGCTCCAACGTGGCACGCTGCCTCAATGTGGACCAGCAGGAGCAAAGTTTGGGAGGGGATGCCCTTTTTAACCAAGTGCAGCCCAAGATCAAATGTGAGCAGTCCTACGGCACCAACTCAAGCGACGAGTCAGGGTCCTTCTCAGAGGGAGACAGCGAGTCCTGCAATGTACAGGAGCGGGGTCCAGAGGTGAGTGTAAAACATTGTCTTTCACATGTAACACATGATACATCACACTCAATTCCACCATGGCTAATTACATTGCAGTGCCCTGCTCTCCAGGTCTGCATTAGCAGTCATTAAATCATCATGTAATTGAAGTAGGAGTGTTCGGTACAAGATTTACAGCACCACCAAAGGGCACAGATGTGCTTTGATATTATTAATCTGCTCTATGCTCTGCTGGAGATCTGTGTAATGAGTCTGAATATGTGAGCCCAAATGCACTAGCACAGTCAAAATGCACAAGGATGCAGTGCTGTTTTTAAGACTGTGATTGGTTGATCATCCTCGCACTGAGCAGAGCATTTGTGAAAAGCACTGCAGGCGACTGAGGGGTCAGGATTCTCCCAGGGTAGACCTGGCCTCTGAAGTGATTCTCTCCGGTAATGTTTTTCCCTCTCCCCCTAACTAGCTAATTTTATCCCAGCAGAAACACTGACATCTATAATCCGCCTCCATACATCTGCATATGCTAATTCTCAGTGTAGCCCAGCCAACTTCTGACATTTCTGATCTATCAACAATTGGCTGTGATACCCAGCTGCAGTGAAGGTGTGCAATGCGTGGTGAAAGGATTACAACCAATACATCACAGCAGTGCTGTGCCTCGGTATGTGAGTGGGCGAGAGGTTGCGCTCATTCCCGTGACAGGACTGTAGTGCAGTTTGACAGTGCTGACAGTGACGGATGAATAGCCAATCCTCTAATCGTCCTCCCCTAATCCCCCTGGGCAGACGTCCTCCAAGCAGCAGACTAGACGACTGTTGTTGTTTACCAGGTAAAGATCAGTGAGGGACTCTGGAAGGGTGCAGTGCAGCCTAGGTGTAATAAGACGAAATGAGCAGATTACCCACCTGAGGGAAAGACAGTAAAATGATTTCACAAAGAACACCTTTGCTTCCTCATAGAGCTGCTATTTACTTTAATGATCAGATGACTTCCATCTGCATCTTGCCAACATGTTATTATTATCATTATTGTCAGATGAAAACACTGTCAGGTACTTGGAACTGGAGCTTTCTTTTTCGTTTTCTTCCTTGGTCTGGATTTGTTTTGTCATATTCTGGCTGTTGTGGAGCTTGAAATTAATAACTTTTGGCATCACTTTACCACCAGGCCAACTTGGCTCTTGTGATTTTACATTCAGTGATGTCTCCCTGCATAGACAGAAATATTTCTGATGATCTTGTTGGAGAGGCCTGTTTAAAGTGCACATAGGAGAAAAGGAGGTAGCAAGAGAGAGAGAGAGAGAGAGAAACTAGTGGGTTGCCATGGTGATCAGATCACAGAGCATGCTGGTGTGTTGCAGGGGTAGGGAGCTATATGACAGGATTGTGCTTTTCCGTGGAAATAATTCAGTTCCACTGCACAGAGTTGCAAGATAAAGAGGCTCAGCAGTAATGTGTAATTATTACCTTCCGAGCATGACCCATCGCCATCAGATTTATGGGGCTCTGAAGGGCCTGCTGAATGTGCTGCCATAAATTATGTGGGATTGATTTACAGCACTGAGCTGTCAACCCAGCTCAAAAATGACTGCAAGACATATCAGTTCCCTTTGTATTGGTTAGACTGTGTTTATATACTGTATGTATGTGTCAGCCATTGTCGGCCGTCCATTACTCCACACGGTATTGACTCATGCAGGGTTATCTGCCAGCTCTTGACTGACTATCACAAGCTGTTAATAACATTCTTCATGAATGAATGTCTCCCAGATCTGCCTGCTCTACAGTTTATTGCACCGGTGTTACAGTGGAGGTCACAGAGGGGTAGTTACAAAATGAGGCACCGTGTTAGGTTACTTCTCTTTGGCCTTTATGTGGTGAAGAAATGCTACCTCATGCTTCCTGGGGCACTCGTTTTTCCTACCACCCTTCTCAGTAATTCGGGTGTACAAACAAACATATGGAGAGGGCTGAACAAATAGCAGAGGGGGAAAGCTGCTTTGGTAAAAAATAGCTGTGGCCTAGGACTGTCGACTAGACACAATGAATACCGATGAGGAAGGAAGTTATTAGAGTGCAGGCTGGTCTGACCAGTGTGTTGTCATTCAAGGTAGCCAGAGTCACTTGAGGTCTCTGGGCAGATCCAGCTCTGTGGTTATAGGCTGTTGCATTCATGTGATCTACATCTGTGGAGAGAACTATCAGTAGCTACACAAAGACAGCAGATGCAGTCAGACTATTGAAAGGCCAATAACACATTCTTCTCTCTGGCCCTCTCCGGGGAAGTTCATATATAGTGGCATGATTAGATTCTCAAGTAAATTGGCCTTTGCCTACTTTTATGACAGAAGTAATGTCTATTGAATACAGTGTAGGTGTGACTTAGCCTCAATCCTTTGTAAAAGCGATGATTGGATTGAACTTTTTGAATATTGCACTTAGTAGTTTCCAACATCGAGAATTCAAGGTTTATGACCTGCAGCCAGCCACAAGCCTTCACCTTTACACCCATGCATTATCAAACTAAAGTTGAATCCAACAGCATGAAAATAAATGTTTCCATTCGCTACACAGCCAATATCCTGGCTTATGTGTGCTGATCTTATCAAAGTTGCTAAGATGTTGAGACATCAAACTGACCATCACTTGAATAACTCTTATTTCTTTGTGTTACTTACTTTTACCTTTAGCTTTACAGGCCTTGATTTGCGAGATTTTGCAGCAGAACCACAGGACAGGTCTCAAAACAGAATAGTTCAGATATTGCAATCATGCAGGTCACAGCTAATGTTACATGGGCTGCAACAATCCTACTTGGATTTAACAACTCTGCACGAAGAATTACATCCACCATCATCTGGACGTATAGAGATGCACGATACACACAGAAGCATTTGTTCCTCAGTCTGTCTCCTTCTCTCTTTGTGTCTCTCAGAGTTGCAGTGTAGGCGGTGAGCTCATTTCAGTTTATCGTCTGGCCACTGAGGTGCAAATATTGATCTCAGAGCGAGAGGGAGGAATAATGAAGCATTCCTGATGCATCAGCACACTTTTTTTTCTGTTGTTCAGTTGTTTTATAAAATGAAAATATATATATATATAGATAGATAGATAGATAGATAGATAGATAGATAGAAAAAAAATTAAGTAGAATGAAAGTGATCAATATCTGATCCACTAGCCTTGGACGATGGAGGAGATGCTCTATTTCACATATGAGGTGGCTGTTGTGAGAGCCCAATTTGCCATTCATCCCAGGGGACTATGGTTAATTTAGTCAGAGCAACAGGACAACATCTGTAAGTGTATACAGTATTGTCTAAATTATATAAGCCATTACAAACATGTATCAGTAATGTCTAAATAATGATGAGCACAGCTGAATGGAAAGCAAGTTGTGACTATTCAAGTTTACATTAGTGAGATTCTCTTCTTAAATCTATATTTAACAAGGGGAACATGTATAAAAATGTTCGTATGGTAACACAGGGAGCCTTATTTTGTAGCCCACAGAGGGAGACTTGTTCAAACTGAGCAACAGAAGTTCTGTTTACCCAAGTGTTTTACTTTGAAATCTATATTTATCTACCTTGATGCATATACAAAGAATGTAGTGACAGGGTAATGAGACCCCCTGAATCGATCCTGAAGTATGTGCATCACTCTGGAGCGATGAGATAAAAATAGAGATCATAAAGAGGATACTTTTATTTGTTGAGTCTGCAGAGAAGAGGATCAGGCTGGACTGGAGATCCCCGGGATTCTGCTCGAGCTGAGCTACAGCAAACTACGAGGGCCCTCAGGGCCAGCCGGGGCACAGAAACATCTCTATTCCTCTTCAGGGCTTTACATCCTGTGGTCGTCCTGGCAGCACTGAGACATTTAGCATCCAGTTAACTTACAGTGGTAATCTGCGAGATTCTTGTTGTGTTGATTTTGGCCAAATCGTTGCAGCTTGGCAGCGACTGCCATGGTGTTTTTGCACTCGCATTCTGAGAAATAGCTTGGCAATCAAACAGTGTGTCCAATGCTGAAAATTTTTTGTTGGTGTTAGGGATTTTGTGTTTATGAAGTTTGACAGTTTTTTTCATAGTTAGCTATGAATTTCTTCATGTGTTTATTCCAAATATTGCAGTTGCTACTGCCAGTACATTAAAAAAGGAGCAGTAGATTTTTCCCTTGAAATATGTACATGAAATTAAATGCTTCTAGCATAAATAAAGTTTTTAATGAAGCAGATAATGGTTAAAAAAAACAACAAAAAAAAACAGTTATTTATTCATTTAAAAATGTTTCAGATTATTACTATAATCCCCGGGATAGAAGAGTTAAGACTGAACTGCTCATCGGTACCTTCATTAAGACCTAACCCAGTACATACATGTGTATTGCTGCTTTATAATCCCATTTATTAGCATGTGAGATGTAGCAAGGTTAATTACAGAGATACTTCAGCGATACAGAGATACTCATTTGGTTTTGGATTGGATAAGGGACAAGTGTTACACAGACCTGGAGCAGAGGTGTCAGGCAGCAGTCACTTTAGAAAATTGCCTCAGCCTTGGATGCAAACTGACATATCAGAAATATCCGAGTGCTGACAGCCCCAGGGCCTTTGTGTGAAACGGCTGTGAATGGAGTAAGTGCTTGGGTGGGAATGAAGTGAGTGTTAATGTTTTCAGAGCAGGTCAAGAGACTGCAGGGGAGCACAGAGTGACCCCTTCCAGCGTGGGTCATCCATCGAGCTGTCCCACCTTGCTATTACAACTCACCTCAGGTCTCCACCTGACTCAGGCTAGCTGCTGCCCAGCATGCAGTGCCATGCAAAGATATCCTATTAACTGTTGGCTAGAATAAGAATTTGAGGGGGTAGCAGCTAGTCCACTAACACATTATTCATTGATCATTTAATCAGTACAATTAGTGGTTTTAGAAGGAGTTTCAGTGCAGTTACAAAATCAGTTTAACACCTATAATACACATACACAGTTTATTTTCAGGTTAAGCCCACATTTTCATTCTTGTTGCCAGAGTTTACAAGTCTTTCTGCTTGCCCTCAACAATGTAAGTTAGTCTTTTTTAGCCCAACACAATCATATTCACATTTTCAATGATGGAGCATACATACGCTTCCAACACACGCCAATAGCCATACCAGTTTGAAGAAGTCCAAAAGTTCAGTCAGTTTCAAGTTTTTGCATAAAGACATTCGGATATTCCAGGGGATTTCTCTAAATGAAATAACTATTGCAGTGAGGCAATATTGTTTTAAAGGAACAGAGAGCGCTCTTTTTACTGGAGGCACGTAGAGGTGTACTCTCTTCTAATCTGAGTAAGATAAGGGTAAGATAAGATACAGACAATGTATTTTCCTTAGTTTAAAAGAAAACGTATTACGACTTGGCTTGGCTGACTGGTTGGTTGGTTGGTTGGTTGGAGTGAATTTGTCCTTCACATATTAACATTTGTTCCAACATCATAAAAAGGTCCAGACTGTATAAGCTTGCACCTACAATTGCAATTGCACATGTGTTAGCAGATCTGTTTAAAGAAAGTCAAAGTGTCCTGAAGACACTCTAGGACTGTCTGTTTGCTTCAGGTCATTGTTGTGCTGAAATGTGAACATCACTCTACAGCCTCAGATCACAGCCGTCCTTGGGCGGGTTTTCTTCACAGACCACTTAGTGTTTGGCTGCATTCATTCTTCCCACTGTTCTGACCACTCTTCCTGTCCCTGCCATTGAGAACCTTCCCTGATGCCATGATGCTGCCTCCACCATGCTTCACCATGGGGATGATAACCAGCTGCAGGGCTGCATTTTCACCAGACTCACCCCACACAGTAAAATTGTTGTGTCATCAAACCAGAGAATATTTTCCCTCATTCTCTCAGTCTTTTTAAATACCATTTGGCAAACTCCACCAGGCTGTCATATAACATTTATTTAAAGTGGCTTCTGTCTAACCACATGACTAAAGGCCTGATTGATGGAGTGCTGCTGAGCTGGTTGTCCCTCTGGCAGGTTCTCTTGTCTTTGCAGTGGACATTAAAAGAGTGATCATTGAGTTCTTGGTCAACTAACCAACCAGACCAACGCCCTTCTTCTTGACTGGCCAATTCTAGAGGAATCCAAACTTCCATTTCACAAACACTGAGGTTACTTTTTTTGTAGTTTTAATTTAAGTTTTTGAATTTTAATAGATTTCTCTTTGTCATTGTGAATAATTGAGTGCAGATTGATGGGCAAGTGGCAAAATTAAATCTACGTCACAATAAAGCCTTTAGTATGTGAAGTATCACGTTACTTCTTTGACTGAATCTTCCCTTTGTCCCACATAGTGTTGTATTTTGAGACAGAATTTGAGTCTTGAACATCCATTATTTCTGCACGGTGCACGGTGTCAGGGCTGAGACCCAGCACAGCGCTGGTCCTGATAACAGATGAGCCCTACTTTTCACTCTGTACCCCACTTGCACGATAATGACCGAGAGAAATAGAGTGACTGAGGGAAGGGGGGAGGAGGTGGGATGAAGAGAATTGAGGAATAAATGTAAATCCAGAACGTTGGGTGTGAATTTATGACCGCAGTGGAAGTGTACTCAGTCATTGCAGCTTTGCCACTGAACTGGTTCTCATAGTGGTTGGCTAAATTTAGCCATCCCCTGTGTACCAGTGACTGGTGGATGCAGGGGAAAAAGAAACCAGCACAAGGTTGCAGCGTCTCCTTCCCCCTTGACTGGTTTGGACAAAGATCCCATCAGATCGTGTGGCGGTAAAGCCCACACTCCTCTCTCTGCTGTGCAGTATATGGAGAAGCTATCTAATCACAGAGATAGTCATCTTCACCTCTGCTTTACATGAAGCTGGCAGCTCGCACTGATGTTTTATAGCCCTCCCGTCACCTCGCTTTGAGGCTGGAGTTGTCATGCCCTGGCAAAGAAGTGAGAGCCCACTGTGGCCTTGAAAGCTCGGGTCATTATTTATTCATGTGTCTGCATGCAGATGTTGAGCTGAGATGAGAAATAGGGCTCCTGGCGGCTCAGAGGGCTGCATTTCTAACGAGGAAACTCGAGCAATTTTTTCTTTCAGAGACAGATTGACGTCTACATTTGCCGCGCTCTGAGGAGTAATTTCAATTCTGTCATGAGTAGGCACCTTGCTTTATCCCCCTGTGTGCGGAGCTTACACCAGGTGACACCTCAGCCACTTCTGTGCACCGGTATGAAGAAACATTTCTGCGCTGCCTCTGCTGCAGCCTCTGCCTGCAGTCATCTGAGCATTTAAGGGTCTCCGGGGAGCATCTGGCCCCGCTTCAGCAACCAGGTACATTGGGAATGGAGTCGCATCCCTTGCTCCTTTTTCCCCCCTCTCCTCCGCCTTTGTTTGGCTTTGTTCTTCCTGAGCTCCACGGAGGCAGCCACAGGGAGGGAAAGGGAGAGGAGAAAGAGAGAGCTGCAGCTCCTCTCATCTCTGCCAAGCTCTCCGGCTGTCTTCCTCTGGCTCTTTGTTATGCCTCCGCTGCTTCCCCTCGCTGCCTAAAGCTACAGCTCCCTGGTGCACACAGATACCACTGGGGTGGATCTGCCTATGATGTGCTTATCATAAGGTTTGCCATCACCTCAGGGAGAGAAGCTGACTTGTTGTTGCTCTCCAAACTGAGAGAAAGAAAAAGAAAAGCATACAACCTCACATTAGTGGAGGTATATCTGGCTTTGTGCTCTGCCAAATCACAACCGTATTTATTGCACTAATTCTTTTGTTCTGCAACCAGTATGGACTGCTGCAGATATTCATGACCCCCCCATCACCTGACACTGATTTGGATCAGGTTGACAAGTCACTGCCCCCCAAACCTGGCAGACTTCTCGGTCAGATGGAGAGGTGCTGTTCCAGGACAGATGGAGTGGGACTCTTTTCTTGGATCACCTTTTCCCCTCTGCCGGAGAATGTGCTACATGTTCAATCTGAGGCGGACAAAGCTGAAGGCTTCTCTGAAGTCCTGCTCTGTGTGCGGAGTGGTGCTGTTCTGCCACCTTGTGGTCAAATGTAGCTACTTATTCACTGCAAGCGCACGCATTCATACTGTACATTGATTTACCTGGTAAAGTACTTCTGTATTTATTAAAGTACTTCCATAATCTCCCTCATTATAACACACATCACACAGGCGATTCTTACTAAGAGAAGCAGAGAACTAAGTTTGTCTTGAGTACGTACAAAAAAATCTAACTGAAGACATATAAACTAAATGCAATCCACAATAAACTTGTGTGTGTAAAAAGAAATTCAGTAGTTAATAAATACCTGGACTTTTAAATTAAGTAAATGGTAACTTTTATTTTAATAAATATTAAATTATGAAATGTATAATTACACTCACACTTAAAGGTAACATTCTCTGAGAAATACATAATGAATAAATAGTGGAAATACCTGTAATGCTGACACCAACAAGAACAGTAATTCTGGATTGAGAGCAGAGACTGTAGAATGATTCCCCCCAAAAGTAAACAAGAAAATTAAAAATAATTCACAAGCTGTAGTCTCCAAATGCTAAATCCTGAGAATGTGAAGGTAATGATTCTAAAAAAAAAAAACTAAACTTAATTAAGAGAAACCCACCTTGTGCAGTTCCTGCAAATTCCAGATTCAAAAATCTTGGTAAATATCAGTATAACAGATAAAATCATTATATTGTGGTCCTGTTTACCAATTGTACTCCAAACCACATGATTCTACAGAGTTTGTCGCAGTCTCAGTTTACAAATCTGTAGATTACTTGTAAAAACCATTGGGGGATTTTTCACCATTGATCTAAAGGGAGCTCTGTAGCCTTTGCTTATCTCAGTGGATTAGATCGTTTCTCAGGTATGTGTACAAGCTGATTAACATCTACTTCCCTCTCATGGTGGCTTTGTTGCACCTGATAGGAAGTGACTAACTGCAACATGAACAACCGGAATCTCTGAAAACTGCACTGATTTACAGGGTCAGACATATTTTAAATGGAATCGCAAACATGACTTTGTGAATTTTATGTGTGTGGAAGTGTTTTTTTTTAAAAACATTTAGTTCAGTGATACATTCTTAATTGAATTAATCAGCTAATAACCGTTGAAAATGTGTCTGTTGGTGGCATGGTTAAAAAGAGTATTAGTGGGATTAATAGATTAAACATTGTCAAAAGACTATAATTATTGCAATACTTCAGTACAAAATGAAGAAGACATTTTACTTTAACTATATGTCCATCTACCTAAATGACTGCTGAATAACAAAACAGATTGAATCTGTCTAAAGGATAATGTAACTGATCTTTTGTGTCCTTTTTCCAGGTGAAGCTCCCTTTCCCCGTAGATCAAATCACAAATCTTCCACGGAATGACTTCCAAATGTTGGTGAAAATGCACAAACTGACCTCGGAGCAGCTCGAGTTCATCCATGACGTGAGGCGGCGGAGTAAGAACCGCATCGCCGCACAGCGTTGCCGCAAGAGGAAGCTCGACTGCATCATGAACCTGGAGTGTGAGATCAGGAAGCTGGTAAGTGGGCCGCCTCCATCACCTCACCTCAACAGCAAATGAAATGATACTGAGGTGAAAAACCTGAAGGACGGACTGTGGTTGTATGGTGCAGCTCCATTCTGTCAGCACATCAGAGTGCCCTCTGGTGTGAGGGTGTAAAACTGGAAAGCTTTGATTTGTTGTGTCAGCCTCAAGAAGTGTTACAGCCGTCTGTTAAAGGTCCCTATATATGAATTACAACAATAAAACTTTTATTCTAAACAACCTTTAAACATCACAGCTCACATGACTGACAGTTATTATATTAAAGGAGGACAATTCCCTGAAAATACTCATAATATGAAAGATTCTTGAGTTTCCAGGATACGATGAGAGGGATATTAGGAACATGGGCTGTGTGGACCTCTAGTGGTGGGACATCTGAACTGCAACAACATCAGACACATCACCCTCCACTCCACAGCCTCTGGCCTGGAAATAATCCCTTCTTCATATTTTCACAACACTCTATGACACTATATTATTTTGTCATGTAAACCAATATAATGTTAGTATTGGTTTCATTTGTATAATGAGGCCGAAACGTTTTTGAAGCAGTTAACTGTTTAACTGATTTTCTGCACTTCTCAGTGGCATGAAGAAAACTTTAAACTTCCCATATTCAGATACTGATACTGATTCTATCGCATTTCCAATCAACTTCAAGAAGAGTCTGGATAAGGACAAAATAACTGTATACCAGGGATATCATTGCATCTATAGATAATGACATGTCAGCAAATGTTGTAGTGTATTGTAAGATAACCATTATTTTGATCCAATCAGTTTTAACCTCTCACATTCAGCGCAGCCTCACACTGCAACAAAACATTTTTCGATATCCCAGAATATTATCTCAACTTTAAGTGGAATTCGCAAAGTTATACATAATCAGACTTATGTATATACAATGATTTCTCAAATATAACTGACAAGATACCAACAATATTTTTCTGCAGTTTTGGTAGTTAATCCTATGATGTAGAAAAAGACTGTCCACACCTCAAGGCACCTCGCCTGTCCCCACCGACTGCTCCTGAGCACTGGTCGCCTGCTTAAGCAAAAGAAATCGCGCAAAATTTGACTTCAGGCCATTAAAAATACACATGACAAGTGTGAAGCTGATAAAATGAATGGTTTGAGAGATATGTGTTCCACACCCAGACAGATGTTTGAGCAGGTAGATGAAAAGTGGTGATTATTGTAGGAGCAGTAGAATGCCAGCTGTTATCTGACCTGTTTACAGGTACAACAACATGTTTGCTTCCTGAGCCAACATAAAATCTGATTCAGAGATTGAAAGCTGTGTGCAAGATATCCACCTGTTAGCTACCTACCACTATACCAACATAATGCAGTTAAACAAAGTGCATGTGTGTGTGTGTGCAGGTGTGTGAGAAGGAGAAGTTGCTGACAGAGAGGAACCAGCTGAAGGCGTGTATGGGCGAGCTGTGGGAGAACTTCTCCTGCCTCTCCCAGGAAGTGTGCCGGGACGTCCAGCTGAGCCCCGAGCAGGTCCAGTCTCTACACCACTACTGCCCCGTGCTGCGGCCCGCCAACTCCACTGCCGGCAACAATGCTGGGCATGAGCCCGAGCCTCCCCGTAGCCCCGCCCACGGCCCCAACGCCACCCCCCTCACCACCAGCATCGACCTCACCGCCCACTCAGGCTCGGCCACGCCGGAACCGAGCTTCCACGGGTCACCCGGCCCCTTGGAGAGCGAGCCCGACGTGGCCGTCAGGAACGGGGCTGTGAAAGATATGGACGGCCAAGACGCCAGCTTGTACACAAAGTCAGGGCTGTCCACTGAAAAAACCAACCAGACGGTAACAGTTGATTTTTGCCAGGAAATGACTGACAAATGTACAACTGACGAGCAGCCAAGGAAGGACATTACTAAGTAGTGGTGGTTCTCTGTGTTGTTGGGTTTTTTTTTTTTTTATTATTATTTAATTTTAATCTTCAGACAAACCCTCTGTCAGGGTTGTTGAGATGTCGGCCTCTCCCAGTGTTCACTGAAAAACAAGCTTTGTATGTATTTATGTCTTTTTGTGCTGTTTTGTTTTGTTTTTTTATTTTTTGAACGGTTGACACTAAAGTTGTCTTAACAGCAGCAATACTGTTCTCCAGGTATTTCCTCTTATCATGACAGAGTGGGAACCTCTCACCAAACCCTTACAATGGTGCTACATTCGGCCCAGCAGCAACCTCTACAGTGGAGACTCTGCTCTTCATGTGTCGCTCGTCACAGTTCAACCTCATCGGACCTAAACAGCAGCTCTCCGCGTCGCTCTGTGTACCAACAGCATCTCTGCTTCTGCCTTTCTCTTCCTCGCCTCCTCCTCTCCTTCTTTCCCACTCTGTTTTTTAACAATCTTCTCTACCTCTCTCTGTCTCACCCACTCTCTCTGTCTCTCTCTCGGCGGTCTCTTCTCTCACTATATCTTAGTGGCCCTTTTCGTCACAGCAATTCAAACTCAGGAATAAAAAAATAAAAAAAATCCTCTGAATGTTCAACCGAATTCATGAAAAATGAGAATACAGTTTCTGTACACGAGGAAGTTAACGATGCAGTTAGACTGTAAAATGTTCATATGCAAAAAAAAAAAAGAAGAAAAAAAAATGTCTTCAAGCGTCTCACATTTGTATTCCTGTACAGGAGAACTTTGTACAGGCCGCAACCGAAAACATTCCTCCTTTGCCTTCCTCAGCACTGAATTGAAAGGAAAAAAAATGTTTTTTGCAGGTGGTTAAATGACTATTTTTTATTTCCCACTCATCAGCAATACCATTGTATTTGGGTGTTGTAACAGTGACTGACTTTTCAAGTGCTTGTTTGGCAGAATTGTATATAGTCTGGAGCATGATGACTGTAACAGTGATTTTGTACAGGTAGAGGCTTAGATGTTTCTTTTTCACCGGGGTTATATCAAGCACCTTTTTGCTAAGGGAAAATCTTTGCTTTGCTGTTTCCTGTCCTGCCTAATGAATATTCCCCGTCATGGTGGGTGTTCTTATACTCAGGAAATCAGCTCGATACACATGTAGACACTCACACACACAACAGCACATACAGACACATGCGTCAACACACATGTAAAATTGTTAAGCCCCATGCATGTATAAAAGTTAGACATTCAAGATGTTCTTTGTAATGCGCGGCTCAGGCCAGCTCCTCTCCACCTTTGACTCCTCTTTAAATGTGAAATTGCCTTGTGTTTTTTGGGGTAGATCTTATTTCTTATCAGTATTTAAAGATGCTATTCTTGTTCACTCGCGCAGACATGCTTTGGGTTTCTTCAGTGTTGCCGTTTAATGCCGGTTGTCAGCGAAAAGTGCAGCTAACATCGATGTGTCAGATATTTTTTTTTTTTTTTTTAATTGATCCTAACTAATATAAATACCTCTTGACAAAAAGATTTAAAGAAATCAGTAAATTGGACTATATTCAGGCACTTTGTTGTCCGGCCACGGAGCCATTTAGCACTTCATTGAGGATTTTTGTCTTTGTTTCAGAAAAAGACTGGAGCACTTAAATTGGCACTTCAAGAGGAGACATCATGTTGATATGATTATATGAATATACAGTAAAAGAAAATCTCTATGAAGAAGATGTATCTGAAACCTAAATACAAGAGGAATCTAATGTTTTAGTATGAGAGTGTTCACACCTTGTATTTGTATTTCTTTAGGACTTGAATAAGCTAATTCAAAATTCATTTGACGTGAAAGCAGTGTATGTGTCGTCAGAACGATTAAGCAACAATCATATAAGATAGAAACACGTTTGCCCTGATTGTGCATTTGTTTGAACATCTACTTTGTGAAGTGCGTGCATGCTGCCTATAGCTGTTTGCCTAGTTAGTTTGTCCAGCTTCTGTTTTTCCTCGCAAGTTCTCTGTGGAGCAGTCTGCTTTTAAAATGATTTTTTTTAAATCTATATATAAATCTATATATTTCTATGTATAAACAAGCTGAATTATCACAACTCTCACTGGAGGCTGGCTTTGAAGTACAAGTAGAGCCACGCTCTAGTGCAAAGGTGGAGTTCAATTGGAATGTGAAACTTTGTCCATTGCTCTTTAAAGCCCCAATCCAAACTGTCACTACTGTTAAACTAATATAGCTCCTGTCAGAGCTCCTGTTAGACTCTCAGAGCTCCTGTTTGAGTAATAGAGCTCCTGGTAGACTACCAGAGCTCCTGGTAGACTAATAGAGCTCCTGTTAGACTAATAGAGCTCCTGTTAGACTATCAGAGCTCCTGTTAGACTAATAGAGCTCCTGTTAGACTAATAGAGCTCCTGTTAGACTACCAGAGCTCCTGTTAGACTAATAGAGCTCCTGTTAGACTACCAGAGCTCCTGTTAGACTAATAGAGCTCCTGTTAGACTATCAGAGCTCCTGTTAGACTAATAGAGCTCCTGTTAGACTACCAGAGCTCCTGTTAGACTATCAGAGCTCCTGTTAGACTACCAGAGCTCCTGTTAGACTAATAGAGCTCCTGTTAGACTCTCAGAGCTCCTGTTAGACTAATAGAGCTCCTGTTAGACTCTCAGAGCTCCTGTTAGACTAATAGAGCTCCTGTTAGACTATCAGAGCTTCTGCTAGAGCAGAGCACTGACTGCCTAAGTTGAAGAAATTAGAAAAGCTCATTCAAAATCACACTGACATTTGCAATGTCTTTGTATTAATAAAATTGCTGATCACATAACACAACTTAACAATGTGTTGTGAGAATCCTGCACAGCCTTTGCTGAATCATAAAATGTAAAAGGTCCTGATTCTAATACAGAGTACTGTAGTAGATACAAATCACCTGAGAATTTGAACATATTCTATAGCACGTAAGATATGGGTACAACTAAGCTAAGCTAGCCACACCCCCTTACATGAACCAACAATGAGCTGTGCTACTGGAAGTGTTTCTTTAAATTTAGATTTAAATTGAATTCCTGAAAAATCAATGTGGACATGTGGCCGAATGGATTTCGGACTGGGGCTTTAAAGTTTGAACAAAATATTTAAAATTTCTACCCCTGATTTTTACTGATGTAAATGTTTTGACTTTAAAATTGTAGTTTAGAATATGATCCGACATGACTCTAAGTGTATTTTATGAACCTGTCTTTAAATTGTAAGACTGGTCTCTATTTTGTAGAGTGCATAGACCCGCAAGCGCACAAACACATGCACACATGCAGTACACACACACACACACACATATGATACACACACAGTACATACGTGGTGGCACAGCCTGGGTGCGGAGCAGTAGTAAATATTTGTCGACTGGTGTGGTTTCTCCTGTCCTCAGCTCTTTTTATTTTTTTTTATATGTTTTTTTTTTTTACTGTTTATGCTTTTTTCATTCTTGTACTTGTAACTGAAGCAGAACAGTATTTACCCATGTGGAGGTTCTACCAGGTTAAAGCCAGAAAATCTTTACAGAAGCTTCTTCTCTGCAAACATTTTCTACTCGTGTGCTTTTTCATTTGCTTGATGTTAAATTGAAGAACCCTGGTGTTGCATTGGGGAGCACAGACTCTTTGACCTTATGTTTTTTTCTGTCTGGAGAAAATTTGCGTAACCATTGTGACAAAGGAGCCTTTAGATGTGCTCCATATGCTACAATGAAGAATGTCTGTTCCCCTTACAGACCTTCTCTGTGTTGCTACTTCAACTTAACAAACCACAGAGGGTGAAGCGGACAGACAAACAGCTCTGCATCACACTCTCCAGGCAGAAAAGCCTTTTATCCCGAGCTCCGAGCTCTTTGAGTCTTGCTGCATGCTCCAACACTGACTGTTTGGTGAAGTTATAATCCTCCATCCATCCTCAGCTTCAGTGGTGGGGTGAGTTAAAGTCAGCAATGTCAACATTGTAATTATTCCTGGAAAAACTGTCTGGTTTACATAGAGGAATTTTGTTTATGGTGCTAAAGTCACTGGAAAACTACATTGAGAAAAAGAAAGTCCTTGCCCCATCCCTCCTGGTAATTGTGCAGCTCTATGGTTCCCCCAAAAAATTTTTCCAGTCCCCTCCATTGTTTTGTGTTGTTGGCAGAAATCGCAAATGAAAACAAGACAAAGTACATTAAGTGACAAAATATGTTTTTGTCTTTTGGGTGAAACAACTACAAAAGTTGCTCAGGGAGCCGAGCATTTCAATCTGCTCTCACTCAAAGTCAACCTTTTGCTTTTTTCAAGTAAAAAAGAAATCATTTTAATGTTGATATCATTTATAGGTGCATTCATTCATTTGTTTGGCCACTTGGGGGCAGCAGAACAAGCTGTAAACAGGCATATTATCTATCAACAAGTTGATTTGGCTCATTTCCACGTCCAGCAGAAACTGTCATGTCTGTGTACTTTTGATGAATGTTATAGCCACTCTCCTTTTAGCTCTGTTTTGGTCTCCTCCAGCTCCTTAGAAAAAGGACGTGGCTCTTGAGTTATTTGGCGCTGCTGTGTTCACCAGCAGGTAGCTAACTTTCTCACATTTCATTGATTATGTAGAAATATTGATTAGTGCAACTTTAATATGAAGTTACAGGAATAAAAAAAAATTAAAATGAATGAATGAATTTGAGATATGAGGAATCCTTCAGGTTACTTTGTGCAGGCCAGACACTTTTTGTTCATAGCTATTACCACGGATTGATTTAAGTGAACAATTTCGCTGTTGCTGTAACTCTGTAATTGAAAGCTCTCACCATTTTTTTGCTGTGTATTTCTCTGTTATAGTTCAACTTTTTTTTTTTTTTTTTTTTTTTGTTGCTGCTTCTCTGAAACAAACACTGGCTTTTCAACTCCAAAGGTTGTTCTACAAAAGAATATGAACAAAATCATGCCTTTCTCACAGACTGCTTAACTTTACTGAGAAGAAGAAGAAAAGAAAAAAGAATCTGGTACCCTGGTCGAATGCGCAGGCTGAGCTCATCGAAGATAAGACATGGAAATGGAATATGTTTACAAATAGGTGTCATGTCACGTATGATCAATTCTTGCCATGTAAAAATCACTTGGTTCAATTAGACTGGTTCTTGGTGTTGTGTAAAGAGACAAAGATTGAGATTCCTCGACTTGTCTTTAATCCAACTTTTGGGATGGGTTAGCATTACATGAATACAAGTGCACCTCCGATATTTGCCTTAGAACGTGCAGAGGCCATAGTTCACATTCAAGTGAAGTGAGTGTATGCAGGGGCCTGGACCCCCATCCCTGAGTCACCAGTGCGGACTTTCTCACACTTATCTACCTGTGAAATCCTTCATACCTCTCATAACTGGTCAATGACTGTATCAGCAAACTGCATCAGGTGTTTTTTCTACATGCTTTTTACACAGATTATATGGATTATTGTACTAGTCAATTTTGGTGCATCATTTTTAATGTAATAGCTCTTAAGCTTGTAGTTCAAGTTGTTGTTTTTTTCTTTCATTTTTCTAGATGATTGTTTTGTGTTAATATTGTCAATTCGAAATAGCTGTTATTTGCTTATTCTCTACTAAGAGTTCTTACCTTTATAATTTTTAAATGCTACATGACCCTAATTAATTAAAATGACTTAATAACCATTGTAAATACTGTATTGTGCAAACCCAGTTTTCATTAATTTCAATTGCTAGTGTTATCTAAACGACTTTTTTGTCTAGACACCATTTCTCTTTATGAAATAAAGAAACATGCATATCACATTTTCTGTTTTGTGATAGTTTTTTTTCCAATACATGATCAAATGTTGCTTAGTTCCAAACATGAATTAATACAGCTTCAACATATCTCTTTAATTTGACCAAATCTTGACTTCCTGTCTTAGTGTTATTTTACCACAAACTGACCCTCAGCAGATTTTTATTATGTCCTGGACTGAGACGCTGTTGAGATATTGTATCTTGTTGTGGACAGAGGCCAACCAGCTCAGTTTGCTGTGTTCATGCTGCATTTAAGTCCCTCCAGAATAAAACAAAACACAAGTCAGACAAAACAGTTCAGTCAAGCTGAAGAGGGAAAAGAGTTTAATAGAAAAGAACAGCAGGACACCAGAAATATTTGCAATTACAGCTCAAATTTCTCAGATATCTTCATAAACAATATAATGCGACTCTCAGTCAAAACAAATGTTAAATTTAAAGAACTCTTTTTTTCTGCAGCTCGTTCAGTATGATAAATCATAAACACCGGTTTAGAGAACTCTCATCTTTGTGTGCTCACCAATTCCACAATCTGTAATTACAATCTTCTGTCAAGACTTTTGGCCTCATTTTATGAGCTGTCACATGTGCTTTGAGCCAAATGGAATTTGGATTCCCTGTTGGATTTCTGTTCTCCAAGAGTAGCCTGCAAACTGTCAACATAAAAGATGCTGGAGATAACGTCGACGTGAAGCAAATTATTAGGCATTTTAATAATGAGAAATATAACTGAAGCTTCTGCTCGTGTATGATACATTCTATTTTAACATACTGTGAAAATGCACAGCTGCAGCTGAGAGACGGGATATTTGCTTTGTACTCAGGATCCTCAATCCCCTTCTTTAACTCATCCTCTGGCTCGGACCCAAGATGCTCATTTGCACTTTACTTTTTCATGATTGAAGACAGCTCCAGAATCATGCTCTGAAAGAAAGAAAGGAAGAAAGAAAGATACAAATTGAAGGTTATGTCTCAGACACTACGCGTTTCTCTCATGGAGCACTAAAATGGACATGTCATTCACAAGGCTCCTTAAGATATGTTTATGTTATGTATTATCATTCATTCCGTGTTTTCTGTTTTATTTTGGTAACCCTTGTCTCTCATTTCAGATCCCACGTCCTGTCAAGTTTCCCTCCTGTGTGATTGACCCTCATGTGCTTCACCTGTACTTGATTGTCTCACCTGTATGTCATTGTCTTCCCTCCCCTCACAACTATTTAGTCGGTGGCTGCGCTCAACTAGTCCATTTTGTAGGAACCTTCTTACCTGAGTGAAATGATCCAGAAGTGTTTCAGTGGTTACCATCATAAGAGCTGTTTAAATTCTCTAAATGTTAAGGAATGGAGCGTCAATGCTTCTAATATCTCCTTTAGCAGAGGAAACCTCGGACGATCCTTATTGAAAGGAAAAAGGTATTTAATTTGAAACAACCTCGTAGTCTCACCTGGAAAGACCCATGTAAATATAAAATAAAATAAACAGCTGTTTTATTCCCATGACAGGATCCAGAACTGATGTGAATCCTCACATTTGTCTGAGCTTCTGATTTCTTCCCTGTTACATCTGTCCAGTCAACAACAAACACATTGAACTTTAGTTTATCATCAGAACTAAACTCAAAATATAACACAAATAGAAAAGTCACTTTAATCCCCCGATTGTGGACTGCAACACAAACTATTTCCCCCACTTAAATAGGGTTTTCTCCACGTATATTCCTCATTATTTCAGTCCTGTTTGTTTTATCCTCATTTTCAATTTAATCTGTTTAGATTGTACTTCCTGTTGGGATTAAATGTCCCCTCTATGTAAAGTGAAAACATCTTTCCTCAGGATATGTTATTTTGTCTCGGACAGGAAACTACCACCTGTCAGAGCACAGCCTAGAGCACAGAGTACCGTACTCTTTGTGAGTATCTTCTGTAATATATAAAGTTGGATCTTCTCTGCACCGTGGTTCTCCTTTCCTAACTCCTTGCGGCTTCTCCTTCACATCTTACCTTGAACCTGTGGCGTATTCCATCGGGGTCGAGGAATAGTGGTTAGGAAAGGAGATTACTTGGACTTCCCAGTAATCAGTTCCAGTGTGCTTCCCTTAAGCACTGCATGGACAGATAGCAAAACTATGCAGTGTGTTCTGACAGCGACAGGCCCACTGTCAAGTGTTAAAGCAACAAGTACACTTGAGTGCTCAGTTACCATCAGATTCTGACCTCTAGTGGTGTAACTTCTCACTCCCCTGCAGTGATGTAACAAGTGAAAGCCAGGGTGTGACAGTACGCTGTGACATCACTGGTGGGTGCGGTTACAAGTGAAACAAAACAGACTGTGACCACACCCATTGGAGGTGAAACAGAGGGAGTCTTAAATATTTCCACTTTTTTCCTCAGAGCATCTTTCAAATCATAAAACATAACAAACGAGCAAAAAACACGATTCAATTACATCAAATGTTTCTGTTTTCATTTTCTTATGTTCTTGTTTTTCTTTAAAATAAGTTTGATATGATAGATGATATACACATCTGTTACTACTACTAATATCAACTATAACACATTTTATTTGTATTAGAATTTGTGCAAAAAAGGCTAAAAAAATAGTCTAGCAGGTTGTAAGCTACAAGTGACGACGTGTCGCTGTATAAGTGCCATGTTACCACCAGATTTTGAAAGACAAGACCAAATCTATATGTATATGTGAACTTTATGTTCAGCTGGAAGGTGAAAATTTTACCAGAGCCAATGAATACAGCTGATTTAAAAATGTAAGTAAAATACATTGTTGTATGGATTTTATTCTGATATACAGGATGATTCTTCAGATTTTTATCTTTAACAACGGTCATGCTGAGTTGTTCATGCCAAATGGAAAATAATCGACTCAGTCAAGAGCTTGTTGTCACTGAAACAAGCTGATGGCAGCCATACAGATAACAATATGTCATCATACTCACTTTATATGTATGTTTTAATTAGATTTTATTCAGGCATAAATCTTCCATAGTAAAACACAGTTTTTTAGCTTGAGGGCCAGTGTGTGAGATTTAGTGCTATTAAGTTGCACATTAAAACCAACAGAATACCGCCCCTGTCATCCCATTATGACTTCAGCTAATATACAAAAAGGGAAGGGCCCTCTCAAGGGCCAGTGTTTGGTTTGTTCACTCTGAGCTAAACTGCAGAAACATAGCAGTGCAAATAGACTCCATGGAAGAGGCGCTCATTTGCCAAAACTCTATGATTCACAGTTTCTGGGTTTATATCACTTATGAAATCATAATGATGCATATTATTCTCCATTTCTGTCAACAGATCATCCTGAATCCTACACATTGGACACTCCTGCACTCTGAAGTGTTTTTCCGGTGACACATCAGGCAACATGTAGCACGTCTTTCAGTGAGTTTGACTTTCATTGGTACAGCACAACTGGCTACAGCTGTGTTTAACACTGATCAGGAAACCTCTGTGTATATATGGGCCTTGACATCTCAAGGCACCGACCCTTCTAAGATGTTAACCAATTGCAGAGGAGTGGGCTAGTTGACCAATCAGAGCAGAATGGTCTTTTTTAGAAACAAGAGTTTGAAAAGAGATTCTGCAACAATGCACTGTATGAGTTCATGTTTCTTTTAATTATCACAATATGTAAACCTGTTGTAGTAAATCCCCAAATTAAGTTTAAAGGTCTAAGGTCTAAATGCCAAAATATGGGCTACATCCTTATTCAAAAGATATTTCCTTTCAGTTTGAGAGCAGGACTTGTTGATTTCACATTCAGATGTTGTACTGTGCTCACTCAAAAGCCTGCTGTTGTATTCTAATATACGCTGCCACTATCCTTTTTGTAGTTTCTTCTGCTCTAGGATTTTGTTGTCCTGCCCCTGTTGTGGGTGTGTTGGCTTTAAGCCTTTGAGCCCCGTACAGGTCGTTACTTTAACCGCGTTCATGCACTCCTGCTCTCCACGGCGTCATGGAACAGGAGTCCAGCAGACAGCTGGTCAAAATGGAGCAGCAATAAGGATCTCAATTAAGTTGGATTAACATTTTGGAAACACTGTTATAAGCAACTATAACAATAAAACAAACAGCCTTGTTTCTTTCCCCCCTGTGTCTTATGTGAACTGCACCAACAGCAAAAGTAATCAAAACAAGGGTGGGGCAGTTTTATCCAAGCAGTCTGCTGCTCCGAGTCCAATCAGGGTATATTCGTGTGCAAAGCATTACAAAATCAATCAATCAATCAATTATATCATAACCCATATCATACCACATAAAATCATGGATTTATTGGGTCCTGCTCTCAAACTGAAAGACTGTGTGCTCTTGAATAAGAAAATAGAAACATAGCACCAACCTTTGTTGCTTTAAGGGTTCCAGATAAAACAAGACTGAATGATAATTGCATGTTCTCACCATGGACATCCTCCTCCCACTGGATGGAGGTGGGGTCACCATTGGACTCTCTCCCTGGTTGAGGTGCTGGGCCTCGAGGTCTGCCCCGCTCTGAGAGTCGGCACTGTCCGATGGAGTGGCCAGCATCCCTTCTGACATTCCTCTGGACATAAAACTGCACTTCCTGGCTGTGGGGTAGTGGTCGCTCTCCGGAGAATCACTTGTGTCACTGAACTCCTTACAAACACTCACCCTGCTCTGCTTCCTCTGCGCGTTCTTCAGGGCTGCTGGGATCTCCATGTGGCTGGCCATCAGTGTGGGTCGGGGTCCTGCATACTGCGGCTGGCCTGAGCCGCGCCGTCCGTTCGACTCCTCGCTGCTACATGACGGTTTCCTGCTCTCGAGAGTGAAGCGCCGCTCCACAGCCCCCAGCTGCTGCAGACCCGGGATGTCAGCTTGGCTTGGCAGGTACGTCTGTGCGGGGGGCTGATGGAAATGCTCCTGATCCCGAGAGGCCACTGGGAGCAAATTCAAAGGCAAAGTCTCCCCGTGAGCATCAGACAAACCAGGGCAGTTTAACTGTGTGAGATGCATCAACCTCTGTGGTGAGGAGTTAGTGAGCACGCACACCTGCTGCACCATGGAGTTTTTCTTTGACCTGCACATGCTTTCGTCATCTCCATATTTGTATCCGTACAAGCTTTGTTTGATCTTCTTCACCCCTAGGTGGAAAATCTCCAGGAGATTGAGGAATAAAGAAACTCCAGCAATAACCAGCATGAAGACCATGAAAATGTTCTTCTCTGTTGGTCGTGACACAAAACAATCGACACTGTTGGGGCAAGGCAACCTCTCACATTTGTACAGAGGAGAAAGCCCAATGCCGTACAGAGCACACTGACCTATAATAAAGCCCACCTCCACCACAGATCTAGTCAAGATATGGAAAACATATGTACGCAATAAGGAGCCTCTGAGGGGAGCTTTCCTTACTTTCTTCTGTTCATCTAGTTTCCTGAGCTCTCGCTCGATCCTCTTATGGTCCTCCTGGATGGGGTCTGTCCCCTCCAGCTCAGCTTTAAGATAAGCTTTTTTCCTGTGCCTCTCTTTCTCCAGGGTCCTCAGACGGTATAAGGCGTGGCCCATGTAGACCAGAGACGGAGAGGACACAAAGATGATCTGAAGGACCCAGTAGCGGATGAGGGAGATGGGGAAAGCCTGGTCGTAGCAGACGTTCTTGCAGCCAGGTTGGTCTGTGTTGCAAACAAACTCACTCTGCTCGTCGTCCCACACGTCCTCAGCTGCAACACCGAGCACGAGCATCCGGAAAATGAAGAGGATGGTGAGCCATACCTTCCCTACAATGGTGGAATGGATGTGGACCTCTTCTAAAATGCTCCCTAATAAGTTCCAGTCCCCCATCTTCTCTCACATTATTATTTGCTGTCATCGAATAAAGAAAATCATGAGTAGTTATCAGTCTTTCATCAAATGGGATTGTCAAAATTTTTTTTACTTACATGCTTTCTAGGGTCCTTATCTCTGGTGCTTCCGTATGAAGCCAGTGTAAAAGAGCAGATTCATTTGTGGGATGTCTGGGCTCAACTGTCATCCCTTGAAGACAGACCCCTCTGTGCAGTGCAGCTGACACTATTTCAGTGCAGTGGCAAACTAGGACTCCAGTTTGAAGTGATCGATCCACCACATGACCCTATAATGCCCTGAGGTTAGCTTCACCCTGCTACTTTGAACAGGACACAACACAAATAGCACAAACTGAAACATCAATACGCTGCCATGGACAATGTTTTCAACTTTAATGCTTATAAATAAGTTCCGATGAGGGTGCTACAGCATATGAGGACATACATGCAGCGGTATGCTTTCAACCACATGGATTCAGTTTATACATGCAGATATGGTTTCCCCAGTTTAGTGTGGAAGACATCAACTGGTTTAATCTGAACTCCACCCAAACACCTCTGGGATGGAGGGACTGACATCCAGCCAGGACTTATCAGCTGACATCAATGCTTGACCTCAATAATGCTTTTGTGGAGGAACAGGAGCAAATTTAAGGTTTGACTTAACGTCCCATTTTGATTAAGATTATATTTAGGGCTGGATCACGTGAACCCTGAATGGTTCAGGGTACATATGCTGCTATAGGCCTAGAGTGCAGGGGGAACTCCCATCATGCACCTCTCCCTCTTTCTGGCCCCATTTATTTTATAACATGTCTCTAACTTTGTGTTTTTTTTCAATAGTCTCTCTCTCAGTTTTAAGGTCTTAACTTTACTTTGTGTCTTGATAACATATGCTATGATTTAAATTAGCACCATATAAACAAAAATTGAATGGAAGTTATATAGGGGGAGGCTGTAGCAGCACGTTGATCCCGATGGGTTATCATTCCCATGCAATGGATTTTTATCAGAATGGAGTCCTCAGTACAGCTCATGTCATAAGCGTTGATTTAATATTTATGTGGACATCAGCAGTGATGTCCTCAGCTCTATCTCATCATTAGACTCAACTGGCCTCTCTCCGAGTGGCAATATACCCACTCGCACTAAAGTAATCTCTGCTGTATGGCATCAAAACTTAGCATTTAAACTTTTCACAGAAATGTTCTCACACTTCTGTAATTACTTTTAAATTCCTGTGTCATGGAGCCAACTTCATTGTGTAATTTCCTGAAGTCAGTTTTGGTGAGAAGTGGGTGCACATTCCTCTCGCACATCTGATGTAAAATACAAACAAAGTTCTTCAATACATAGAATTAAACACAAGTAGAGGTAACGAGGGTGCAAAGAGCATTCAGTAGTTGTAAATGATGTAAATAATATGAATATTGCCCAGTTCCTGCTCACACAGGAGGACTGACTGACCTGATCCGTAGGAATCATCCACTTTAAATTTCTCTGTGCCTGATATAATAAAATATGTATTGCCACCAAGGATGTTATGTTTTTCATCCCATTCTAGTTTTCTGTTGGGGGGGGGGTGATGCCACCTGTGTCCATCCATCCATATACCTTTGTAGGTCATGGGGGTGCTGGAGAACTGACATTGGGTGAGAGGAGCTGTGCACCCCAGGGCCACTGCTAACCTGTGTCCACTTAATTGGTACTAATTCCAGAGATCCTCTCTGATTGGTCACAGACAGTAAGTGACTGGGATATTTAAAAAAAGGCTTTGGGAATCAACAGACGTGGCTCTGTTTCTCTGTCTATCTGGGATAATGAAGAAGGGCCAGGGTTTTGTGGACTATGTAGGTTTCCTTCATCAAATATCTGCAGAGAATTGATGAAGCTTGTGAAACATTTTTTGCTTGCTGTTTTCAGGGACTGTCTTTTTCGTGCTGGGACTCAAGGAAGTGCTTAAGCACTTAATTTAGAGTCATGTCTCAACATAACAGAGGGCTGTGCTGCTAATTTATTCGGATGAGGCGAGTGAATCAAAGAGGAGGAGGCGTGCTCACCGGGGAGCTTCATGTGCGGCGAGTCAAGCCCCCTGAGGTCAGTCACATGACTTTGTTGATATATATGTCCTCGAGGATAGGGAGATAAGGGTTTGTTTGTTTGGGATTGTCTGAGTAAGCCTTGAAAGATCTTGAATTTGTCTACCCCTACAGTTTCACAGTGGGTCCATTCTAATGGTGCATAAAGACACGATTGTTGGTCCAACTTTTGATGGGAGGTGAGGGGGCTGGGAGAGCACCTTCACCTGCACCACAGAGGATCAGTCAGTGCAGGTGAGAGCTGTTAGCTGATTGATCGTCAGGTTTAAAAGGCAGCGGCGGAGCTGCCTCGAGAGAACAGACACTCAGGACAGTGCCGGACAGAGACTGAGCTGCGAAGCTTTAAGGTAAGTGATTGTGTATTTAGATTAGATTAGATTCAACTTTTTTGTCATTGCACATGTCATCTAAGTACAAAGCAATGAAATGCAGTTTGCATCCAACCAGAAGTGCTTAAACAGTAAATAAATACATGTTACAGTAGGTATATACATACATACACATATGTATGTATGTGTATATATACATATATGGGAGAGTATATAATATATATCACAGATAATGAATGGGAGAATGTGTACACAGTATGTAGATATGCATGAAGTGGTATGTAAATATAAACAATATGTACAGATATAGTGGTATATAATATAATAATTGCACCAGGTAAATATACATGAAATGGTATATAAAGAAGTATGAGCAGTATATAAATACAAATTTAGTTTTGAAGTTTAGATAAAGATAGAAGAGATGAATGGTTCGTCTCTGGCTGCTGTGGTGAGAGCCCCGTGGCATGGTCGACTGCCACAACACTGTTATTAAACTTTAGTCTTGGAGCCGCCTCTGTTTCTGACTTTATTAGATTGGGAAGACAAATGATTCTGATATATGACACCAAAGATCAGTTCAGTGTGGGCTTGTCATCAATTAGTGTAACACATAATCAATTTAACATGCTCAGCTGAAGAGTGCATTTCCTCTGGAGAGGGACTTTCCCTATGCCTGCTGTTAATTGTCAACACGTGTGTCAAACACTAAGCGTGTTGTTAACAGACATTTTCAGAGATCATACACAGTGTCAGATGCTTGTCAAAGGTTTTTCTACAACATTGTCAGACAGGAGTTAATGATGAATACAGTCTGTCCCTGTCTGTTTAAACTGATTGTCTGGTTAGTTAACTAGCACATAATCAGTTTGCCCTCTGGGTCAGAGATGATCCAAAAAGCACAGAAGAGTCAAGGACTGTTTGTTCCCTGAGTCACCCCAATAGAATGATGAAAATTAATTTAATTAATATTATAGATTCTTCTTCCGGCGGCTGTAGCTGAGGGGGAGAGCAGTCATCCCCCAAACAGAAGGTCAGCAGTTTGATCCCAGTCTTCCCCATCTGCATGCCAAAGTGTCCCTGGGCAAGATGCTGAACCCTGAATTGCCCCTCATGGAAAAAAGTGCTGCTAATAGATGCACTGTATGAATATGTGTGTTAATGGGTGGATGGCAAACTGTAAAGTACTTTGAATGGTCATCAAGACGAGAAAAGCTCTATAAATACAAACCATTGCCAATGCTAATATGTATGAACAAAATTTTTATAATCAGTAATATCATAATCATAATCATAATATATCATAGAATAAATACAGCTATTATTAGAGCCTGTTTCTAATCAAGTTTTATTTCCCTTAAAAGTCTCAATCTTCCCTATAACTACCAAATGAAATAGACTTTATTTTAATTTGATGTTTTATTCTTTTATAATTGTATTGTACATTTTACTCAACATTTATTATAGCTGTGACATAACAAACACATGAGAAATGCAGGTAAAACACCATAAGCTTATTGAACAAATATAACAAAAATGTCATCAAATTGTTAAAAGTGGAGTGTTCAATCATCCACTCACAGCCTATCAGATTTATGTTGTGAACCATTGGAGGAAAAAGAAATCCAGCTGGAGAAGTACTGGACTAAAATAACAAATGTAGTATTATTATAACCTGTATATCGTAGGTAAAATGCACCAGTTGTAATCTCAGTCTCTGTCTATCTAGTAATGGCATATGTATAGCCTTTCAATTTTATGGCAGAGATGTACTTTTATTTTGGTTCTGTAAGTATATTTTACTGACAATATTCCTGTGCTTTGGATTAGGTGGGATGTTGAAACCAGGAATATTTTAAATTGTGTAACTGGTACTTAAACTTAACGATGTGAAGACATCTTCTACTACAAATTAAAACTGGTCTAGTATCCATATTCTAGATTTTTAAATTCAAAACTAAGTCAAACCGATTTGGCTCCGGCTTATATTTAAAAGGACTTTGATTTTACTGACCAATATATAATTCACACAGCAGTGTATTTAGTCTGACAGTGAAATATTAGATAAAGATATATAAATAAGTGGTAACTAGCATACCTCAGAGCTCAATTGCCGTACTTTGTGGCCCACTTGATGAATTATTGTGTCATAGTGATTGCAATTCATACACAACAGTGTCTTCTACCTCAAGTTCCATTTTTACATCTTATATTTCCTCAATTTTGCAAAAGAATAAAACAAGACCAGCGTAAATAAATAAAACTTTATTTTCAGTAAAGAATTATGTACAATATTCACAATATTGCATTCCATGCTGTTCATAAGAATTGGGATCAAACTAAATAGCAAGTAGGCCCACAGATAAAAGTTTTAATTCGTATTAACAGGGATAAATTTACTTCACTGTACATTGGGCATATAACCATTTTAATAACCTTGAAAGATGCCAAGCAGCACCACCACACACGGCCCACCCCCTCCCCTCCAATACATCCGTTTAAAAAAAAAACATCCAAAATATCACACACAGAATTCAGTCCCATATGTCAAGTGAAAATATTATTATTATTGATAGTAATAGTGTAAAGGCAGTTGTTTCTGTTTTGAGAGAAATGTAAGTTTGAGACTAGACAGGATGAAGTTTTGCACATCTGCAAAGACAGAGGTAGGAGAGATGAACAGATGCTGCGCTGAGGACAGAGTCACATCAGTCTGAGGACCAGCAAATATCCAGAACCAATACTGATTAATTAAATGTAGTGTGCAACGATTGTTTTGTCCTTCATATCAATCTATCTAGTCAGTTGAGCTGAGGAGGTAAAGTCATTATTGCTGAATTCTTATTTCTCGAACTTTGAATTCTTTTCCCAAGATAAGTTCAATAAGCGGGAGCAAAAACATCTTCACACACAGTGACTGGACTTTAAACCTATCACGGATGCATATCCAAATTTCTGCTGAGCCGATGGTCGGAGTATGATTGACATCAATTCCTCATGGTCATTGTAGACAATGTGGTTCTCCATGTGACCCAACCAGACCACGTAATGACTCGGCCAGGACTGCGTTCACGTCTTCCTGCACCTGTCCCATGAACGGCAGCCTACATGCCCGGACTGCTGCTTCAGGATGTGCATGGAAACAAGAGCTATTTGCATTCAACGAAGCCCAGCAGTGTGGGGCGTCAGGTGTCCATCTTCTCCTGCTTCTTAAAAAGCTTCATGAGCTGATTAAACCTGTGAGCGATCTGAGAAAAGGAAAAAAAGTACATGGGTCAATGGATGTTCCTTCATCGCAGCCTGCAATCTTTAAGATGATGAATGAAAATAACCTAAAAATCAACAACAGAGATGAACTCACCTGCCCTGCGGGCTTTTTGAGTTTTTCTGACAGAGCAGAGAAAGTGTCACGTGAAGCCCCTTTCGTCTTCAGCTCAACCAGAATCGCTCGATCTTCATCTCTGCAAGAAGAAGCAAAGCAATGAGACTTAAAACAAATAGATGCCAAGTTAACCACGTCCAAAATTAACACAAAAGTACGAGAACATAGTCTCAAAAAGAAAACAAGTACTTGAATTTCTCCAAACTTTGTGTTTAGCACCAGAGGCTGAACATGATTTATAAAAAAAGAGTTTTGTCCTGACTAATAATTTAAATGCCAAAGTTGTCTCTTTGGTTCTGAGGTGGAATTTGGTTATGGTTTTGGCTTTGAGATCTGAGAAAGAGCGTCAGGGATTCAAATATCGATTTGCAAGAAGGAATAAGAAGAAGAAAAAGCACAGGTCTGATTTTAAAATCTTCCAATTACTGAAATTTAAGATTCTTAACTTAGTAAAAGAAGAAATACCTCAAAATAAAACATAAATCCAATTAAATTACAATGTAAAAGTGCTTTCTTTGCATCTGTGTACAATATTTTTTTAATGCAGAAAATTTAATTGCATTAAAAAGTACAATTTAGATGAAATTTCAATGCGCAAAATCAAAAGCTATTTGAAATAATGTGGGGACTCGTTTAAGATGTATTAAAGTTCATTCAGAACCAGTTACTGACCTCGTCCATGATATCACCACCTCGCCTTTCTTCCTCACAACATTCTTGGCTGAGAGGCTGTTGGGGGACAAAGACATTGGGGACAATATGGACTCATTATCGTCTTTAGGCTCCATCTTCTCTGTACTCTCCACCTCCTTCCTTCTGGGCCGCTTTGCTTTTGATTGACCATGGCTGCTCTTCCGTTTTCTGCCTCTGTCACAAGCCCACTGGTCTTTCTCCGGTGTGCTGTACATGTTCTCCGGGATACCGTCAGACGCAGACACCTCCATTGCGTCCCTCACAAGAGCTTTTGAGGGACTTTTTGGAGTTTCCATGTCTTCTTCTCTGAGGTGTGTTTGCCTCTCTGTAGCGAGACCTTCTCCAGGGGCTGCCTCGCCAATCTTCACAGAGCTTTGAGCACCGCTGTGCAAACTGTTGTCTGAAGGAATGGCAACGGGTTCATTTTTCCCTGGCTGTGACACCTCAGAAAAACTAAAACGTGCCTTACTCTTTTGAGTTGACACTTCTTCTTTTTTGTGGGATGGATCTTTATTTAGTGTCGGGCTTTTATCTTGAGATAGACAGCTCTCTGGGGCTGTGGCAGCCTGGGAGATCCCAGAGCTTTCAACAGAGTTAGACAGACTGTTCTCAGATAGCACAACATGTGACGCAGTACTTCCCTCCTGCGATTTGTCCCACAAAACCGATTTTGTTTGACTTTCTTCACTTGGTATGTCTCCTCTATGCTGGAGATCTTCTTCTGTCAGTGTCTTACTTAAGCTTTCGTCGGCAGTGAGGGTGACGTCTGCACACGCAGCTGTCTGGCGGATCTTCACGATGAAGTGATCATTGGACTTCTCCATCACCAGGGCTTGCATGGGCACGTCAGGCTTGAAGAAGAAAGTTGTGGCGTGCGCGGATGAGGCCCCACTGCTGCCGGAGCCACAGCTGGAGTTGTCGGTGTCGAGGGCGAGGTGAATGTCCTGCTCGGTGGCGTCCTCGCCGTCCAGCAGGGCGTCCTCGCTAATGTGAGCGCTTATGACGCTGTCTGGAGTGGACATGGTGTGCATGCTCGATGGCTGTAGGAAGCTGAGAGTGCTGTCAGACTTGAGGGGGGATGGAATGGTGAGTGAGACAGCCAGATCTTCAGTCAGTATGGAATACCTTTGAGAAGACTGCAGCATCGTTTTATTCTCCACCGGCAGCTCTAACAAGCAGTTCTCGTCAAACAAAGCTGGATTCAGGGGGATCTGTTCTTTCAACCGAGGAGATGACATCTTGCGAGGTGAAATGCTCGACCAGGTGGTGATGAGTTTGGAGGGGGTGTTGAATTTGGCCGGGGTAAGCAGTTTAGACGGAGAGTCAAATTTAGTTGGGGTGGTGATGCTGATGAACCTCTCGCCATCCTTCTTCGGAGTGCAGAGGGACCATGCTGTGCTGTCCCCTGCGATGCTGCTGTTTTCCAGCAAGTCGGATCCTTGGAGAAGACATTTGAAGATTTCTCCCATTTGAGAGTCCCTCACCAGGTTGAACGTTAAACTGGAGGCTTGTTGTTCTGTAAGCAGTTCAAAGTCGGTTTTGTCGAGCAAAGAGCCACTTTGAGAGACAACCAAAGAGGTCATGCTACTTTTCTCTGGAGTTAGAGAAACTGTTTTAGGAGGAGGGAAGTCCGTTACAGATTGTGTATTTGTTTGATGTGGGTTAATACTGCAGTCTTTTTCCTCGTGACTGATTCTGATGTCTTTGCCTCTGCTTCCAAGCCCTGTTTTGTAAGGCACTACAGTGCAAGGCTTGATTTGATTCACGCTGGTCGGAGCGGACTGTGCTTCCTTCTGTTGAAACTGAGGCTTCTTTAAAGGCGGCTGTGCGGATGCTTCCTCGTTACGAGCGGGCTTCTTCTTCTCAGCCGAACCTCTTGCTGGTTTGCAGAGACTCTTCAGTGCAACATTAATGTCCATGAACAAGCAGTCTACTTGAGCATCAACAAAGTCCCACAGCTTCAGCTTCAGGTCGACTGCTTGCTGTTCAAAGATCCGTTTCACAATGCCATTATTTGACACTTTGCTAAACACGGACGCAATCAGATTCTTCAGCGTGGATTTCAGCTCTCCTGCCTGACTGCATATCTGACCAAAATGGGCACCATCCACAAACTCTAAAAAAGATTCCTGATAATTGTCAACAATGCCATTGAAACTCTTCCTGGGAAAGGTTTTGTGAAGCTTCATGTACTTTTTTCGGATCTCACTGCGAACCAACCTGAATGTCTCCATTATTTCCTCGATGTTGGAAAAGGAAGCTTTGGTTGCTGCAGGGCAAACCGTTTTAAAACGACTCTTTGGACTCCGTGTTGAACCACCTGGTGTTTCGCTGGTTTCTTTTGAGCCCACACACCTTTCCTCAGATTTCCTCTTCAGCACAGACTTGGGACTTGGTTTGTTTCTGACAGGTCGTACCAACTTCGCCCTCTTGATTGCAGGAACTGGGGAACCAGCGGACGCCTCGTCGCTCTCACTTAAAATTTCCCCCTCCTCCAGTTCAGTTTCAGAGAGACTGGACTGCATCTCAGACACCTTGTCCACCACATTGAGGATGTCATGCTTTGCAGGAGGACCAGGATATTTGTTCTCTTTGTTTACATCCAACTTCTTTGAGTTGACATCGACAGCTGTGCTGGAGAAATCTGCACAAGAAGATGAGAGAGAAAACAAGCTGAAATTAAGATTCTGTGGTAGTTACAAATCAGCAGGTCATGTGTATAATAAATATATCACAGCATTAAAAGATCACTATCTAGTAAATGATCTACATTTCTGTCCATTTGAGTCATAACACATAAATTAGAGAGTGAAAATAAAACATGCTAAACAGTTAGCCATTCAAGATGACAGATCTATGATTACAGTAGTAATTTTGTAATATGAAATTTGGTTTGTACCATTGGGATATACTGATGTCGGCAGCAAGTTCACTTGGACCTATTCTGTTTCCCAGCATGGATGCTTCATGTAAAAGAGTGATCAACAAACTACTGATGTAACCTGATCACACAATGACCTGAGGGGAGATAATGCATTTCTGTTCGGAGCAGCTCTTTGCTTTCATTCAACAGTGAACCTCATTCACCATTTCCAGCTAAAGGGATGGTTCACAGAAAAGTCGAATATGAATGTTGGGGCTTGCGGACACATGGATGACACCACACAAGCAGCATAGATGCATGTAACTGTATGTTTTTTTTCTGTTTCATTACATCTGAAGGAGGATCAGTTTGGCATTATTCACTTTACCCATCCCTCCATCGGCATTGTGGTGAGTAGATAATGAGTGAATTTTCATTTTTATGTGAACTAGCCCTTTAATCCCTTATGCTACAGTGATGGTACAAAGTTGAAATGTGAATATGTTTTTAAATATTTGAGTGAACATTCCAGTCTTAGGAAAATACAACAATCATAAATATCAGAACGTGCATTAATTGGACGTTGGTTTCAGGGTGAAAACATTCCAGTAATAGGGCTACTGAAAGGGGAACAAATCTGAGCTTTCCAGAATTATATCATAATATCACTTATCAGTACTAGATATGTATTATTTAAATGAATGACTTTATTCTGAAATTCTCATAGAAAAAAATGTAATTTTAAGAAAATAAAGTAATGTTGTCGGAACAATGTAAAAATAATTACTTTTAGAAGGGGAATATCAGATTATCAGGAATTTGGAGCATCTTGTGTTACTTTAGTATAGGTTTCAAAAATAATGAAATACTTAATGTTTTGGTACATCAGCACCACGTTGTCCTGTAACTGAACTTGGAAAAGAGTTTATTCTGAGGAAATTACCACACAGACATGAGGCAATTTGCCTCTTGGTGGTGGAGGAAACGTTTTGAAATAGTTGCAGCAGAGCTAGATGTAATATTCTTTCCTTCCACAGTCTTTGCAAAACCTGGTGCCTACATTGCCCACAATGCAACTTGACTGCTGACTCTGATCAAAGATTTGGGTGAGGGATGCTGGTAGATTATTGTATCCTGGAGCCACTTTTTACATATTTACACAGGCTGATTTAAACCCTGGCTAACATGGACTTCTCACAGCTCCCTCTCTAGCCACAGAAGACACAGCTGTATTCTCGTTGACCTCCCCAGACTGACGTGTAAAGCAAAGATTTACTTATAAGCTCTATTTTGGCATCTTCAGTTAATAAAAGTAAAATCAGACATCAAGATTATGACTGAATTCAACCATCTCCAAAGGATGACCAACTTTAAAATAAATACGAGCACTAAAAAATTATGTCTGCCAGAGATATAATAATGAAGACACTGTGTAGTCGTGATCACAAGACAACAGGCCTGTAAGTCCCTAACAGCCACTCTAATCTCCTGCATGAATGTCAAATTGAAGTTTGTTATCAGGCTAACATTACCTTTTTGGAGGCTCTTGACATGACCAGGCTTGGCGTGAACGTGGACGTGACTTCTCTTGGTGATCCGTATCGGGCTCCTCAGAGGGCTAATGGCATCAGGGATCCTCTTCAGATTGCTGAGTGTGCGCATCATGGAGTCCTCGTCATGAAGCAGTGGCACTGAACTGGAAGGCTTGGCATTACTCTCTCGGTTCTTTCCAGGACTGAAGCTCTTTCTCGGTGTGAAAGCGAGGCAACTGTCTGACGGGACCGTCTCCTCTGTCGTGCTGCTGACCTTGGACACTGCGATACAGCCGGTGGAGGAGCTCGGCTCAGCGCAGATACTATTGCTGTCGCTAGCCTCTTCGCTTGTCTGTGTTAGAACTAAAATAGCCTCAGGTAAACTCAGCCCTTCTTGTGGAAGTGATTCCAGGCTTATTGTGCTGGATACAGCATCTGTGTCTTTTGGACCATTTTGCATATGACTGGCATCTTTCTTGTGAATGGAAGTGACTGAAGCAGGGGGGTGGATTCCTTGCTGACAGTCTGGTGTCAAAGCAGTGGCAGGAATCTGTTGACGTCTGGGACTGTCGGGAACCTCTTCAGCTACAGCGTGTTCCTTTGAGGGTGAAGCAGTGGGAGCTTCTTCAACTGAATCCACGGGGAAGCTTTTCTCTGTCACTGTCCTTGACTCAAGGACATCAGGGTCAGACACGGTTTCCTCAGTTTTATTTCCAGGGTTTACTTTTGGTAGTGGTGTAGTGTAATCGCTTGTGGGTTGTTTGGAAACACTTCCTGGTGTATCACTGATATTGTCTATCACCTCCACTGGTTTCGATTTATCTGCCTGTCTGTCTGAGGTCAGACTGTTTGAGATGTCGCTCTCTGTGGTCTTCAGAGAACAACACTCTGGTGATTTCGGTGTAAGATGCACACTCTGCTGACTCGCTGCTGTATTTAGGGGTTGGCTGAATGCTGAGGTAGTTTGGACTACACTCTCTTCAAGCACTTTGACCGCTTCAGCTTCACTAGGACGCTTGTCCTTTTCCAGGACATCTTCTGCATCATCCTTACACCTCTTGTGTGTCCTTTCAGAGCTTGATTCTTTGGGGATATTCGATGACTGCTCTGGCACATCTTCCAGTCCAGAGTTTAAGTCACTGCACTCTGCTTCGTCTATGACACACATGTCTTCAGCACAAAACTGTAAATTCTCATCATCTGATTTGTTTTCAGCCACCTTGTCCTTCGTTGTGGGGACGTCCTGGCTGGCTTCGATGGGCAACACTGGCTTCTTAATCGGTGAGAGGGTTAGATTCAATGTTTCCATGAAACACAGTTTCCTGTTTGGACTATTTTCTTCCACAGAGCTTTTATCTGGGATATGTGGTTCTTTAGATGCTCTTTCTAAGGCATTGTGGGTCTTTTCCTGACTTTCCTTATTGACATCTTTACCTTTATCTGATTCGTTTGATCTCTGTTTCTTTCGGCTCATCTCTGAAAGCTTGCTCTTTTTATGCTTTCTGCTGTCTTCACCTTCAGGTCTTCTTTCTTCCTTCTTCTGATGATCCTTCAATGGTCGCTCTCCCTCCCTCTCCTTGGAGGAAACAGTGTGGCGCTCGGTGTGTAGACTCGAAGAGGATTTTGTTCGGTCCTTGGAATCTGAACTCCGGTTACGTCCATCATCACTCTTGATCTTTCTATGATCTCGGCTGCTGCCCTCTTTAGAACTGCGTGCTGCACTTTGCTCACAGTCCGGCAGCGCCAATTTGGTTTTGTCTTGTCTCCTTTCCTGACTTCTCCCTGTGCTGTCACCAGAGGGGGATGCATTGCGTAAAATCTCTGGTGGGGGGCTTTTACTCCGGTCTGATCTGCGGTGTCCCTCAACATTTAAGATGCTCCTGCTTTTACATGACCTGGAGTCATGCTTCCGTCCTGTGTCTTTGTCTGCTTTATGAGACCTGTTTCTCTCAGAGGCGTGACTGTCCTTGTTGGAATATGAATCACTTTTAGGTCGTCCATCTGTTGATTCAGATAGTTTATGACTTTGATTTTTGTCCTCTTTCTGTTTAGACTTGTGTTTGTCTGAATCACTGTGCTGGCCTGATGAACTGCTGCTGGACTTGCTGACAGAGCGCCCAGTATGTTTGTCGGGTATATCACCTCCTCTCGAAGAACTTTTAGAATGACTATGAGAAGATGCTTTAGAAGCTTGTGTCTCAATGCAGGAGCCAATGGGCTGACTGGCTGGACTTTCTGTCCTTGAAGAGTGAGGAGGATTCCTTGACGGCTTATTCTCTCTGGGAGGTGAAGTCGGCAGACGTGGAGGAGGTGGTGGAGGTGGTGGAGGACCGGATGGAAGCGGAGGATTCGACAGTGGGCGAGAAGGAGGAGGAGGGAGCCTACTGCTGTGAGACTGATAGTGATGACGACCTTTCTCTGACCTGATGAAAACAAAGTTTAAACAACAGATTTATGTTTGAACGCAGATCAAATCATAGAGATAGCTACAGGACACAGTGGTAAGGACCATACAGTTATGACGCACGCACATGCACACACACACACACATATACTTTTAAACGTACTGTTGATTCAGCCTCTGAATCTCTGTGTCTTTACGTGTCACTTCCTGTCTCGCTGTTTGTAAAAGTGCAGAGATGTTCTTTTTGAGGCGGTAGTTCTCAGTGTTTAACCCTGTGTTCTGTTCAAAAAGAAAGGGAGAGAGTAGCTTAGTGTTTATTTCACAACTGTAATATACTCTGTTATTCAACACAATAAAGCAATTTTAATGTAGATACAAGACCTTAGTAGATTATCAACTAATTTCAGAATTAGACACATTTTAAAGTAAAAATAATCGTCCGTATAAAGATGATAATATTGGGGGGGGGATCAATAATGTACACCTTTTCATCAGCAGAAAAAATACAGAAAATAAAACAAACCTGCATCTCCATCTGCTCCAATCTCCTGTGCAACTCTTTGATTTGGGTTTGAGCTGCTTGGAATCTGGACTTCAGCTGCAAACACACAAAAAGAAGAGGGTGTGAGATGTGTGAGAAGTACGTATTTTTTATATCCCTTTCACGACCTCTGCTACTATTTGCACTGCTATACTATTTGACTTAAACCTTGGAGAAATCCACTATCACCTATTTACATCACAGTGATCACTGCTATGCACTGTCCAACCTGCAAAAAAAACAATGTTGGGAAAAGGCTGCAGAAATCAAAACACCAACAGCAAACACATATTTATCTCCAACCTCTTATTCAGAATAAAATGCACATTATGACTAGTAAGAAGAGAGAAAGGAATCCTGAGGCACATGGAAACTCACATCTGTGTACAATGACTCTCTACTCTGTTGTTCCTCTGTGACAATTTCTTCATATAGATCCATAGAATCTTTCAGTTGAGATGCATTTGGAGTTGAGTTCTCTGTAATAAACAAAAATAAGACAATAAATAAGAAAAAACATCACTCAGCCTCAATGAAGTACAATAGAATGTGTGCTTTTTGGACTTTGTCTATCTGTGTTAATTTATTTTTTTGCAGAGGAAGAATAAAGTGAAACTACAGTAATAAAAGGACTTTTACCTGCATTGCTGTGAAAACCAACATCCAGGTCATCGTAGATATCCACAGAATCTTCATTAACATTGACATCAGACACCGACACTATGGGAATAATACATGTTTTACATCTAAATGCATTTCATTGGTTATGTACAGCCACACTTTATCCACATTTTTGTGCCTGAGAAATGGAATGAAACCACTGCTCATCCAGACAATATACTATATTGTGCTGTAGCTTTTTTTACATCTCATAAAGAACAATGTAAAGGTAAAAGTAACAGTCTATATGTATAATAGAATAATAGATGTGCACTTACGACCAGGAACATCAGTAGTGTCTACGTTCTCCATTGTTCCTAATGTCCCAGTGGCTCAGTTTCTTAAAGAATACCTGGAAACAATGCAAAAGGATAATTAATAACTATTCCCAGTCTACAAATATCATCCTCTACAAACATAGGGATGCAAACATGTGATGTTGCCACAGGAAAAGTTGTTAAAATATATAGATATTAACAAACACTTATCAAGTCCTTTTTAATTCTTACAACTTTAAATTAAGTTCCAAACCATTGCTACCAATGTCTGCAGAGCAAACTGGAGTTTGATAGATGTGGTCATATGTCAGAGATGATTTAACGCAAAGATGCTATTGGTTGCATTATGGGAAATGTAGGATCAAGTGTTTTTAGCATTTGGGTGCTGCTAATTAAATCCTGATGAGTCATCCAACTGTGTGTACTGTAACAGCATTCACTGTAAATGGAGTCATCTGTTAAATCAGTTCACCACACTGACAAGGAGCATGACCAGAACTACGTCTTTATGTGAATGTATTACTGTAACAACGTACTTTGATTTGTCAGCTGCTTTATTAAAGGTTCAGTGTGTAGATGTTAGTGACATCTAGAGGTGATGTTACATATTGCAGCTGTCGTACATATTGCATGACAGAGAACCTGTGGTCGCCTTCAGTTGTCATAAAAACTCCAAAGATGTTTAGTCTGTCCAGTTTGGACGACTGTAAAAAAATCATGGCGGCCTCTGTAGAAGACACACTCCTGGTGTAAATATAAAGTATTTAGATATGAAGAGCCCATTGTAAGGTAAATCACTTGTACAGTTTATATGATCACACATTAGTGAAAACATCACTTGTGTTACTTTGTTTTCAATTTCTGCCAAAAGATCCCTTTCTTAATCTCACACCCTGGATCTTTAAGCTAAGCCTTTACACTATGTTGGCTATTATCCATAGTGGGCAAGGAGAAGCTAACAGTGGTGTTGTTAGCATGATGCTAGCCCTATTGTTCACTACTGTCAGAACAAAGAAGGCATCGTTGAACAATGCGCTTCAACAGCAGGCCTGGACTCAGACACGTCCACAGAGAGCTGCTGCTGCACCTCAAGGGTCTGACTGGTCGTTGCTTCACTTTGAACCCGCAGTTTAAATGCGATGTTTGACACCCTCAGCTCAGGCTCACATTAACATCACTATGGCTGCCTGCCACAGTCCTGTCCTACCCTCATCACCCTCACGAGAACACAAGAGCTTGCCCCGGACATTTGCACTTAGATCAGGTGTTAAAAGTTAAAGATGGAGGACAACTCAGTATAAAACACGTTTCACTATTAGAAAACTACCCTGGACGGTAGAAACACAGCTCCTGATCCAGCCACTAGGATTTGAGTGAATGTTTTATTGAGAACTGCATTAATTACATTATACTGAGGATGTTGTAATACAGCTGTTTAGTATTTTTAGTATTTTGCTGATCTAAACAACAAGTTGCTGTGTGCTGCTTATTAATCTGAGGCTGAGGGAGACTGTTAGTGGAGCAGTGTGTGTAGTCCATTGTGTAAGTTGAAGAAACTGTGAATCCTCCACACACAACCCACGTCTGTGTAAAAACACGGTAGCTTAACAACAAGCTAAGTATCAATCTGGTGACTTACTTGTTGCTGCGTATTGCTGCGTGTCCTCCCGTTGTTTACAACCGTAATGTCGCGCCAAGACTTTTTAGTGCACAGGAAGTAACGACATTTTCCCGCGGTCTGTCACTGCTCTGGGTGTATTCTTGCAGCTCCTCGATTCCTCAAAAATCTTTAAAAAACCTAATAGTCAAACCCCAGATGAGATCATTTACAGCGGGACTGTGCCGCCTCTCGATCTACAACGACCCTCCGACACAATCGGGAGCGTTAACCGGCGGATGAGGAGGTTTTAACCGGGCGAAAGTTGTTTTTTCTCGCGGAGAGAGTAGCGCTGTGCCGGCGCCGCTGTCCGCCTATGTCATCACTGCGCGACGTCCGGGGAGCGACGGGAGGGGAGGTTGTGCAGCCAAAGCCGACCCGGAAGCATTTGTGTCACAGTCACATGTGGACAGGATTTTTAACACCAGTAACGGGAACGTGCTTGTGTGTGTGTGTGTGTTGTGATACAATCTCAGACACACACGCGCGTGATGAACCTCACATTTTGCTTTATTTACACTAAACCGGCTTATTGGACGCGCGCGCCTGTTTCCGCAGTAGAACGCAGCTCCACATGCGACAAATGATAGGATGGAGAATTTAGAATTGAGCCTGTCATCACTGGGCACCATATCCAGACATGTTGACAAAAGTCACAACGAACTCAGCCAGTATCTGTCAAAGCAGGTAAGACGTGTTGCTTCCTGGTTTGTGTGGGGGAAAAAATGATGTGTTTACATTTAGTTTTCACTCTGAGACTCAGAAAAACGTGTCATGTGGTAGCACGCAGTAACCATCCCTTCACATGTCAGTAGTCACTGTACTGATCATGTTGTTTTAGTGTGTGTTGTGTGGATACATCTATGCTGCTGCCTCAAGTGTAAATATCTTTAAAGAGATATTGGTTCCTGATAACCAATCAATAGATCAATGGGGATCTTCCTCCTGTCACATGCTCTGCCCTCAGATATGGAGCCAACAGGACAGACAGTGTATTCTGGAGTGCTTGGCTCAGCTGCTGCTGGAGAAGGATTACACCTTGCTGATTGCACGACACCTGCGGCCGCTGATCCTGGACCTGCTGGAGAGGAACGCGGAGAGGGTCAGAGTCGGTGGCAGGATCAACCATGACCTCCACGAGCGCCTGTGCGTGGCCCTCAGCAAGCTCCTCAGCATCAGTCCTGATGCACAGGCGTAAGTGGACCCTCGACCAACTTTTCTTTTCCCCCTCCAGTAAAAAAATGTACAGAATTATCCAAAGCGACTTCCAATTACTGCATTCAACATTTATGAGGGGCCACTTGGGCACGCACATGGGGAAAACTGGGCATCAATCTGCCAACCCTCTGGTTGGAGGACGACCGCCACACAAACAAGTTCTTGATATGATATCAGGTTAAATGTTAATATCCGTCCATCCATTGTCACAGGGGGGCGGTGGTAATTGCTGATACTGCAGATAAATTCGGTTAAATCAGCAAGTGAAATGTAAACAATATGGATACATAATAATGTATTAGAATAGAAAGTAAATACTAGAGAGTAAGTAAGTAAGTTCTGGTCATGAAAGCCAGGCAAAGGATATACATAGAAACACAATGGAAGTCTGGAAACGCAAAACAATTGTGAGCTATATAAATATAGCTTGCATTTTATTTTTTGTCACTGTTTAAGCTCTTTTGTCCCTGTAGGGGTAAAGACTCTGGTTCCCCAGTGATCTTATTGGTCAGTAGTCAGACTGTTCACAGGTTCTGACTTGTTATCTCAAACCTGCTTCGGGCCAGGTTAGAGGTGCAGTGTAATGTACCTTGGTAATTTACACTGTAAGATTTAAATCACTGTTATAATCACTAAAAACCCAAAGTTACCTTGCTAACAACAAATCTTGCTTCACACTACAGGCCTCTGCTTGAGCACAAAATAAACCTAAATAATTAAGGTGGTACGACCAGTTTTTGTCTTAGTGCCCTCCACAACACAGGTGGTAGAGCGTGTCGACCACTAACCAGGTCAATGGTATGATCCCCTGCCTCCTAAATGCTCCTGTCGGCATGCTGAAGTGAATTTGCAAAAAGTACTCCTTTAACTTGTATAGTCCATATTGAATACAAATGCAATTATAAAAAATTGTGTCACCACAAACTAAACACAATGAATAGTGAACATGGGGTTCATGTTGTATACCACTTCCTCCTAAGTTGTTGCACCTTTCCTGTCGCACTGGGGCAGGAACCTGAGCCAGCCTCTTCACCAGCCACCTCCACACTAACTCATTATTGTATTCTTCTCTGTAAGGTTTGCTGCAAAGTACTTCAACAGTGCCCCTCCAGTGTTTCAAAGGCTCTTCTTCACCAGCGAAGAGTCATCGGCTGTCCAGTATGGCCCCAGGAGGATGAAGATGCGTGACCTCATGGGTGCCACTCTACGTTTCCTTCAAAGTGATTGTGCCAAGTTTCGAATGCTCTGGGACTGGAGTCCCTGTGTGTCCCAGCTGCTCACCAGCGACGTCATGGTCCGAGGGTATGTACGGCCATACAGTGAAACTCTTAGAGGACAAGATTACCCTTGATGTCTTTGTAGGTTTAATCTCATTTCAATGATGTTTACAGCAAATCTCCATTTTTATGTAGATATGGCAAGTTTAAAGATTAAAGCTGTCTGACTTCCGACATGTCCTTTGGAGGAACTCTGGAAAATTGTTGTTTTTGTCTGTGTATTTTACATGTGGCACCGCTTCTTCATCCTGACATGTTAGTTTTCTTCTTTTTCTTCCATTTTCGTGTCGACACACCTTCTCTTGCTGAGTTCAAACATCGACTTCTGTGGCTCGCACTTGAACATTTGCGTTCACACATACACCAGGATCTCTGGAGTTCAATGCATGTCTGAAAGCAGCTTATCTGGGATATACATGAAAATGAAATGTGTCTTTATGTTTCAGCCCATTTACTCAAAATTCAACATATATGGCTACATATGTGCCTTATTAACATGATCATCCATCCAGATTTGAGATATGTACAAATCATACATCTGGTTTGGAGTATGTTTATTTTACTGACATGCAAATCTCCATATGTTTAGTGGCTCATTTACTGCCAGGATTGCAGTGAGCACGGATTTAACATCCACAGAATATTTCCACATCCACATTTGCTCATATTTTTCTACAGTTTACTGTCACAGCCATTGTTTTTCTCCTATATCTGTCTCGGTGTTTCACATTTAGCTGTTAGTACAATGTCAGTATTGTCTTATGGCTGTGCAACATGTTTTGCTTCATTTGATAAACAAGATAAACGCTGTATCCCCATTGTTTCCTCCAACAGGTACACTGCTCATTGTTTAGCACTGGTCTCTCACATGACTGATAATCAGAAAACCATCTTTCTGAGGAAGGTCCTGGCAAATGAGGAGATCCTGCACATGAAAATTAAGTATGTACCTTTGTTGTTGTTATCCATTATTAAATTAAGGGATGAGCATTATGGAAGATGGGTCCAGGTTGTAAGATTTAGGTGAAAGGGATCTATGTCTGGCAGCAATTTAATGTAGAATAATCCAAATGATGTTTTCACTAGTTCATTTCATCTAAATTGTATGAATTGTAGTTTTCTTTACTCCAGAAAAGGCCCTTTATATTTAAATACTTTATATTTACATCGAGGGGACCCTCTCTACGGAGGCCGCCATGTTTTTTTACATTAGTCCAGACTGGACAAACTAAACACCTTTTGAATTTTTATGACAATTAAAGGCTACTACAGTTTCTTTTTGATGTTTGGAAGGAGAGGGTGAGTTGAGGGGTGTTCAGCTGCAACATTCAACACTAGATATCAGTAAATTCTACACGCTGAACCTTTAAGTTTTGAGGCCACCATAGAAATGTGAGTGCCATTAATGAGTTTTACATAAATATTCCTCCTGTTGAATGATTAAATGTAATGAGTTTATAAATTTGACACCATGAAAGTTGTGTGGAATTTTAACATATTAACTTTAAGTACCATCAGGTATTGTTGGCATGTACCCAGCTGCAAAGTGAAAAGTTAACCAAAATGATGCTTTCTAAGCTGCATGTCTGGACTTTTCGTTTCTTGTTTAGAGCACTGGAAGAAACTCAGCAGCTGGAGGTAGAAAAGGCGCTGGTGTTAGCCAATCAGGGCTCTGTGATGTGGCGCCAGGAGAAGGCTAATAAGTTTACCAGGGGCCAGGTGGTATCTGAGGACCTTTCCCAGAATGTGGTAGCAGTCTGTGGTGTCGTACTACCCAGGATAGTTCCTAGACAGGCTGAACAGGTATGTACCTCTCACATAGATGGGTTGCTGCTGTTTGTTTTTTAAAAAACACGCTAATGATGCCCTGTGCTCATAGGTTAACCAGAAGGATCTGGTGCTTGTGGACTCGACCTGCCGTAACCTGAGAAGACTGGCATTGGCTGTAGCTTCCCAGAAGCCTGTGCTCCTCGAGGGTCCTATTGGATGCAGTAAAACTGCCTTGGTAGAGTTTATGGCTGAAATCACCGGACATACGAAAGCTACAGAGCTTCTCAAAGTCCAACTCGGGGATCAAACTGACAGTAAGGTGAGGATTAAAGGAATCAGTCCAAACTTAAAAGCAACACTCCAGCAGTTTTACACTTTCAATTCAATGAACTCGGTGGAGTTTTCCACAGTGTGAGGCTACATCCACACAACTGTTTTTTTAGATTCAACTCTGCCACGGATATGCCAGGCGTCCAGACATATCCGGCATTTCATATTATTATGATAAATTCAGCATTTTACAATGATACAACTGTTTACATGTGAAGAAGATGAGCTATTATTCGAGCAATTCCTATGTACACTGGCACACACATGCTCTCTTGTTGCCACTGGACAGTGCAAACCCAGTATACATTAGCACTCATGTGATATACTTTTTCAGGCATGTAAGTATGAGGTTTGGGGATTAAACCCTGGTCTGGACAGAAGTCGTTTTGTTCTGTTCTTTATCTATAACCTGACCTTGGTACTGCTTGGAGGGAGAAGGGAGTATGTGTAGAAATAGACAGGCACTATTCTCCTGTACATATATAATTTAATATACATAATATAAAGTGGTATTAATAATAATGTGTGAGGATAGTCAAAAATTCCTCAACACTATTGAGTTGCATCATGGGAATAGTGTGATCCAGCTCTCTGTACTAGAGACTAAAGGTCAGGATATTACAGCCTCTGCTACTTTGATTTTCTCCATTTTTTAATTTGTCCCATGTGAGTCCCTCCCCTTAATGTAAGTGCAGTATTAAATAGCTGGAGATGCCCCTTTAAATTTTTGAATGGCGATAAGATGAAAGGCTGAACTTTATGTTTGTGTCACAGATGCTGCTTGGGATGTACCGTTGTACCGATATTCCAGGGAAGTTTGTGTGGCAGCCAGGAACACTGACACAAGCTGTATCTAAAGGCCACTGGATCCTCTTGGAGGACATAGACCATGCACCTCTGGATGTGGTGAGTTAAAAGATGTTGAGAAAGAATAACACTTGCATGTTTCTTTTGTGCTCACTCTGTATACCTCAAACTGGGTTTTTCACGATATGTTTTCTGAGTCGCTTTTTTTTTTAACAGAGGATTTTTAGTATTAAACCTTCTGTAACACACCCACAATCCACAACTGGACCAAAATGTCCCTTTTTCAGATATCTGTGCTGCTGCCTTTGATGGAGAATAAAAAGCTGATGATTCCAGGACGGGAGGATTGCATCGACGTCGCGCCTGGATTTCAGTTCTTTGCAACAAGAAGGTAAGAATATCATTGCCTTCGAAATCTGAAGTATGTGTGCACAAGCAGCTCGGTGAAACTCTGCACATACTGGTCTGACAGCATGTGCAGAGTGTGAGGAGATGACATGTTCTCTGACCTTTACTGAAGGAAGAGTCTCGACCTGTTCTCAAAAAGCCACAGTAGCATTCTCTTTGCTGCATCTGCCCTCTCCTCAAATATCTCAAAGAACTCAGTCTTTTGTGCATCTTTGTTTTTTAAAATCAACAGGCTACATGTGAGAACATGTATTTTTTTTAACTTGCATGCTTCTGCATAATAGTCATCTGTTTATGTTAATCAACCTTTGTAACCCCGTGTGTCTGCATAATCCGAAGCAAAATATTGTTTTCATTGTGTATCTACTAAATAACTCAACTAAGCATGGACGGATTTTCACAAATCTTAGTGCTAACATTACTGGGGATGGTTTCTCCAGAGGATTCACTTTTGGAGCTGATCCTTAAAGGACATGGTTAACAATAATATGGTGCAGAAATATGTTTGTTACAATCTAAAGGTTATAATGATCAGAAAAAGTATTCCCTATCTTATGATGTTAAATGTTAAGTGATGTCTTGTAGAAGTCACAAAATTATTTCATGGATTTTTCAAAAATGCATTTCCCAGGTATGTCTGAATCCTACAGGAATAGAGCTAAAGCTTATATTGATTGAAAAATCATTCATGATCATATGCTCGTTATGATGTCACTATGAATTCATGTTATATACGAGGTTTCAGACGTGCACTGAACTCCAGAGATTCTCTGCACTGTCTCTGGAGGAGGTGCATGTGTGAGCACACATGTCTGAATAAGAGCCTTTGGATTATCAGCAGAATTCGATGTGAGCGCACAGCAGGGCATCCCCTGCTGGATTCACCATGAGCGACTGGGGTAGTTGATGATGCTTCTAACAAGCAAACAGATGCAAAAAAAAAAAAAAAAAAGGAAACAAATATTTCACATGTGGAAGATACAGACAAAAGCTGTCAAAAGAATTTGTGGTGATAACAACCGATGCCAGAAGTGAAGTAATATATAAACCTTTGCAACCAACACGATTAGTGACACAACCAATCAGTCATCATATGCTATAAATGAAGTTATTAAATGGCACTATTACAAAACAAAACACTTAGCTTTGCCTACTGGGCTATATAAAGCACGTGTGCATGGTATGTGTCACCCCTCTAATGCTTTTCATTTGTACTGTGTTTATGAAAATTGAGAGACACTAGAAGTCAGATTCCTGTAAGTTTGCAAAACAAACTTGACCAGTAGAGCTGATTCTGATTCTGAACGAAAACACAAAAAAACGTGACACATAAGCAGTTGTGTGATCAGTAAAAAAGGAGAGCGTGAGAGACGTTCAGCATCGCCACACACCTGGGAAATATATGGGCATGATTGTGAGACTCTGTTGTTTAAAAGGACAAAAGACATGAGAAATTAACAACAAGGTCTTGCTTGTGAACTGCAGGACGTACTACAGTGGAGGCAGCTGGCACAAGCCTCAGAACTCTCATGCAGCGCTGCTGGACAAGTACTGGACCAAGCTGCAAATGGGCAACATGACACGTGAAGAGCTGAAGAAGGTGAGTGTTTATGGCAGTAATCTAGACCGTTTATGGTCAATTTGTTTTAAGTTGTTACCTTAATCATATTTTATTTTTCAGCAGTTTCCCATTTCTCTGTAAAGAATCCCCACAAATGCAGTATTTTGTCTGTCTCATGTTGCTGCTTTTTCTGCTGGACATTACATTTCTATCTCACGTCTCTGCATGCAGGTGCTCGTCAGCAGGTATCCCAGGCTGACAGTGGTGGCAGACCGTCTCCTGGATATCTACTGCCAGCTGACTGGGGAGCGGCACTCTGACCCGGACACAAGCAGCCTCCAAACCTCTGACAACTCCCAGCAGCACAACTCTGAGAGCAAAAGCACAACAACGCTGGAGGGGAGAGCCCTGTCACTGAGGTCAGGCCCAGCACACCACTCCGTCTGCTCTCTTCACTTTAGTTTGTGCTGTAAATAAAGATTTGACACAGTAAAGCAATATCTATGGAAGCATATAGCAATCACTTCAAAATACTGTGTTTTCCTGAATTAACAAGACACGTAGTTGCAATCAAGAATGAAACATATATTATAGATTATACCCAATTACAGGTATAATCTATAGTAATCTTTTTATAGTAGAAGTTTAAAACAATGACTAGACTTGTTCAGATGTATATCCTAAACCTTTCCTGTCATTTTCATACTTAAAGAAATCAGTACTTTTAATCAAGGTGACAGTTCGATTCCTTCAGTTGCCTTTCAGTGGCGTCACATCCTCTTTGCACACACATTAAGATTGTGTTTGTCCACCAGAGGCCTCACAATTAAAGTTTTAATCCAGTTTCAAGCCACATGATTCACTTTTTAAATCTTTTTTAAGTAGATGAAGGATTTTAGTTGTCAACTTCAGAATCTTGCGTTATCAGAGAAACAAGCGGAGCACACCTCGCAGCCCCTCTTGTTGTCTTGTGTCCGTCGAACAGTATCTGATCGGTTGGCAGCTGGTTATGAAGTGAGCCTCAGACCTGTTTGGATTGCTGTGCTTATCTCAGATGCTGTGTTGGTCTAGAGATCTCAAACCAGGCCAGGTTTGTGGACGATTTCAAATACTGTCATTATTGACAAGAAGCTAGTAGCAAATATGTATTTACAAAGCTGTGAAAACCTGGAAAACCCCTCAGGTTAATTCCACAATGCTGAAATTAAAAAATGAAACTATTTCAGTTGTATAATTAAGGCCAAACTAAATTGAATCACATTGCATCGTAAGTAATAAACTGAACATGCAAGTTCATACCATCCTGAGCAACCATGCAGAAACATTGGATTGGATGTATCTCAATGCTGTGACTCCCGCCTGTGATCATCAGGGCAAACATACAGACCTTCAGCCCCCTTGGTCTTCCATCTGTCAGACCCCCCACCCCAGTCAAATCTACCAGCCGACTTTAATTAGCTTTCCACTAGCTGCTGCTGCGTTCGATACATTATTGATTGGACTGCCCTCTGGACGATGGGCTGAAACGGTTCTCCAGGTCACACAGGGGGAAAGTTTATTAGGTAACAGATTTGTAAACACCTCTTCTCTCCGAGAGACCACTCAACGTACCTAATGCATTTTGAATTTTCCACCTGTCGACAGTGAGGTCCTCAGATGGTTTGTTGATGTTGATTTGTCCATAAGTCAGCGTGTCTGTAGTTTCCACGCTCGCTCGATCAGTGTAATTGACTTTATAGCTCGGATTGTGATGCTCATATGTGCTGATGGAGGTCATGAGGTCCAGGTTACAGATGCATTTACTTTAGGTTTACATTAATACTTTTGTTTTACAATATAAGCCTGCACTGTAGCCTATAATAAAATTACCATTATAATAAAATTACTAATGTTGCAGAACTACTTATTTTATAAAATCCAAGTGTGTTTTCATCATGTTGGAGAGCTGTTGCCTATGTGATACCTGAATAACTTGTATGATGAGTTCATTTATGGGATTGTAAATAACATCTCTCGCTCCGCTGCTCATTTACTACCCAGGAATTACGCGCTGTCCCTTGTAGTCATCAAAAATGTATAAAAATGTTCATTCCACAGGGACTTACTGAAATGGTGCGAGCGGATCAGTGTCAACTTTGACAGCACTTCCTCTGCTACAGCACAACATGTCTTCCAAGAGGTTTGTGGATTTACTGATTTAAAAGAAAAAAAATAAAGAGATAAATATCTATCTTACTGTTGGAAAACAGTATTCAGTTGTATTTGTTTAGCTCAGTCATAAAGTTCTGAAATACCCACTCCTCTGAGGAACAGCTGCTGTGATCCAAAGTGTATTTATCTTTGCAAATGTCTTTTCAGGCTCTTGACTGCTTCACGGCCATGTTGTCTCACCCTGAAAGTCGACTGCGAATGGCTGAGATCATCGGAATCAAGCTCAACATCTCCAAAGAAAAGGTTTTGACCAGTATTTGTTTTGTAAAATATTTGAGTGTCGTGGGACAAATGACTGCAGACGCCCTCCTGCAGTACATTCCGATTAAACAGACATTAATGTGCTCCCTTTAAGAAAACACCAGCCCCTTTTTATTGTAAAATGGCTGTAATCAATGTTATCTGTCAAAAGTTCTATGATAATCAATATTTCATACAAAAGACCTGGCTTCTGTTTGTTTCAGGCCCAGCACTTTTGCCAGATGTACCAGCCTGGCATCTCTGTGACTGAGCTGGACGTCTCTGTCGGAAGAGTAACTCTGGGTCGGAAGCAGACCGAAGCTGTGCAGCTGAACGTGTAAGTGGGACATTCTGCCCCCTTTGACCTCTATTTACACCATATATTCATCGGCCAGTTGCTGTGCCACCATTCATCCACTGACAGCGACCAAACAGATCCCCTGCTGCTAAATTGAATAAACATTGAATTGATTTTAAACCACATTATGGTAAACAAAGCCCACTAATGGTTCGACCATCAGGATATTCCCAAATAGTAACATCGATTCTTTCCCAAATCCAATATGAATGGGTGTCAAACAAAGTAAGCGTTAATTATTTTGTAGAGAGCAATAACTGAGACCAATGTGTCATGTGGTAACAAGAGCATGATAGTAATGTGAAGGTATTCCATTTGACTTTAACCCAATTCAGGTGTATGCAGACTAAACGTATATGTGCAGATTGATTTAAATAAAGAATAAATAGGATTTGTGATTTCCAATAACTGATTGCATATTAAGTACTTCATATTTTCTACATACAAATGCTGTATTTGCAACCTCCTGCAGCCCATTGTGTACTAACTGACTCTTGTTGTCATGAACAGGGAGAACCAGACGTTTGCTGCCACTCGACCCTCTGCTGTGCTGCTGGAACAGCTGGCAGTGTGCGTGCTCAAGGGGGAACCGGTTCTCCTGGTGGGAGAGACAGGAACTGGAAAGACGTCCACTGTACAACATCTGGCCAGAGTTACAGGTGAGCCAGGGTTTATAGGAGCCATGTGGGTGGGTGTGCTTGTGGGACTAGTCGTCCACCAATCCTAACGTTGCTGGTTTAACCCCTGTCAATGATTCCAATATGCTCTTTTGTACGTTCAACCCAGGACACAGACTGCGTGTTGTGAACATGAACCAGCAGAGTGACACTGCTGACCTCCTTGGAGGGTGAGTGACCTACATGTATTGGCCTTAAACATTTAGCATCACTTGAAATGTATAAGCCTAGATAAATTTTGCACAAGGGAACAAAATGGCATCACACTCAAGCAAAAAGTGAGGAGACTGAAAAACAGCAGCACACCTCCAGTTTGAAACTTTCCTGTGTAATGTAGCTACAAGCCAGTGGACCACAAGCAGATCCTGCTCCCTCTGCGGGAGGCCTTCGAGGACCTGTTCTCCCAGACCTACTCGAGGAAGCAGAACCTGACCTTCCTGGGTCACGTTCAGACCTGCTTCAGGGGGAAACGCTGGCAGGATCTGCTCAAACTCATGGACCACGTCTGCAAGTCTGCTCTGACCAAGGAGCTGCAGGAGAAATCTAACGGTAGTAATCAGTGATAATGGTCAGTGCAGTGACTCCTCTAGCATGATTTAAGACTAATGTTTGGTGTTTGTGTCTGTGCAGCTTTGTTGCTGCAGGAGCAGTGGGAGGCTCTGACTGCAAAACTGAGTCAAACCCAGCAGCAGATCAGAGTCTGTGAGACCGCCATGGTCTTTGCCTTTGTGGAGGTAATGAGCTTGAAAATCTCCTCTAGGGGCTCCCTGTATCCTGCACATACCACATAACTGCAGTGTCCGTTGGGTTATTCTGACCAGGGACCTGCTAAATGTCATACCCTGTTTCTCCCCTTGTCTTGTCCGTGACTTTCTGTTCAGTCAAAGAAACTAAAAAGATATCAGACATTCATTTCTGTATTTAAATATATGCATATTTTGCACCAGCATATGTATATATACATATTTTGAGGTGGAGGTCAATATTTAAAAATACTGGATAAGTACATTATATGCAGACATAAATGTAAAACTAATTGAAAATCTGAATTGCATCATGTATCATAAGTGCTTGAAACTTAAATACTGGACGGTGTATCTCCTTACACCCTTTTGCACAGAAGCTCCCACACACACGCACATAAGGACAATTGTGTATGAGCTGAACTTTATTCCAACATCCATGATGTAGCATCTCTGATCCCTGTGTGTTCCTCTGCAGGGAACATTAGCTCAGGCAGTGAAGAAGGGTCACTGGGTTCTGCTGGATGAGATCAACCTTGCAGCAGCCGAGACCTTGGAGTGTCTGAGCGGACTCCTGGAGGGCAGCGCCGGGTCTCTGGTGCTGCTGGACCGAGGAGACACTGGTGAGGACCGCCACCACTGAAACTGAATCTGAATCGAGAACCTTGTCTTCTTCTCTAATCCTCCAGAATCCTGTGTTCATTGAGCTTCCAATATAAGTACCCACATTTAAAATATAATCGTGTAGTGAAAATCTGAAAATAGAGGCCACATTATGGAATACCAAAGATGAACAGAATGCCTTTTTGTTTGACTAAACCCACACTGATTTTCACCTCGATTTCCGTCACTGTTTTCAGCAATAATCCTGAAAATGTTGATAATATTGTTTTTGTTTCTGTTTCTTTTAATCTAAGAGCCCCTGGTTCGACACCCAGACTTTCGACTCTTTGCTTGCATGAACCCGGCTACGGACGTTGGCAAGAGGAACCTGCCTCTGGGCCTCAGAAACAGGTGAGACTGAAAATCTTTATCTCATGAGCTTTATGCTAGATTATTTACAATAACAGACATGCAAAACTGTTTTAAAAGGAAAAATATCTAACAAAGCTGTAATGGTGATAATTATAACATTTCTTCTTCTGTGTGTTAAAGGTTCACTGAGCTGTATGTGGATGAGCTGGAGAATGAGGGAGACCTACGGATTCTGGTTTCAGACTACCTCAAGTATTTGAATCCACATAGAAATGTCATCAGCGGCATCATAAGGTTAGGCTTTAATGTAGCAAGTTAACACTGTTTTATTCAGTTTCCAAAGCAAACATGGCTGTAAGTGCTTTTTAAAGTCTTTGGTATACCTGATTTCATCATGCTGTTAGGGCTGCATGAGCCTGAGAGCTACTCATCAGCTGAAAATGCTTCTTTACCTCTCCTGCATGTGTTTTTGTTTCAAGAAGCATATAATTTGTACTTTTATATTTTTGCAATTAATGCACTCTGAAAAGCTTCAACTAATTCAATGCATTACATTGAAATTCAAATATGTGGCAGTGAAGTGTCAGATCTCAACCAGGAAAATTTCAGTTTTCTTTATCATTAAACAATCAACCCAAGGTCTTACTTGTGGGAGACATCGAGATCTTTAATCTAAATAACAATCATCTTCTTACCAAACCTTAACTTTTAGCTTTTTATGCCTTTTTGCTGCATTTTTCAGATTTCCTGAACTCAAAGTTGTTGCCTAATGTCTCTATCGTTATTCTTAATATTTGTGTATGTGTGCAGTTTTTACTTGGCAGTACGAAAAGAGGCCAACTCACATCTGGTGGACGGGACAGGGCACAGGCCCCACTACAGCCTGCGGACTCTGTGCAGGGCGCTGAAGTATGTCGCAGCAAACCCCTGCAACAGTGTGCAGCGCTCGCTCTACGAGGTAGGGACGAGAGAGAAATAATCTCTTTGTGCTTTTTTGCTGAAATCTAAAAAATAGATCATCTGCAGTGTCATTTGGCTTCTGTGCTGAGCGTTTGAGACACAGCCTGTTCAATTTGAAATTGTCTCTGCTCGTTGCAGGGTTTCTGCCTGAGCTTCTTGACTCAGCTGGACAGAAGCTCTCACCCTCTGGTCCAGAAACTGGTGTGTCAGCACATCCTGATGGGGAACATCAAGTGTCTCAAACAAGTAAGACATCCTAAGAGCCGCTTCATTTTTAAAGTGCCGCCATGTTTTGTATTGTACAGTACTCAAATAGTGGTGAGAGAGATTAATGAATCTGCTGGAAGACCCAGACCTGTTCCTGAAACAGGCTCACTGTATGTTAGAGATGATCAATATTTTTATAGACACTTTATATTTGTATCTTATAATATTGAAGCAATGATTTTTGATGTGTTATTTTTATATTATTCTGCTACTTCCATTCCATCAATCATGCAAGTGTTGATCTGTAACAGTAACTTAACAGGGATCAAGAAAACTGTATTTGTCTAAGAACAGTGTTCTTGTGTTTTATTTTAGTTTCAATGGTGAAACATGCAAGATGCTAATTGTAGTATGAACGATCGAGTGCAATATTTCTACTGGTTTTAACCTGGCCTTTATTAGCAAGCACCCTTTATTTGAAAGTGCTGTTTTATAAACTTGACCATTGTTTGTTTTGCAATGCTTTTATTTGAGTATTTACAATGTTAGTAATGGTGTAATATGTCTACTATATATGCATGTATATTTATTGCAGTTTTCTTTGTCCAAACTTTAGTCACTGTGATTAGTTCATTTTTTCTAGGCAATAGGAAACTAATTAAAAAAATATTTTCTAGCTAATAATTTTCTAGCATCTTTCTGCCTCAGAAACATTTTAATAATTATTTAATTCTAAAGTTGCCCACTTTGTCAACACCTATTTATACTTTGTTGGTTATTTGTGCACAGATTATGAAAACAGTTGTGTTGTGTTTCCTACAGCCCATCCCGGCACCCCCAGGTCAGCGCTGTGTGGAGGTAGAGGGCTACTGGGTGTCCCAAGGGGAGATGGAGCCTGCTCTAGACCCCAGCTACATCCTCACCCCCTCAGTCAAGCTCAACCTTCGTGACCTCGCCAGAGTCGTATCTACAGGGTAGGAAAACTGTCCCCCCAGTTTGACCCCAGTCCCCAAATCAATGAGTTCATTTATCAGTGTCAAAACGTTCAGTTCGACACAGGCAATTCTTGCCCTTAAGGGACGAATGCATCAGAGTGCACCAGGATAAAAATGTGTCTGGACTGAGTTCCCCTGCAGTCGATTGACCTGTCGCACAGCAAATGATTAGTTTTGATGCTTCTGTTTGGTTTCTGAGGACAGCTGACATCCTGATCTCATAAGAGCATTAGTTAGGTCTCCTGCTGATGATGCTGAGGACAAATACTCATGTCACTGTCACTGTTCCATTTCACCCAAAAGCTGGTTGGATTTGAGGTCAGGGCTCTGCTGGCCAGTCAGGGTTTTCTACACCAATCTCTGAAAACCATCTATACGGTGCTGATTTTGTGCAAAGGGTTAACTGTCATGTTTAAACAGAAAGGAGACAAATACAAGCTGTCAGCGAAAAGATGGAAGAACACCACTGTCTGGAATATTATCATATGCTGGAAGTAACCATTAGAAGATGGTCAGCTGTGGCCATAAAGGGATTGCATGTTGCATGGTCAGCAACAATGATAGACTGTGTAATCCAATCAATTTTTCCATGTCCCACAATGGAAAGTCTCTTCTCTGGTCAGCAAGGAACCAGAGTTTAGGTGATGCTGAAATCACATTTAGGGAGTGAAAAAAAATCTTATCTCAACACAATTTTTCCTGAGATTTAACCCTTATGACAAAGAGATGTAATTGAGGCTTGATATTTAACAGACAAAAAAATTAACATATACATGTAGACATGCACATTGTTCTGGATTGTTTTGCAAAATCAAAACTTTCAAATCTGCAAATAATAATAATATCATTAATGCAGTGTACAAAAAAAACATTTGATTTGAGGATTGTTGGGGAATTGGACTGCCTACCCCCCTAAAGCCGCTGAGGCTCAACCTCTGTCTGGATGGCTTTTACTGTGAAAATATCTGTGCAGGAAGTGCTGAGTTTCAGTGATGATACAATCATTTGATCATTTGTTGAGATACATGTAATTCTCTTTACATAAACAATATAGGGAGAAATATTGAGCATTAAAACTATATCGTTTTGCTCATTTGCTTTTTGACAACACACTCTTCCACAACACACCACTCAATAGCCGTTTAATGTGGCACAGACAGGTTACAACATCATTCTACACTGAGCTCATGACTAATCAGTAGCCTGTCCTCTGTCTCCTAATTGGTTGGCATCACAGGACTCACCCAGTGCTGATCCAGGGAGAGACGTCTGTGGGGAAGACCAGTCTGATTTGCTGGCTGGCTGCAGCCTCAGGGAACCAGTGTGTGAGAATCAACAACCACGAACACACCGACATCCAGGAGTACATAGGCTGCTACTCATCAGATGACAGGGGCAAGCTGATGTTCAAAGAGGGTACGAGCACTCATGCAGCCGCCGACTGTGACATCATAAAGGGCTGTCACACGCTCACACATGCACTTCATATCAAATGCATTTCTGTTAGACCTTTATATGTCAAACCTTTATATCTGGGTGAGATATAATGTGAATAAAATCAAGTGTTAATAAGGGTGAATTTTAGAAGACAAATTAAACAATGATATCAAAGAAATGTGTCAAATATATACGATATATACGTATATTGACGTTCTTTGCAGAAGATATAATAAAATATGCCACATTTTCTTGTAATACAAAAATGGGATGGGATGGATTGTGAAGTCCAACAACAGGCAGCAGAATGAAGTTAATGCTAGGTACTAGCTTTGTGAGTAATGAGGAGTCAAACTGTGTTTACACATTGGTTTTATATCTCTTCTTATTATAACCAAAAGTAGATCAGACATCCTTACATAATCCTTACTTATCACTTGAGGTTCCATTGAAAACACAGAGGTCATAGCGTCAGTCCTGAAATGTAGTATTCATAGGATGAACTAGGGCTGCAACCAACAGATTGGTCCCAGTTTTTGGTCGATTAAAATCAATCAGAATTTCTAAAAGCCTTAGGGGATGTAATCAAACGTCTTGTGATGTCCAAGCAATAGTCAAACCTCATCGTAATATTTATCTAAAGAAAAGCAGGACATTTTCCCATTTGACATTTTCTGCATCCATAAAATCAGATTTTCGTGATTATTACTTTACATGTCATTTGGCAAACACTTTTATCTAAAGCACCTTACGATTAGTGCATTCAACATCTATGAGGCCATTTAAGGACACTTGGGCATGCAGATGGGGAAGACTGAGGATAGAACCGCCAACCTTCTGGTTGGAGGACATCCACTCTATCCCTTTGCCACAGCTGTTTGGTGAAAGGGATCTATTGGCAGAATTTGAATATAGAATAATCCTAGTAATGTTTTTACTAGTGTGTTTCATCTAAATTGTATGAATTGTAGGTTTTTTTTTACCCTAAAATGAGCACTATATTCAAAGACTTTATACTTACGTCAAGATAGGGTCCTCTACTGAGGCTGCCATGTTTTTTTTACAGTCGTCCAAACTGGACAAACTATACACCTTTTGAGTTTTTATGACAACTGAAAGCTTAGGTTCTTTTTCATGTTCAGGTATTCAGCTGCAGCATACAACTTCACCACTAGATGTCACTCAATTCTACACACTGAACCTTTAAAACATATATTTATCATTTACAATGAACATAATCTTTCTCATAATTAGACTTGAATGGTGACAGAAATTCAAATTTTGTCCGATTCAAAACCTTACAAACTAAGGTGTGAAAGATGGGGTGCCCGCTAGCGTACCTGGTAAAGCAGGCGGTCATATAGAGACGCTTGAGCCCTCCTGCAGCAGGTGCATGTTTTGCTGCATGTGTTCCCCAATCTCTCGCCCCATTTCATGCTTTTCCTGTCCTACCAATAAAGGCAAAAAATGCCCAAACAAATATCCTTAAAAAAAACTATTACATGAGCCTCCGGTATGTAAGTGTATTCCATTTGTTTAAACTTCCCACTGTTACACACTGTAGCAGCATATCCCATGTCTACTACCACCATCCCTGAGTAATATGTTGCTTGTGTTTGCCTCAGGCGTTCTGATCGATGCCATGAGGAAAGGCTACTGGATCATCCTGGATGAGTTGAACCTCGCCCCCACCGATGTCCTGGAGGCTCTCAACAGACTCCTGGACGACAACAGGGAGCTGTTTGTGGCTGAGACACAGGAAGTCATCAAGGCGCACCCCAGATTTAAGCTGTTTGCTACCCAGAATCCCCCTGGTCTCTACGGTGGTAGAAAGGTAAACCATTCATTCAGCATTGGAAGAATTCTCTTATTGTCTGATTGTCTTAAGCATAATTTATTGATATTATTGATAATGGTATATACAGCTCAGTGAATGTAAAAGAAAATGCTTCTCAAAACTCATATTCACTAACTTTTCTCCTTCCAACCTCCAGGTGCTCTCCAGGGCTTTCAGGAACCGCTTTGTGGAGCTGCACTTTGATGAGCTGCCCAGTGGAGAGCTGGAGACTATTCTCAACCAGAGGTGCAGCTTGCCTCCATCCTACTGCACCAAGCTGGTCAATGTCATGCTACACCTTCAGGTAACAGTACATTCCTTAATGTCATCGTTGGACTGCCTGTCTACCTCTCTCTGTTATTATCAGCTATCTTCTTTGGGCCGTCCTGACTGTGTGTGTTAAATGCGTTTCCCCCATCCAGTCTCTACGCAGGGGATCCTCTGTGTTTGCGGGGAAACATGGCTTCATCACCCTCAGAGACCTGTTCCGCTGGGCAGATCGTTACCGGCTGGAGGAGCAGACGGAGGCCTCTCGGGACTGGCTGCAGCATTTGGCTGATGACGGTGAGGCTTCTCTGACTTTTCTCTCTGATGACCAGTCGATGCCTGTGCTCCACTCAAACGCTAAATAAAGCTGTTGTCATCACCTCCAGGGTACATGCTGCTGGCAGGGCGTGTCAGAAAGCCAGAAGAAGAGGCCACCCTCCTGTCCATCCTGGAGAAGCACTTCAAGAGGACGGTGAACCCTGAAAGCCTGTTCTCTCAGAAACAGGTGACCAGCCAGTTCAGTAAGTACAACACCTCTGGTCCACAGATACCTCACTCTGTCACACCAGATAGTATTCATATTATATTTATATAAATATAGTAAATGAATATTGACTTCATTGAGCTGAGTTACAGGAAACTAAATTTAACGGGGGTTACCTTGTGTCTTAAGATTGTGTTGATTTCTTGACAGACCTGTAAAATAGCCGACATGCAATGTATAGAAAAATAATGAAAGTTAAGTAAATCATTAAAATTTATACAAGGTAACTCTATAAAGAAACTATATAAAGCTATATGAGCCACACATGAGTAAAAAAGCAAATACAGTTTCATTTGAAGAAAAACATTGAGCAGAAAATCTTCACAGCAGATAAACCAGATAAAATGAATGCAAAGTTTTCTAACTTCAATCTGCATCATAGACTTGTTTTCTAAAAATAAGAATTCAAGAAATATCTGTCTGTCTGGCATGTGTAGAATGGTCACTGCACCAGTTCTGTTAACTAGCACAATAATTCAGTTATCAGTTGGAATTATTTTTTTTACAGGTAATTAGCTTAACCTTGAAGTCTTTAAAAGTAAATAAGCTAATTGTGTGTTGATTACAGACTTAGAATAAACGACTCAGCTGAAAATCAAAGCAGAGATTGGAGCATGTTGATCGTCTGATGAACACAGTGTGATGTTGTGTTGATGCTCTGGTTGCCAGGTCCCTTCATCGACAGCATTGCTGGAGTTCCAGAGGAGTTCCGCCATGTGGTGTGGACACACAGCATGAGGAGACTGGCTGTGCTTGTCGGACGTGCACTGCGATTCGGAGAGTCTGTCCTACTCGTAGGAGACACCGGGTAAGAAATACATTTGAATAATGTATAATATATATGGAAATCAGAAAATTGGACATGAGGTAAAAGCAAAGCAAACTGCAAGTCCAACTTTCGCAATAAAATAAAATATTTTTTGATTTCCATTTTTGAGATAATACTCTTTACCCCTCTCTACCAGATGTGGAAAGACAACAATCTGCCAGCTGTTTGCTGCTTTGGTTGGCCAGAAGTTTTATTCAGTCAATTGTCACCTGCACATGGAGACGTCTGACTTCTTAGGAGGCCTGCGACCTGTCAGACACACACATCAGGTACTTCCATGGATACAGGATAACCTTATCTCTGAGGCTTACTGTCATTTAAGTAGAAATATAGAAAGGACAACAAACCTGAAACATTTAATGTGATTTAATATAAATACATGAATTTAATTTAATTCAACACTCTTCATGCTCAGTTTCAGCAAATTCAGTTTGAAATTCTCAGGAAGTCTCAGCTTTGATCTGAGTAACTTCTTGTCACTATAGAAATAACCATGTGATAAATGCAGCCCTATTAGTTTAGTTTTTTAAAAGTAGTGACTGTCTGAAGTCTTTGACTGACGTCCCAGACACTTCAAATCCTTCCTGGTGATTCTCTCTCAGAGCTTCACTGCAGCCTCTCTCAGCTCTTGCTTATTATTGGGTGTCTCTCTCTTGAGTCTGGTTGAGTAACCAACTGTGATGTGGTGACTTACTTTGCAAGTCAAAAATATTTCACCTCTTCACCGTGAAAAGCTTTTTGGTTGAATGCTTCTGTTAACCACTCTTGGGAGAATAACTTAATGATTGTGTGTAGCCGGATGGTGAAGACTGCAGGCTGTTTCAGTGGCACGATGGCCCCTTGGTGCTGGCCATGAAGGAGGGGGGAGTGTTCCTCATGGATGAGATCTCCCTGGCTGACGACTCAGTGCTGGAAAGACTGAACAGGTACACACACACACACACACACACACACAAATCATTATAATGATTATTTGTATTTACCTATTTCTACCATTTATACATGCACATTAAAGAAGGTAGTCATGTTTGGATCAAGTCTCTTTCTTTAATGCAGCCAGTCACATTTGTAATTCATGAGGTGGGGTGGACTGTGTAAATGTCAAATTTCATTGCAATCTATCTAGTTGTTGGACTAATTGATGCACACAGTTGGATCAGACATGACGTTTGGTGCCACAAAAAACACCTCAGCATTTTTACACTTTTAGTGCACCTTGATGACTTGATGAGTTAATAAGGCTTGTATGTAGCACAGTGCACTTGTATGACACTTTTACCCCCTCACCCCAAATAATCCCTCCAAGACACAAACGGAAAAGCCCCTGAAAATGTGTTGTGTGTGCGCAGTGTTCTGGAGACAGAGAAGTCCCTGGTGTTGGCAGAGAAGGGCAGTGGGGACAATGACGACGTGGAGCTGATCAGAGCAGTAGCACGTTTCCGCCTGGTTGCCACCATGAACCCTGGAGGAGACTTTGGCAAGAAGGAGGTAATTAAAAAAACAAAAAGAATATATTCACTTTGATATCCAAGGATTTAAAAAAAATAAAAATAAAAACTGCCTTTAAAATGCTCAAATACTGAAATGCTGGGAATGCAGACTTGATCACGAAATGTGGATGTTTTTTACTATGTATTAAAACGCATGAATGTGTTTTAAGAGAAACCTGATAAAACTTGTCACAGGCCGAGTCTTATTATTGTGCATGTCTGTTTTTCGAACAGCTCTCTCCTGCTCTCAGGAACCGTTTTACAGAGATCTGGTGTCCTCAGAGCAACAGTCGCAGTGACATGGTTCAGATCATCCAACACAACCTGCGCTCCGGCCTCTCACTAGATGGTAAAGTAGTTTAGAGATGAAACAAGTTTTTTACGTACAATCAGCTCTTAACATTTATGTTTCATGAAACATATCACTGATGTTGAAACTGGAAACGGCTGTCTGAAATCAAATCTAGGCTGTGACATCGCAGAGCTGATGCTGGACTTCATCGATTGGCTGACCCAGCAGGACTTTGGCCGTCGTTGCATCCTTAGCGTCAGAGACATCCTGTCATGGGTGCACTTCCTCAACACTGTGTGTGAGCGGGATGAGGACGGCTTCATGACCATGGGGGCGCTGGAGGACGAAGAAGAGGCAGAGTGGGACCTCAGACTGGACACCGTCACTGCCTTCATCCACGCAGCATGTCTGGTCTACATAGATGGCATCGGCTCTGGTGAGCAGAGGGCTTGACTTTACTTTCATTGAAAGTTTGTCTCTGAATGGACTTGTGTAGGGGATGTGGTCTAAGTCTCCGCTCTCCTGCAGGAACCACAGTGTCCTCTGCAGACAGCGCCCTCCTCGCTCGCCGGCTGTGCATGAGCTTCCTGCAGCAGCGGCTGAGTAAGATGACAAAGCTGGATCAAGAGATGCTGGATGCCCTGAGAGTCTATGACAGCAACCTGCCACGGAAACCGCAGTGGGGAGAGGACTTCTTTGGCATTGACCCCTTCTACATTGCTTTAGGTATGGAGTTATTTTTTATTGTACAGCATGCTGTTTTTTTCCATGTAATGTTTATTTTAACATCCTGACTGTAGAGAACACTCATAAATGATTTACAGGCATCTACAGAAATACTTATCTTTTTGAGTTGAAAGGAAACTGGGTGCAGTATACCTGCTAACCTTTTAAGAATGCTTCACTTACTTACCAAGAGTGAAATGAAAATATCAATCTCAAGTGGCAGACTTCAGAAAAACTGCCCTATATCACATCCAGATGGTTACAACAGTGAAACCACATTAAACTGTCAATCAGATTTAATATGGGAAAACATGTTTCGTTCAAATTTCTTGAAAATTATGTCTAGAGTTAATTTTCCCCCTCGTGACTGAATCAAATGGCTCATTAATCTTTATGTCCACCCAGGGCCTCAGACTGAGAGTCGCTCCCTGACAGATTATGCCATAGCAGCAGGCACTACTGCGATGAACGCCCAGAGGCTTCTGCGGACGCTGAAGCTTCAGCGGCCCGTGCTGCTGGAGGGAGCTCCTGGTGTGGGAAAAACCAGCCTGGTGGCAGCTCTGGCAAAGGCTTCTGGGAACCACCTGGTCCGGATCAACCTGTCAGAGCAAACAGTAAGCCTTCATATGAATACTCAGAGGCTCTTCACTGTGCTTCACAATGAACTCTACTGAGTACAAATCTCTGATGCCGATGATGTGTCCTTTCTGGCAGGATGTCACCGATTTGTTCGGGACAGATCTCCCAGTGGAGGGAGGGAAAGGAGGAGAATTTGCATGGCGTGATGGCCCCCTTCTGGCTGCTTTGAAGGCAGGACACTGGGTTGTCCTGGATGAGGTACACTTTTTCTTTTTATACATTTGTACACCAGCTTTTTAAGACTTACAGCCTGTTTTTGTTGCAGAGGATCATGAAATAAATAATCGGATTAAGATGATGTATTCTGGGATATTAAACTGACTTGCTTTGCTCCTTAATGTGAAAGCTGAACCTGGCCTCTCAGTCGGTGTTGGAGGGTCTGAACGCCTGCTTTGATCACAGAGCAGAGATCTATATTCCTGAGCTTGGCATGAGCTTCCAGGTTCAACACGAGAAGACCAAGATCTTCGGCTGCCAGAATCCTTTCACTCAAGGCGGTGGCCGTAAAGGTCTGCCCAAGTCCTTCCTCAACAGATTCACACAGGTAAGAAACAGTCGACAGGATTCCAACTACTTTTATTTACTTTGTGCTTTTCTAAATGTAGTTTTACTGAATTATTATCCTATTATCCATTCATCCAGTTGTGCATTTTTATTATAATTTGTATTATAAGGTATATTACCTCCATAGGGTTTGGGGATTATCTTTTCAAATTAACAATTTATTTATCTTACACAGTTCCATTGAGGTCACAAGGGAGACATGGCTTAGCCAGCAGCAATATCTTATTGAATCTCATTGTAGGCATGTTAGCTCTAATGCATCATTACTCTTCCTGACTCAAATGATTCAGCAGAGTAATGACAGAGGGATTTGCATTTTCTCTTTCATCACTGTTAAGAAACCTGACTCACTCATGTCTGTGTTCCCAGGTTTTTGTTGACCAGCTCACCAGCAAAGACATGGAGTTCATAGCAGACTCCATTTTCCCCACCATCGATAAGGAAATCCTTGCTAAAATGGTGGACTTCAGTAACAGGGTACGTTTCTCTTCCCATTACTCAATGATCTCTTTCTGGATTGGGCTGTTCCCATTGAAGACTCAGTGTTTAAAGTGGTTTATCTTCCTCCCATAGCTCGTCCAGGAGGTGTCTGTGGAACGACGGTGGGGTCAGAAAGGGAGCCCCTGGGAGTTCAACCTGCGCGACATGTTCAGGTGGTGTCAGCTGATGCAGGCCGACCAGTCGCCAGGCTTTTTCAGTCCAGGCCAACATGTGTCATTGGTGTATGCCGATAGAATGAGAACAGAGGCTGACAAGGCTCAGGTATTCTCTCTCACCAACTCACTACCAACTTATCTAAGGGTCCACAGATAAACGTGATGTACTTCATCAATTTATTGATTAATTCAAATTGGATTTCAAGAAATAATATTTTTAAGACCAGTACCTGTTGTATGTTCTGTTGTTTGTGGTTTAACTGTTTTTCTTGTCCACTTGCATGAGTTGGTGAAGTTTTGATTTTTTGTAACATTAGTTATGACGTATGTGTTAAGTTCCTGCATTCGTGCACAACTCTAACTTTGCTTCATTTGTTTGCCACCCTCTTTTTTTCTTTTCTTTGTTTTGACTCAAAATTTGAAAAGCCTTTTCCACTGTTTTGTTTTATTAACTTCCTGTGTTCTCCTCTCAGGTACTGTCGGTGTTCAGGAAGGTGTTTGGGGAGGACTTTGAGCCTTACAGCGGCTCCAGACAGTTCCACATCACTCCACTCAACCTGCAGGTGAATCCAAACACCAGTATCTAACCCCTGTTCTCTTCATAAAAAGGTTTAACATTTCTTTTTACATTTTGGTACTTCCTCTCTCATGGATTGTAGGTAGGGTTTTCAGTCCTGCAGCGAAGCGGTGGAGCCCCTGTGGCGCTGGACCCCCCACTTTCCATCACCCACCAGGCCCTGCGGCCGCTGGAGTCCCTGATGAAGTGCGTGGAGATGGGCTGGATGACGATATTGGTCGGCCCCACAGCCAGCGGCAAGACCAGCCTGGTGAGACTGCTGGCTCTGCTGACAGGACACCGCCTCAGAGTCATGGCCATGAACAGCGCCATGGACACCACTGAGCTGCTGGGAGGCTTCGAACAGGTAACCAGGAAGTCGGGTTTACTATTCAGCTCTTCATCAAAACAGAAGACCACTTTAGACCACTATTCTTTTCCTCATTCTAGGTGGATATCATGCGACCCTGGCAACAAGTGCTTGAAAGCGTAGACTACATAGTTGCCATGGTAATAAGACGCGGCCTAATGTCACTGGATGTTGGCATCCAGGACACAGAGTTCCTGCTGCAGACGTGGGGCCTGTTCTGCAACTGGCTGAATGAGAAAGAGCTGCAAAAAACCGGGGGAACGGTCGACTCAGAAGCTCTGAACAAGCTGGAGGTCATCATCCTCCTCCTGCAGAAACTCAACACCAAACTCAAAGTGTTCACTGGTAATGACCAAGTACTGTTGGATAACTGGATACTGCCCGATAACATGGAAAAAGGGATACAATAATGAGTGTTTTTCCTCCAGACATGTCCAAGCTGCAGATGGACTTCACGCTGCTGAAGGAACGTCTGGCCCAGCTGGAGGATGGCTGGACTAATGGGGGCTTTGAGTGGTTGGACGGTATGCTTGTCCAGGCCCTGCAGGCTGGGGATTGGCTGCTCATGGACAATGTTAACTTCTGCAGGTGAGGAACGTCAGGTTGTCTATATATAAATATACATACATTGCTGAAGTCTTCTCTTGACATCTTGTACCTCATCTTGGCTTATTAAAGAAGCTGTCACATGAATATCCATCAGGGAGAACTAGGCTTTTAACTACAGTTAAACAGATTTTTTCTTTGCTTGTGAGCTACAGCCATCATGTAAGTGTTTTACATACCTACTGGCTCACCTGTCAATCAAATGCATACACTCAGAAGGGAAGCTAAAGGAGAATTGTTGATGTATCCACAAATACCAGTTTTTACAGTTTGCAAATCATTGTGATCATTATTTACTGTGAAAGGGGATGATTGGATCAGTTGAACTTCAGGAAATCAATAGTCAAGTCTGAAAAGTGTCAGTGGCCTAAATAAGAGCCATTTGAGTCAATTGTGTGTGTTCTGTCCTTAGTGCTTCTGTCCTGGATCGCCTCAACGCTCTGCTGGAGCCTGGTGGATCCCTCACCATCAACGAACGCGGCGTCATAGATGGGAAGACGCCCCAAATCACCCCGCATCCCAACTTCAGGTAGTACAAAAAATGAAAGCTAGTTGACTTCCTGTTGAAGTCATTGAATAAGTTGATGCTCATGTGACGTGTGGGGTGTGCAGGTTGTTCCTGACCATGGACCCTGTGCACGGGGAGCTCTCCAGAGCCATGAGGAACAGAGGGGTGGAGGTCTACATCCCAGGGGAACATGAGGGCATCTGCTGGGACTCACTGGACCTGAAGACCCTGCTTCACACTGCCGGGGTGTCCGGGGACTGTGTGTGCGATCTGCTGATTGAAATCCATAAAAGCATCAAATCTGCCATCTGGGGTTGGTACTGAATAATGACAACAAATGACTGAACTGTCTGTCATAGTTTAAAATAAAACTGCAACGTCTATCTTTCAGATTCTCCTGCCTCATCAGTGGCCTCTCTCCTGCATGCTGGCACCCTGCTGTCCTGTCAGCTGCACAGAGGTGTGGATATACCCAGCGCCCTGCAGCACGCCTGTAGAGAGGCTTACTCCCTGTGCCAGCGCACCACTGCCAACCAAAAGGTATCACTGCCTCATATTCAATGCATTACCCTCTATAATATTTCTCCTGTCTCACTTTCATCAGTCATATGGGGTAACATCTGTCACATCTGCATCCCTCATCTGTGATGTCCACCACAGATCTATTTTGTTTTCTATATTCACACTTAGGAGTCTGTATTTTTTGCATTCTGCAGTCTAATGCAACATTCCTGCTATAAACTTTATTGTGTTTATCATTTCAACTGGAGTATATCTTTGCAGGATGAAGTTTCTTTCAATTTTCAAGTCAAATGTTCCATTCTATGTTAAATTTCTATGTGTTTTACTTTGTAAATCGAATGAGAACGTTCATGAATAAACATTACTGCTTACGTTTCCTTCTAGCAAGCCCAGCAGGTGATCGAGCAGCACTTGGCCATCCTTGACACGGAGGACTGGGGCAGCGGGCTGCTGTGTGCCGGGGTTTGGCCTGACGGCTTCCCCTCCGCTCTCCTCTCCACGGAGGATTCCTGCTTCTCCGCCGTTCTCCGAGACGGACAGGTGCTGTCATTCTGCCTGAACACGCTCAGCCTGCAGGGCAAACGGTGAGGATGTAAACAGCAAACACTTGAGTCTGCAGTGGATAAAGTACAACACAAGCAGGGATTCAGTCCAGAAACAGCTTAGTGTAAAATGATGCTGGGGACTGTTTGTGGTATACATTTTTTAAGGTATTGGTGAGACAATGAATTATGATGTAAGAGGTCCAGTTGGAGTTTTAAATCAAATTAATACATTTAAACACTGCAGAGTGTTTTATAATACTCACTTGGAATGTTTGATTTGATCTTTTTGTAACAACTGTGAGATTAACAGTATAAATACATTATTCGTGAAAAGGAATCCACCAGGAATATGCTCTTGATTGTATTTGATAGTACAAATCAGTGCCAGGGTCACCGATATTTACAGATGGAACTATTTGTAATGATGATGTCAGTTGTTGTGCAGTGGAAAATATCAAAATGAGAAAAAGATAAAGAGCTGGAACCTGAACAAGTTTGAGGTGTCAGTTTAATTGTAAATACTAAAAGAAGTTATGGTGTAAGTGTAATTTCTAAAAGGGAAGATCCTACCTATGAAAAAGGCATGAAGTATTTTACTGTGTGCACAGGAATCTACCACTGAGCCTGAGTGACCTGCAGAGGGCGTTGCAGAGCAGTGGTGTCCATGAAAGCCTGGTGTTCTCTGAAGGTGTGGTGGATCTGGAGGAAGGAGACGCTCTGAGGCTGATACCTACAGCAGTGAGACTGGTCACAGAGAGAGCCTCTCACGGGGACTGGATCCTCCGCAGCAGCTGGCTCTCACATCTGGGAAAGAGCTACAAATACGCTCCTGGTTTGTGACACTGCATCCCAAAAATTTACACTCAGGCTTTATATTCATTACAAAGTTTTCATGCACAATGACAATATATTTTCCTTTCAAGAATCCAAGTGACATGTGTTTGTTAAACTGCAGTGTGAGAAAAAGGCATCATAGACCAAAGGGTCTTCAGTACAGAGGGATCTATTGTGTGACACTGCCCAAAAGAAAACTTGGATAGTTGAGATTGTACAGCATTAAACTTGGACACTAAAACTATGATGCTGTTGACTCTTCCAGATTCAGCGCTGGTCCAGGTGGAGGCAGGGAACAGGGCTCTGAAAGCTGTGTTTGCATGCAAACTTGCTGCTAAGGGCAAGTCACTCACGGAGTTGCTGCAGCCTCACAGCACAGGTACAGTCTCTGCTCATGGTCTTGTTCTTTCGTTATCGTTTTTTGGAAAGATATCTGAAGAAGCCTAACACTAGCAGATGAAGCACTGTTATTTGGCTGTCTCACTTGTGTGTAAATGTAAGATGATTAAGGGGTTAGTTTGAAAGGTTCTGAGGATTAGTTCAGTATTTAGAACAAGGAAGTTTGTAATCATTTTATCAGAGCTCACAAAGTATTTTCCCTTCAACATTCCTGCTATTAGAAACCAGGTTTAGATTCACGTGATTGTCGGTCATCTATAAAAATGCACTAACCAAGCAAAAACAATTTTAGTAGAACGTAGTCACTTACCACTGAGTAAAATGAATGATCTTTGGATGAACAACGGTTACAAGATGTTAAGAATTGCAGCCTTTGTCTCTCACCAAGTTAATAATCATTGTGTGTGATGTTGCAGATGAATACCGGATTCTGGTGGACATGCGCTGGAACAAACAATATCTGGACATTTTAGCCAACAAATGTAACTTTGAGGATGAGGAAAGATATATGGAGTTTTTGGAGGCACTGAACACAGTTGCTAACAGGTAAACACACGACTTTAAATAGTTTTCCATTTAAAGGAATCTAACTCAGGCATGTTGCACATAGTAAACAGACAAGGGATAGCACATCTCAATACAAGATACATTAAGAATTACAAATACATTATTGTTATTAAAATGTTATTCTGTTCGAGTCTAGAATGGTTGATCATTTCCAAAAAAGTTGTTAAAGGGATTAAAAAAGTGTGATGTATCTTTACACAAGTATAATTACGTGTGATGCATTATGTAGAAAACAGCTGCTGGACACGTTCAAGTTTGATTTGTATGTTTGTGTCTTAGGATCGTTCTGATGATGGACAGAGAGGAGAGGTCTGTCATCTGCACCTGTGCTATCAACCTGTGTGCGCAGAACTGTGCCCTGAGGATCGCCACAGCCTTCAGTAAAGGTGAGCTACTGTAACCGATCAAAGCAAAATCCAAACATCCACCCACTGAGCTACAGAGGAGCATCGGGGAATTTCATGTGTCTGTATCTTTCCCTCCCCTCACAGGAACTGTTGATATCGGTCACCTGCCTCATCCGGTGCTGATGCACCTCCAGACGTTCTTCGACCTGTGGAACTCATTCACACTGCAGGCTGTGCTGAGTGGACAGAACTACATCTCTGACCACATCACGTTTGAGGTGAGGACTGTTGCTTTATCAGTCACTTTACACCCAGGATTTTCTTTTCCTGGGTTAACTTAACGAAGATATTATTTTACTGCTCTGCAACTCCTGCTGGTGCTTCTACTACACCAGCTCCGGTCACTGCTGCAAATACTGCCAATACCACCATTATTTCTATCTGTTGTCACCACTACTGATCCTCTTACTGCCACTGCTACCAAAATGGCCAATAATATTGTAAGTTTTAGTACGTAAAAAAATGTGTATGTCTGCTACAGCTGCTTGTATTGCTACCTGTAATACTGTATACTACATCTTTTACTCCTACTCTTATAGTATAATATAATTACAAATGTTTGCATCTAGCTGTGTTTGAAAATACTTAGAACAGGCTGCTCATTAAAGGGAGAGTGGAATAAAGTGCAATGAGTTAAGTTAAGAATCTACAAAAAAATCAATCTGCAAGCCCTCCGAGGTTACACAGGGGAAACACTGAATGAGATGGTCACGTCACCCCTGCTCGTCTGCCTGTGTTGTGTTTTAGATCATGCAGTTGCTGCAGTGGCTCGATCGTTTCTGGGATGTGTGCAGCACGCTGCCGGCCGACTCTCAGGGCATCTCTGTGCTGTCTCTGCACTGGCAGTGGGTGCAGAAACACCTCATCCTCCGGCTGCCGCAGCTGCTGCTGGGAGACACCGACACCACATTAGAGTAAATATTTATCTTCACACTACTCAAATTTTTAAGTTCCACAATTTTTAATTCCATTTTTTCTGTTTATATTTACTGTAAATACTAACATTGGAGAGATAATAGGGTATTGCAGTTGTACCTATTACAGTATTTTGATTTCACACATTACCAATGCATTACAGCTGTGTTACTGGAACTTTATTTCACACTGTCTTTACAACTAAAACTTATGACTGTGCTGTGTCCAGAGGTCACCAGGAGCTGCAGGTGGTCTCCGCTGCCATCCAGACTGTTCTGTCCACCCCGGTGTCTGTGGCCACAGCACTGAAAGGCATCCAGAAAACTCTGGGGAAAGCTCTGCCATTCAAGGTGAGGAAGACCAATGTCTAATATCCAACTACAAGGAAGAAAGTAAAGCTAGATTATCTGTGTTTATGTGTATTTATGTATCTGTTTACTTCATAAACCGTATCATCTTCTTCAGCTGGAGTCAGTGGGTAAGTGTGCGTCTCTGCTGCGGCTCCTGAGTAAAGCTTTAGATGTGAGTGATCTGAGGCTGGATGGCATCACTGGGCCTTGGAGACACGATCTGCTCCGACTTCAGGGTGCTGCGCTCAAACTGGACATTAAAGAGAGTCTGCTGGAAGCCTGGGGCCTTGTTCTGCTGGCAAACAACCAGCTGGATCCTCAGAAGTCTGGTGAGCTTGTGTTACAGAAAGATCTTTCTACCCCCGAGAAAAGTAGTCAGTTGTTTCAGCATGAAATATCTCTACAGCTGCTCTACCCTCTTTACTTTACAATAATAAAAGTTTTATTTCCATAGCTGTTTTCTAAAAAAGTTAGAAAGTACTTTACAAAATACATTCGGAGGAAAAAAACTCAGAGCAAAACCATACAAAAAAGAGTGAGAAAACAAGATTCAGATTGCATTTATTGATTCAATAAGAGAACATTTTAAAAGCAAACATCCATAAAAACTAGTTAAAATTCAAAAAATATTTAAAGGCTTTACTATAATTATGTTTTTAGCAATTATTTTAAAAAACTAGTGTTAAAACTAGTTAAATATCTGTCATATATTTAAACAATGATTTCAAAACTCATGTAATGTAAACTTGTGTAAATGTAAACAAATCTTTCCTTGTACAGTTGAAGGACAGTACAGAGGTTGAACCAAAAATACTCTTGGCAATAAAAATATTAAAATAGGAAAGAAATATTGATTATGTTGCATGATTCTTCTCACACTCGCACATTTTTGTTTCAGATGCTAATGGAGCACCAAACTTTTAGCTCTGATTTTTAATATCAAGTTGTATTTGGTTATTTAACTGAAAAAAATCCTTGACATGTTTCCATCACACCAGGAGTGTTGGAGAGGTTGTTGTCCAGTGTCGAGCAGCAGCAGTCTCAGATGACCTCCAGGGGTCTCTTAGAGTTCCGCTCCATCTCTGAGGAGGAGGACGCAGTGGTCGGAGTCCAGTTGGCCAGAAAGGAGCTGCAGCAGCTCAGCCGCAGAGCCCAGCTCTGGCCCCTGATGGAAGAACTGGCTGTGCTCAACCAGCTGCGACTCAGCACTGACCTGCTGCACCTGGCTCTATCTCCTGGGTAAAAATCTTCCTCCCACCTAACAACCCAACATTTATGGAGACGGACAGTTGGCAGTTTCATTAACTCTTGCTGTTGATTCTGCAGTGATCAGGAGGCAGAAGACAACATACGGCGGGAACTCTCCAGGCATCTTCGTTACTGCCTCCAGTCCACACCGATGAATGTCAGTCAGCTGCAGCCCCTCTGGTTCCTGCTCAGCAGTGACAGGGTCAGTGGAATAAGCATTTTTGAAACAGATTCTTGAAACGAACCTGGGATCCTATCATTAAATAAACACAAAATGCCTGAAAACACGCAAAAAATATGAAACTCTCGTTTGGACCTGCAAACTTAATCAACAGTGCTAATGATTTGTTTCCCCTCCAGCCCGCTGAGGAGCTGCAGTTTGTGTGGTGTGACCTCTTGTCAGAGGCTCTGGCTGCCTTGTGGACCAGCTACGTGACCTCCGACCCAGACCGCTGGTTGAAATGGGACCCACTTAATCCTGAGACCCAGCCAGCTCCAAAGCTGCCCCATGGAGCAGATAATATGGTAGTGGTCTTTTAACAGTGAATTCTAACAGGGGTGTTCAGTCCGCTGCTGTTTCTCAGAGGGAACAGATTTTCCAGCTGGTGGTGATACATTTTACTGAAGACTGTCCATGTTGTTTTTAGGGTCCAGCCTTGTTAAGTAAAGCAGTGTGGTCGCATTGCATGCTGGGAGTGCTCATGAGCAGTGAGACCAGAGATCGTTGGGAGCCGTCGGCAGCCGTCCTGCTCTCCCTCTCCCATGTCACCCTGGGGGAGTGGAAGGAGAGGATCCAGCAGCTGCAGGATGTGTCTGCAGTGTTGTGGGACAACATGGCCATCCCTGCACTCGCTGAGTTCAGGTAGATCAGAAGAAATGTATATTCCTAGTCCTGTCAGTTCTCTTAAAAAACGTTTTTTAATCACCACCACATCTGTTCAGGGGCACAGACTTCAGACTGCAGGGCGTGGTCCTGCGTCGGCAGCTTCAGAGCATGGCAGACCTGCTGCCTCCCAGTCTGCAGGAGGGCTACATGGAGAGCTGCGAGAGCCTGGTGGAGGATGCTGACCCTCTGATAGCTGCCCAGGAGATCCAAACAGTCTTCAGAGACTTCCTTCCCCCAAATCTGCTCCCCGACAGCCTGGTGGAGTCCTGCATCACCTGCCTGCAGCAGTACGTCCAAAGCAAAGTCCAAGGCTCCAACTCCCTGGCCCGCTCTGGAGTGTTCTGGGTCAACATGGGCCTGTTGCAGATTAAAGTGTGGACACCACAAACCATCTTTGATCCAGCTGTGAAGAGGGCCTACAAACTCAACTACGCTCAGCAAGAGGTCAGCAGCCGACTGGTTTTAGTGCTTATTATCCCGTTGTCTGTAAAAACTACCGTTTATTGCCTTTGACTCCCTTTGAGCCATGAGTATTATTATTTACGTGTGATTCATTTGATCATAATCCACTACCTTGATCAACATGGCATTAGCTGATACAGTATAATTTAATTTGACAGCAGAATCTCAAATATACTGTGATATTCAAAGAAATGTGATGAATAAAAAGTCTCTTGTGTGTTCTGACGCATACTGGATTTGATGCAAATCTTTGAAATACTTTTACCTTTTTATACTGGAAATGGTGGTTAGTGGTAGATAATTAGTGGTCAATCCTGGAAATACTTTAAACTGATGCTTCCATCGTTTTCTTGCAGCTGGCTCTGCTGCAGGAGGAGTGGAGAGGTCGTAGTCTGTCATCTCAGCTGATGACTGGAGCAGAGCTGGAGGAGAGCAGCACCACTGATGGCTTCCAGCATCCTCGGATCAGGTCAGAGCCAGCCCCACATCCTCACCCTGTGAACTTCAATATGTAGTGATTCTAAATTGTACAGTTCTTGAGAAACAGATATCTTTTAAGAACCACTTACTCTACACTTACTGACCTGTGGTTGTTGTCAGTGTCATAGAGGCTATAAGGGGATAACCTATTTATTTCTATCTTCTATCTAAGCACAAATGAGAACCATTAAGAATCAACAAAAAATCTGCATCAAAATCAATCAGCAGTAATTTGTACGTATACATCATATACGTTTCATTACAATGGCAGATATGACAACTGACTTAAACTGGATATATAAGGTTTTGTTGTTTTCTATGTTTCTATGTTAATGTTCATTGGTAAGTTTATTGGAAACTTAATAAACATTCCGCTGCATGAGATTTAAATTAATGAAGATACCTGGATGAAATTATATAACGTGAAATGTCACCTATGTGATTGTGGTGTGGTGTGTGTGCCGGGCCGCCCCCCCCTTCTAATTAATAAATCCCCTACTGGTTGCAGGTACTTGTGGATCCGTATGCAGCAGGTGAAGGAGCAGATAGCTGAGCTCTCCAGGAAACAGGCCTGTCGCCCTCATGAGCCTCAGTATGGTCGACTCTTCCAGGAGCTCCAGCACTACCTCTGCAGCATCGGCCAGGCATCCAGAGTCGAGGACCTGCTGTCTCACCTGCTCAAGGCCCTGCAGGGCTCCTCCAAATCCAGGTCGTTTGTTCAGAGTCTGCTGAAGGAGGAGGCTGTGTGGCAGAACTCCCAGCAGCGATTCTCCCAGAGGCTGCCCGAGGAATACCCCCTGTACCCTGACGTGGTCGGGCCAGTGCGGACCGGCATCCTCCAGCTCCGGCACGGCATGAGGCTGGTGGCCTCCCAGTTGGCTGCCTCGCTCACGCCTGTGCCAGGTCTGCACAAGCTGGTGTCCTGCCTGCTGGCCTTCCCCTCCCTGTCCTCCAGTCTTCCATCTTACCTGGCCCGGGCAGACTTCCTCTGCTCCACGACTTGTATGGACGTACTGCGCTGCCTGGTGAAGCTCCTGCCCCAACAGGACCCTGAGCATGTGGTCCCCAAGTCCTCCACGCTGCTTCTGAATGCTCTGCTGCTCGTGCATTGCCATACCCTGTCCACAGGAGAGTTCAGCTCCGAGGCACACAGCCTCTTCAGACACATCTGTCAGGTCAGAGCCTTGAGTTTTGTGTCGAACATCTGTCTCCCTTATTTCTCACTGTTTTACCTGTTTGCAATGTAGTTATAATAAATGTCATATGTTACCATTTTTATAGAATCTAAATAAGTTTATATTCTGCACGTTTTTTTGTGTGAAATATTTGTCATCGTCATTCCGAGCTGGACAGATACTCCTTATGCTGCTGTGCTGACTAACATGATGCTATTCAGGCCGTGGTGAACGAGTGGGACGAGCAGGAGAGACTGAAGAGAGAGAGAGAGCAGCTGGAGGCCAGTCTGTACCGCAACCGCTCTCGACTGCACGGCTCAGGACTGACTGAGGAGGAGCAGGAGGAGAGGGACTTCAGACGCCAGTTCCCACAGTTCAACAAGGTATTGACAGAACTGCTCACACCTGTCCTGACTCAGTATGTGTGGAGATCAGCCAATGGCTGTCGTTTGTGCGGAGGGTATACGTTTTCGTATGTACGTCTGTATTGTCCATCTCATTCTCGTGAGCATGATATCTCATATCTCATTCTTCAAAATCACAAATATTCACTTGGAATCAAGGATGAACTGATTAGATTTCGGTGGTCAAAGGTCTCAGTGACCTTACAAAGCACACTTTTGACTTGTGAAGGTGATATCTCTGAAACATTTGGCACAAACACAAAATGTTTCACTTTGTGATACAATGGCTCATCTGGAGTGCAAAGCTCGGGCTTAACTCACTCGTGAGAGAAAAGTGAGCATCAAAACACGGCATGCTCATTCTTTGTGTCCACGCTCTTCATCAGGATTTTGCAGACATCATATCCCAGCCAAGCCTGGAGGCTCCAGCGGACTCCGAGATTGAGGAGGAGAAAGACCAGGAGGAGTCAATGGAGAGCGGCTCCCTGTCTCGGCCTGCCATGAACATGGTGGTCCAGCTTCACCAGCAGCTGTGTCTGGGATACGCCCGATCACTGTGGTATCAGGGCACAGTAACAGCCAATCGCAGCAAAGAATCCATCAAAGCTCTGGTCTCCTCCTACCAGATCGCTGCCCCTTTGATGTCACGCTTCTATCATCTGATTGGTCAGTATCTTTGTTTGCTAGCAGTACAGCAGAAATGCAGTCATGTAAATGGAAAACTGGTTCATGGCTTCCCCTGGTTCCCTCAGATGCTGAACTGGACCAGCAGTTGACAGGAAGTGAGCTGCTGCTCTCTGCCCTCCTCCAGAACACGGTGCAGGGTTCAGGGGGTCCTGATGGTCTGTGTGTCACCTCAGGCGGACCCTATGACTTTTATCAGCAGCCCAACATGAGCGAGGCCTGCCACTGTCTCCCTGTTCTCGAGCAGCTGAGTGTGGCAGTGAAGCAGAGACTGGACGACTGGCCCGAACACCCGGCGCTCGTACAGGTCAGTTCGCGTTTTACATGCAGGTTCACACGTGTGAGCGAGAAGGGATTCAATTCTTGATGTGCATGTGTTGGTTTGTTAATTTCGAATACATCTGACTGCACAAGGTCACTATTGTTTTACAGCAGTATTGTTTTTACAAGATTTTTGCATTGATTTAAAAAAAATGCACTGATCTGTCAGACAACTGGAAAACTAAAATTGACATTTTAAATATTTAGTCTATATTTTTAAATTATTTGTTTCTAAAAAACGTTTTTTTTCTTCAATATTTGAATACCATATGAACCTAAAAGTTTGATTGACATTTGATCTGGAGTAATTTGCTCTCATCTCTTTTAGTTAATGCTGCAGTGTCTTTAGAATCTGTAGAAAATATAACAGAACAGAATTCACTGGTGGGAAAAACTGTATTAGTGTCCACGTCTGCTAACTGACCATTTTAATTTAACTTTACATAGAGAGAAGTGGTAAAAAAAGCCATGGGATCTACAGTTACACCGTAAAAGTGACTGTAAATGCTAGAATTGACCATTTCTGTTGTCTGTACTTAACCTTGTGCTTTACATACAACTGTGATTGTCATACAGATTCTTTCGATGAGTTAGTAAACTTTGGGCTGTAAAAAGTAATCCTGTGCTTGTGTGTGTTGTTTTTCAGCTCACTGTGGTGGTGGAGAGGATCATGGCTTTCAGTCTGGCCAGTCCACTCGCCAAGTTCCTCAACGGTCTGGAGATTCTGCTCAGTAAAGCGCAGGTGAGCTCGGTCCGCAAGATGCCTCACAGGACATGCATTTTAACGTTAATGCACTTTAGAGTTGCAGGTAGTGTTGATACATTTAGAAATGATGTCAGTGGTAATTTTAATTGCCAACATGTAGACAACTAAAAATCTGCGAGTTACAGCTTCTGAGATGTTAGTCTGTTATTCAGAGGAGAGCTCTGTGCTTCTTGTCGTCACCTCTGTTCTCTGCTGCTGTCCTCAGGACTGGGAGAATAACGCCAGCCGCTCAGTCTCTCTGAGGAAAGAACTGGAACCAGTCACCCAGCTCATTATCCAGTGGCGCAAATTGGAGCTCAAGTGAGTCACAGAAGGATTCAATCCTGACAGTTTACTATGTTATTGTAGAGAGAGATTCAAACTGCTTGTTTATAATGTAAATGTGTCCTGTCATTTTTGTTTGGTAGTTGTTGGTCGAGCAGTCTGGACAACGCAATGAAGCGGCACACTGAGAAATCAATCAAGCACTGGTTCTCTATATACCAGCTAGTAGAGAGGTATCTGGAGGAACAGAGGAACGAGGCCAATACAGGTACTTACTTAATTTCTACAAATTTTATATTACATTTTTTTTTTAATATAGTTGATAAAGCAATTAACTTTCCACATGATATGCATTCAAGTTTAAAAAATATATTGAATGTCCTTGCAGTAGGAATAATAGTAATCAGTTCACAACTATAAACAGTCCTGGTCAAGAGTGTACAAGAAAAAGATTTAACTGACCGTTCAGAATACCAACCCTGCCTCTTGCCACTCTCTTCTCAGATGAGGAGGTGGAGCGCCTCTCCTTGTCCTCGGTGTCCTCCACTCTCCAGGCCTTCATGGAGGGCTCCACCCTGGGAGAGTTCCACACCCGTCTGACCATGCTGCTCAGCTTCCACTGCCACCTCCTTCTGGTCCCCAACCATCCTGGACAAGGTCAGCCATCATTACTCTGTCCTACACGAGACTTATACCATACAAGTCCGACTTAATACAGTATTCATATGTCCCACATACGAGTTATCAATCACCATGATCAATCCTCCCCTCTACATGGACGGTGAAACAAAATCCAAAGTTTCTTTCGATTAACTGATCACTGCATCATGACAGGGACCCTCATCTTTAATTTAAGTGGAGACCGAGTGCATATGTCATAATTTTATGATGTTTTTTAAATTATCAGATCAAAATATATATTCAAAAAATATCTGAGAGTAACAGTCCTGCTCAGAGTCGATGTTGAATTTCCTCAAATAGTGACTGGGGCTGTTATTCACCTGAACTGCAGAGTGTAACAGATGTGTACTTTGTATAAGAGAAAGGATTTGATGAGTGTAATTTATCATATTTTAGTATAAAGCTTTATTTTGATCCGCTCCTTTTGCCCTGTAAAATATTTTGTATCCGTTACTACAAACTCCTCACTTTCTCTAACCTTTTCAAATTAAAAGCTCTCTGTAGTTTCAGTAGATACAAAATACCTTTCATTTCTTAACAGAGCTTTTGTTGTGAAATGTTAGTAGATAAACCTTATGCAACAACAGCCAACGGGTTTAAAGCAAAGCAGCGCAGATGTTCACATACACCCTCAGTGACTGAAGTATTACTTAAGATGAATAATCCAGAAGAGCAAAGTGTTGTAAATGGCGTGTTAACTGCTTCCTGTTTCACAGAGTCTTTGGCCAGTCTGCTGTGGAACCTGCATAAATACTACGGTCAGTTCTCTGACTGCATCCAGACCAAAGTCAGTCAACTCAGGCAGCCCATCGAGAAGGAGCTCAAGGTACATAAATGTTTATTAGTGTCCTCGTTCATGACCTACTGGTTATTTGACACCTTGTCCCTGCACGTCAGATTAATGCCTTTTTAAATATATCTTTGAATATATGGATATTAAGAAGTTCCACTGTCATTGTTGCTTTCAGGACTTTGTCAAGATCTCCAAGTGGAACGATGTCAGCTTCTGGTCCATCAAAGTGTCAGTGGATAAGACACACCGGTGAGATATAACAAAGATATTATCTGGATATAATCTGATTTACTTTCATACTTTCAAAATTCAAAATTAGTTCAAGGTTTTATGAACATATTTAGTCTTTGGATCCTCTTTGGAACATCCCACCTCTAGTGGGCGCTGGAACAGTAATATTTTCTTTAAATGTCCTGTAACTGACCGCACATTATTTTCTAAATAATAATATGACATTGTCTCAGATCAGGTCAGTCAACATCCAACAGTCCACTTTTTATCTGCAAAACTGACATTTTGTTGAATATTTAAACTTCCACTTGCCCACTGATGTATTTCACTTCCCAGTCTAGTTTAAAGTGAAGGGATTAAGTTAATTATGTCCCAGGTTTAATCCCAGAGTTAAACTTCTCTGTAAGGCTCTTTTCTCTCCATCCATTGACGTCCATTGCTGTTGACACTACAAGTTGGACGTCTGCTTCATCAACACAGGCTGTTACATTCTGCTCATATTGTTTCCCGCAGGACCCTCTTCAAGTTTGTCAAGAAGTTTGAGGCGGCTCTGAGTGGTCCAAGTGTTCCTGCTCTGGTGGAACAGGGAAGCAGCGCAAACTTAGACAGTGTAGACACCAACCCTGAGGAGACACCCATCCATCGAGTTCACAAGGCTCTGAAGAGCAACCTGCCTGGGAAGGGCAGAGATCTGCAGGTACAAGTCTCAACAGGACACAGAGTTGTTTATCTCACTATCACAAATTAAAAAGCCACTGTTTTTATTTCATATTATTTTGTTTTGAATAAAAGACCAGAGATAAATTGTGTATTTCAGGATGAGGAGCCAGAGGAAGGAGTGGAAGCTTCATCTCTACAGGGACGTCTGCCTGTTCTTACCAGGAAGATGAAGAAAATATGTAACCAGTATGTGAAGAAAAACCCAGTACCTGAGCTGTCTGAAGACCTGGACACCTTCACAGGTAGAAACACACTCAGAAACAATAAACGTTTCACGTCAAAAAGAGGGGAATACAAGTGACTAGTCCTGCTGCTGAAAGGATGAAGACTTTGGATTGTAAAAGGATTTAATGGAGTTTTTGACCACTGGAGTTGCTGTGGAACATTGTTTTGATGAGCACGTCTCAGCAGTCTTGATATTTTGTGCGCATATGTAGGAGAACGCAATGCACCAGGTAAACTGAATTGTAAGAGAACATAGTGTATGGGGACGGATATGTGTTCAAGATGTTGGAAATAAATGTAGACATGACTGTGATTACAAGACAGCTCCGCATGGTGCTCTCATGAATTTGTTGGTACAAGGTTTAGAGTGCAGCACAGGTTCGTGTTTGCCAACCTGCAAAACTCCATTACCCACTATTATATCCAAGTCAAATCTAGACCAGCTAACATATGACCAGCGACCTGACCCATCATCCATAATTAAACATGGATTAAACTCATATCTTAAACACACAGCCACTCACATCAAATGGGTTATGTCCTTCCCGTCCTGCAGCTCTCAATGTGTTTCCTCAGCGTAACATAATATGAATTTTTTTTTTCTCAGTGCAGGACTCTAGTACAAGGGGCCACAAGGAGGGTTTATAACTTTCAGACTTCTTATCTTTTTTCCAGGTGAGGTCATCAGCAACCTGCGAGACTTGCAAAGCCTCACCATCAACATGTCAGCAGAGAAGGAGAAACAGAAGTCTGAGGTCAAGCACATCCTTCAACAGAAGCAGAGGGCGCTGTCCGACCTGTTCAAGATGCTTTCAGATATCGGTGAGTTTCTCTCTCTGACGCATACATGTCACATAATATTCTGACTCAAAAGAAACAACACAACACAACCTGTCTGTCTGTGCCCTTTGTCCCAGGTCTCTCGTACCGTAAAGGCCTGATATGGAACAGGACAGCCGACCCAGAGAAAATGTTCTGTATGCAGCCGCTGGAGATGAGCACTGCTCTTTCTGCTGCCAGCAATCAGGGGCAGGCTGAGAACATGTAAATAGATCCTGTTCACACACACACACACACACACACACACACAGACACACACTGAGTAGTTAGAGCGGGTCGTCAACTAACCAGAAGGGTCAGTGGTTCAATCCCCAGTCGATCCCTATCTGAATCTTGAAGTGTGCACGATACTGAATCCAAAATGGCCCCGGGCTCTACTGACATTGTGTGAATGGTGTGTGATAGAAAAAGTACTGTGTATAGAAGCGCTGTATGAATGTGTGTGTGAATCTAACTTGTACTTTAAAGTACTTTGAGTGGTTGATGAGACTGGACAACCATCATATAAATATAGTCCATTTACCGTAATCCCTCAGTATCCAACCTTTAATTTAATTCAAGATGAACAAGAAGCACATCGTGGCTAATGTTCATATTAACAGACTGTAAATAGTTATTTACATTTGCTGGCAAAAAATACTTGTTTCTGTTTCATTTTCTTACACCTCATCATTTTTTGGTCGGGTATTATTAATCGTAGTTTTATTTCTTTATAAGTCCTCGTAAGTAGAGGACAGCTCTATACCGTGTACTCCCTCTGAACCAACTTCATTCTTGATGTTGCAGGTTGTTCACAGAGCTGTTGGCAGCGTGGGATGGATGTCAGAAGTACTTCTATCGTTCATGGGCCCGGAAAACGGTCATGCTGACTGCTCTTCAGCTGCCTGCAAAGGTAAGACACAGCGTACTCTTTGTACGATGATCTACATTTTAGTGTTGCTTGTGTGTTGTGTGTATTTATCCTGAAGTGTGTGTTATTGTTTGGTTGTAGGAGCTGGGTCTGGGAAACATTGAGCGCTGTAGAGGCTTCTCCTCTCACATGTTCAAGCTGCTCCTCAGACAGAGACGACGTCTGGCCACACTCACAGAGCAGTGGGTCCATCTCAGGTCAGTGAGCGGGCACGGGATCAGATTTCCTAAATGACTTTAACTTTACCTTAAACAACTGTTTATTTACCAACCTATTGTCTTGTTTGATCCTACCACCTCTAGGAGGCTGACTTTCAGCATACAGGACATTAAGACCCACCTCCAGAGCCACAGTAAGGACCAAGGCTGTACCATCCCGCCCCAGGCCTCTCTCCAGGGCTGGGTCAGCAGAGGCCAGGCGCTGGCTGCCCAGTGCACCACGCTCCTGCAGCAGCTGGCCTGGCTGCTACAGTGCTGCCCTGAGGACCTTCAGCAGGAAGAGGAGACCAGCAGCTGCAGGCAGCACACCCTGAGGTGCCCGTCCCCGCTGGCTGTGCACCGCCAGCCTCCCGGCTGTCTGATGAGGAGGGGAGATGCCACGTGGTGCCAGCTACACCAGCACGTGACCGAAATGTTGAGGCAGAGCGAAAGCCTGAAGGTGGAGCTGGACACTGTGGCCCAGCAGAACTCTGAGAGAGTGCTTCACACATGGTAAAACACAGTCGCACAAGGTTCTTTTTTTTTTTTTAATCTAATGTACAGTCCTGATAACGCTGCTATTTTTCCACAGGGACCATTTTGTAAGGTGCTGTTCAAGCTTTGACCAGCTGGGGGCTGTAGCGGCTCAGATGCCCAGCGTGGAGCGGCTCTTCATCCCGGCCACGTGCGTCGGGAGCGCAGAGAGTCAGCCGGCCATCACCCAGAGCCTGCAGTATGTCAGAGCACAGGTGGAGGCTAACATCACCGAGTTCACCACCTGGAAGACTCAGCTGCTCTCCCTGGGACACCAGCACCCAGGTGGGTTCCCTGACCAGTCACCCTGATGCGATCATTCCCTCAGGGGTCACTGACAGACACAGACTCACTCTCCTCCTCCCCTTGTTCAGATCACCAGTCTGCCTTCAGTACGGACTTCTCCGCTGAGCTGGAGACGAACATCAACGCGGTGCTGTGCGCTGTCCAGACACTTGTGAAGAGAAGGGAGAGAGAGCAACAAAAAGAGCAGCCTGGAGATGACCAGAGAGGTGAGGAGGATGCAGAGGATTCAGGCAGTGCTGACTGCAAAGTCAAAATCACAATAAACTAAACTAGACGCAGTCATCGAATATTAAACAAAATTGATTCTCTCTGCAATATACCCTATTACTTTATATCAGTAGGTATGTCAGTCTAGTAGAATGCTGTGTCTTCCTTGTCTTCTTTTGAACTCCAGAGCTGAACGGACTCATTTTTTTTAAGATGCTGGATAGATTCCATAATAATAAATGTCTTGTTGTGGATGTGTGAAAACACTGCAGCGGTAATAATACCCAACTCTCAGCCTGATGTAAATTAATTAAGGATTAAATATTCAGACATCTTTTTTTATTCAGACATTTTATTGTTTTTTAGATTTCATTTTGAATCGATGAATTTAAGTCTACACTCAATAAAGTGGAATGACAAAGGGATAGTTCTCCACTATGCTGATAGGGGATATGAGGTGGGTGAAGTGTTTGAGTCCACAAAACACTTCAGGAGTCTCAGGGGTAAACAGCCTATGTTTGAAGAAGAGTTCGCCTTAACTGCAACGCAACGTTTACCCCTGAGACTCCAAAAGTGTTATGTGGACTCAATCACTTCACACACCCCTCCATCGGCATAGTGGTGAGTAGATTATAAGTGAATTTTCATTTTACGTTGAACTGAAGTCAATGAAATATGACCAAGCCTTTAATAGTATAAAGGAAAACATGCAAAGCACCAAACCTTTCTTTGAAGCTGTCTTGATCATGTTTTTATAAGGCACTGGCAGCAGTTATGGTTGTCCTCAACTATACAATGTTATTCAATGTTTCAGACGGAGCTGAAAAGGAGGAGGAGGAGGAGGAGCCTGTGGAGGACCTGCTGAAGCCCGGTCACCTGGCCCGTCTCATGGAGGAGGAGCTAGAAGCAGAGGTGGAGACTCTGTGTGTGGGAGCCGCTAACGACAGACTGGAGAAGCTGCTCGGCACGCTGAGAGCCCACAGAGACGCCTGTCAACCACCACAGCTCCAGGTATAAACCACAGCTGCACATAGAATATCTGGAAAACAACTTATCCGGACCGCTGTAGTGACATTGTAGTCCTCTGATTAGTCGATTCTCTGACTCAAAGACGAGAGGATTTACTCAGGTGTAGCATAAAATGACAATAACGTCTTTTCGAGGCCGATAATGTTGACAATTGACACTACTCCAGATTGTTCTGCCATGTATTATACATTATGAGTATTGTTTAGCAATATCAGTATCCGTGTTGCTCTGTTTTTAATGTGTCTCTTGTGGCCATTGTGTTTGCGTGTTTGCAGGAGGTGAACAGGGCGTGCAGCATGTTGGTGCGTCTGGAGCCTCTGCTGGGGATTTACTCCGACCTGGTGCGATACTACCTGGCTGTGTCCATGGGAGCACACAGGAGCACAGGCAAACTGCTGTCTGTACTGGCCAGCATCTTCACCGAGCTCGCCCAGAAGGTACAGACGCACAAAACCTTTCTCGGTTTAACTGTAAAATAGTTCTTAAATAAGTTGTGCAGGCATTATTAAGTGATTACGTTCAGCTGGAAGCAGTGATTAAACTGTTTCTCCTCCTCCTTAGGGTTTCTGCCTACCCCAGGAGCTGATGGCCGGTGGAGACGGAGAAGGTGCCACAGAGTTCCACGACTACGAGGGCGGTGGCATAGGAGAGGGAGAGGGCAACAAAGACGTCAGTGACAAGATTGAGAATGAAGAGCAGGTGATGAAAGGAATTTCTACGAATATTTTATATCACCCTTAACTAGCTTTATTCCGGAGCTCTCAGTTGCATGTGACAGCCTCAAAACTGTGGTTGTTCCAAACAATGAGATTTGAATGAACTTCCCTGGCTGCTGGAGAATGTGAAACAAATGTGACAAATTGTATTGTCCAAACAGAAAGCCTGAAAGCCAGCGGAAATCCAGCAAAATAACCCTGAATCCTTAAAGACCTTGAATAAATCTTTTAGTAAGTCAAGTAACAGCTGAATCTCTAAAGATTTTTAGTGTGACGAACATTTCTCTTCTTCTTCTTCCAGGTGGAGGACACCTTTCAGGAGGGCCAGGAGAAGGAAGAACAACAGGATAAAGAGAATATCAAGGCTGAAGACAACGCTATTGAAATGTCAGAGGACTTTGATGGCCAGATGCATGATGGGGACGAGAATGAACCAGGTGATTTGGCCCACTCCTTTTTGTTTTTGTTCCATTTCTTGGTTTCGTCTCTAGTCCTTATTTTGTCTCGATCCTGATTCGTTCTCTCAAACTTCAGTGTGTTCCTCAAACCTGGGAACATGTAGCCACATTTTTGAGGAGCTCATGTGACCTGACACTACTAAACCCGCTGCTGATTAAATGCACCATCTTTGGCAAAAAGTGAATCAAAAGCATTAATTAAGTCTCAGCTAATTAAGTTTGTGTTAAAGCCGCAGGTAGAATACGAAGGAAGGGCTTCTCTTAAACTTCTTACGTCCTTCCTACCGTTGGAAAATTCTTTGTTGCTGTGTAAGCTCAATAGGCTCAGAAGGCTTGTTTTTTATAAGATCACCAGGAATTAACCCCTAATTTATCATCTGGTGCTGGGGGACCAGAACCTAGAACCTTTCAGAAAGTAAAAACGGCTCTTCCAAGATCACTGCTGATAAGAACCTTCTTCCATTCATCATTCTCAGGTGAAGACGAAGACTCGGATAAAGAGGACCAGGAGGAGCTGGACAAAAAGATGGGGGACCTGGGTGAAGGCCAGACTGACACTTTGGATGAGAGGATGTGGGGTGATGATGAGGATGATGAGGAGGAAGAGGGAAGTGACCAGGAGGAAGAGTCTGGCCAGGGAATGGACCAGGTAATATAAAACACCATTTAGCATGCATCGTTAAAGTCTCCACTAAGTATTGCATTAGCTGTTTTTTAAATTTATCAAGATTAAAAAAACTGTGAGGTTTGATTGCTGGTGTGGCCTTATTTCCTGTCAACATTGGATTCTGTCAGGGTGAATCCGAGCTGGTTGCCAAAGATGACAACTTGGACGCTGCGGAGCCAAACAAAGACAAGAAAAACCAGGATAAAGAAGAACAGATGGATGAGGAGGCGAAAGAAAAGATCCACGAGCAAGGAGATGAGGTAATTCATTCATAGTTCATGGGTACTCCTCCCTGCATACACTGATCTCCTCTTATTTCTGTGGTTGTGCTGTATCTGATCTGATCTGTGCTGTTGCTGTTTTTCAGAGGGAGTTTGATGAGAATGAAGTGGATCCGTACCACGGTCAGCAGGACAAGAGACCTGAGCCTGAGCCCATGGATCTCCCCGAGGATCTCAATCTGGACCAGGATGAAGAGCCTGGAGACAATGGAGAGGGCGAGTGTGACGGTGAGACCTGCTGCTGAACTTAGAGATGCAGCTTTTTTTAACTTAGTGAACACGCAGTTGAACCAGGACAGTGATGTGAGAGGCGGCTGCGTGAAGGGAATGAAGCCGATTAACAAGCATTTCTATTTTGACAAAATGGCCTCAGAGAGTATTCAGAACTTCTGCACACCTATCTTTGTTGTAGTTTGAATTTGAGCTTATATAACTCCCTGTAATGAAAGATAGAACATTTTTAACAATACAAGCTAAGAAATTATAATATTCTTTTTGGTTAAAATACAGTTTAAATACATTCAGTGTAATGTCATCTACAGGAAGTCATAGAAAAACACCAAAGCCTAGCCCTAATTTTTTTTAAACAATTTTTAAATCTAAACTTTAATTTTTAATTAAATTTGCATGGTGCCGAATTATAACACACATCTCAAGGCACTCAAAATAGTAAGGTTGAGACCATACAAAATTATAGAGAACCCAACAGTTCCCACAACGAGCAATTACATTGGTAACAGTGGAAAGAAAAAACTCCTTAGAAAAGAGAGAGAGCAGGAGCAGCAGTGTAACCTTCATATTAAACTCTGACTCTTGATAGCAGCACCAGTTAATATAATGATAATAATAGCTGTTGTTTACAATTGTCAGATCTGGCAATTAGTTATTCCGTTAACTGTTTCAGCAACACATAACTTTGAGAAGTTACCAGAATGAAGACATGTTGCTATATAAAGAGGCTTCTTGTGGTAATTATACAGACACAGAACGTGTAAGAGTAGGGGTGACAGAATACCTTTAAGCTTCTGTCACAGTTTTTGTTAAGAGCTGAACGTGACCTGCATATTTTCCATCTTCAGAGGAGAATCCATTTGACATCGATGAAAAAGCCATGGACCTGGATGAGAAGGAGGATGGAGAGAAAGATGGAGGAGAGGAGGAAGGAGCCGAGGGGGTGCAGGAGGACCAGACAGACCTACCAGGAGAGGAGAACGAGCAAGAGCCCAAGACTGAAGAGGAGGAGGGAGAAGGAGAGAAAACAGAATGTGATGAGCAGTCTGCTGAGCAAGATGAAGAGGAGGAGAAGGAGAAGAGTGGAGAAGAGGCAGGAAGAGATGAAGATCAGGCTGTTCGAAACGACAAAGAAAACAAACCACAGGTGTGTACGCAAAGGAGCTTCTGCACCTTCTCTCCACACACATACCTTTGTCCTCTGTTTCACTCTGATGATTTGTCACGCGTGCAGGATGAAGAGGAGGAGGGAGGGGGTGAGGATGAGGAGCAGCCAGAGTCCGCAGAGAGGAAGGAGCATGACAGAGACGGTCAGACTGGAGAGGAGAATGTCCAGAGTGAAACAGCTGTGGAGCTGGGAGGAGAGGCGTCGGAGAGAGACCAAGCTAAAGAGGTACACTTCACTCTCACTCTGAGCTGCATCATGGGACACGGGATAAGGCCTGAAGAGGTTTCACATTGAGAAGAAGAAGAATACTTTAATGTGGCTACAGAGTTGTGTGATGTAACTTGTGACGATTTCATGCAAATTCTGATCAATAAAAACAGTCTGTGCAATTAAATAGAAAAAGATCAGATGAGACGTTCTTATCATGTCCTGAAGCTTTGCAGTCAGTGGTAAACAACAGTGCAGACTGAAAAACTGCAGCCGTCCTAATCTGGGAAATGTTTGTTGCTTATGTTTGCATGATATCAGCGTAAGTTGGGATCATGTCATGAGTTCAGCTGTTTCCTTCACTGATTGACTCAGCGCAGACTTGGCTCAATTCACACTTAAAGACTGAATCAAGTCTTCGTCCTCTGTCAAATTGTCCCTTTACAGGAGATTGAATCTAAAATATATATTTTTTTCTGTCTTCTATAGGAACACGGGAGCGGGGCAGCTGATGCCAGCCAAGCAGATGGTCACGAGTCAAAGCTAACGGCTAGAATGGCTTCACAGACACAGACTCAGGGCAAGACTCAGGTACGACTCACAGGGATCATGCTCCAATTCTACCTGCCTTTGTTTTTCGATCCATCTCATCACATATTTTCTTTTATCTACTGCTCCAGAGCTTCAAGAGAAAACCTGGTCACGCGGACAACGAGCGATCGACAGGCGACTACAACGAACGGATAAACAAGCGCCTGCGTACGGTGGAGAGCAGCAAGGACAGAACTGCAGACAGCAGGCAGAGCGACGCCCAGCAGGAGTCTGACCTGTACGAACACATCAAGCAGGGAGAGACGGCCTACGACACTCAGACATACGGTCGGTGATCACACGCGCACACAAATGCCCCCTGAGATCCTCAGATCAGGTTATTTAGGTGGATGAATGACTGTTGTGTTTCCAGATGTGGCGAGCGCAGACCAGCAGAAAGCTGCAGGGCCTCAGCAGGACCAGGATGAGGATCAGAATGATGAGGACGTTGCCATGGAAACCGAGGACCTCCAGGCCGCTGAGGTCCAGGAGCTGAAGCCTGAGCAGCTGGATTCAACCAAGGCCTCCCAGAAAGGTTTCGACATATCTTCTTCTTCTGCTTTAGCAACTCATTGTGTTGCAGTGAACTCTGTCTAGGGTTTTTAATGAAAGCTGAACCCCATCTCACTTCTCTCTCCTTTTATTGACGTGCAGGTGTAGACAGTGGAGAGATGGAGGTGCAGAGGCAGGGAGAGGAGGATGAGGACCAGGAGAGATGGAAGGACCGACAGCGGCTCGCAGAAGAGAAGCGGGCAGAGAGAAGCACAGAATCCACCATTCACACTGTTCCTGAGCTGCTGATGGACACCATGCAGGTAAACACAGACTGTCGGCTTTGTTCTTCTTCTTCTTTCTACACAAACATTCTCAGAGCTTTTGTTTCGCCACAGGCCAAAAATCAATGTTTTTTTTAAGGTATCAAAGTCAAACTTGAAATCCGTGTCTCTGTGTTTGTGTTTGCAGAAAGCAGAGAGAGACCCAGAGGAGATGAGGAGGGAGATGGAGCTGCAGCTGGAGGCCTGGCACAAGCTGGCCCCAGGAGCTCAGGAGGAGGTGAGGCTGAGACAGGAGGTTTGATTTAATGTCTCCTCTTCCACTCGTTGTAAATCAACAGAAATACTGGATTACATATAAAAACCAAGAACATCACGTACTGCAGTAAAGTCTGTCATTAAGATTCAATGTAGAATAGAACTCAGTATGATGTATAAGTATGTTGGTCAAGAAACTTTTAGTCATCAATGTTGTATCTTGTGTGGGTGTCATTATAAAGTCTTTAAATTAATTTAACAGAATCTCATTCGCATATTTAGTTTTTAAGAAAACTAAAAACAAACATTACAAGCACGTGTGGGATGGGGAGACTTGATCAGAGCGCCAACCTTCTGCTCAGTGGACGACCCGCTCTACCACCTGAACAACAGTCGCCATGTCAAATCCCACACATGTGCTGTTCACTATATGAGTTAGAAGTGAACAAGGGGTTTCACACACTGTCCTTGTGGGTTATTAGTGTCAAGTCATCGTGGTACCAATCCCAGGTTGTAACTCGTGGCTGACCTGCTCTTGTCTGTGTTTCAGGAGAGTGCAGCTGCTTCCATGTGGCATCAGTACCAGACTCTGACCTCCGCTCTGTCCCAGCAGCTGTGCGAGCAGCTCCGCCTCATCCTGGAGCCCACACAGGCCGCCAAGCTCAAGTCAGTACAAACGCAACACATAATGCAACATGAGTGCTGCTGGGTAAAGATTAGCAGATTGATTGAGAACGTATGAAGATCACTTCACGATTGCTGAATATATTTGATCGGTCTGTACTCAATATCCATAACCACAAAATAAGAACATAACATTTTGTCATTATGGGATAGAGCAAAAATGATTTTCTCACCAGACCAGAGACTCTTTTTCCTCATGCTCACACATTCTTATAAATGAATTCATGATTCAATACAATACTTTTTGTACGGCCCATACTCCCACATCCTCCGCCCTTAACACTCGACTAGAGTCAGGAACAAGTACCAAAAAAGACTCCAAGTTTTTAGCTAAAAAAACAAACCTTACTAACCTGGTAAGCTTCTGTGTTTAACCCGTGGCGTCGACCTGTCGCTTCACAGAGGAGATTACCGCACAGGGAAGCGCCTGAACATGAGGAAGGTCATCCCCTACATCGCCAGTCAGTTCCGCAAAGACAAGATCTGGCTGAGGAGGACCAAGCCCAGTAAGAGGGAGTACCACATCTGTCTGGCTGTGGATGACTCCTCCAGTATGGTGGACAACCACTCCAAACAGGTGAGAGAGCCCCGTCATGTATCCTGGCTTCATAAGAGCAGTTATATAGATTCTAAATCAATGATTGATTATAGAAGCTCTGTTCAATGTGGTTTGTGTTGGTATAGGAGGAAAGGTCCGTTCACTCTCTGCACTGAAATATCTGTTATATAGGATCTTACTGAATATAAGTAATCAGAGTGTGTTTATTATGTTTGCAGCTGGCGTTTGAATCCCTGTCGGTGATCATCAACGCTCTCACTCTACTGGAGGTCGGACAGGTGTCTGTGTGCAGGTAAGGACTGTTTTTCCTTAATTCTTCTTTTTACTTTATTTGCACAGTAATGACAGAAAGTGAGATACTGATGCTAGAGAAGAACAACATAGTGGGAAACGGGGGTGCACTGGAATGCACAGTTTTGTCTGGTGTGTAAAATAAACACGTAACTGTCTGTGTGTTCAGCTTTGGCGAGCAGGTGCAGCTGCTCCACCCCTTCCAGCAGCAGTTCAACGACGAGTCAGGGGCTCGGATCCTCCGACTGTGTCAGTTCCGGCAGAAGAAGACCAGAATAGCCCAGGTGGGTGGGGGGGGGGGGGGGGTCGCCCATCTTCTGTTCTTAACTTTGACCCAGTGTCGCTGCTCTTGTTTGTCTTTAAACATAACGACCGAATCAGAACGATCCATGAGAATCCACCTTTTACACCTCAAACAGCAAATCATGTTTTAATCCTGACATCTGTAAGAATCACTACACCTGTTTTTCAAAAGCTTTAGGATTAGATTTTTGCCTTAATAAGACACGTGCTCTGTGTTCCCACGCAGACAGATCCACCGCATATCATGTAGAGATGTTTCAAACAGAAGTTTGAATTTCCCTGGTGAAAATCAAGCTTTCAAACAAGTTAACATGTCCGCCTTTTTATGATAGAATACAAACTCTGAGCAAAATAAGCGATCGCCATGTCAGCGTGAGTATTTCCACCTCAACACTGCAGGAAACAAAGGGACAAAGAGAAAAACTACCAAAACAAAACCTTTCAACAGAGAAAAGAGAGATAAAGATAAAAAAAATAAAGATATGAATCGAGCTCTCGCAGCTGTGCAGCAAAATTGTGATTTGGTTTAAAGAAATTATAAAAATCCAGGTTTTTTTCTCGTTGGTGTAGAATGATGGTGCATTCACTAGTGCTGACTCAAACAGGAAACAGTTGTAGCTATGCAAGATACAATTGTTTGTGGGATGAGACATTTGAAGAATAATTTTCTTATTCTCAATCTAAATGAGTTGATGCAGGTGTTCTTTTTACCATGCACCTTATACTGAAACATGTGACGTGACTGATTACATGTATGTGCCGCTCCTCTCGTCTGACTCACTCTCTCCATCCTTCTCTCTCCTCTTTAGTTTTTGGAGACTTCAACCAAAATGTTTCTCGCAGCTCGGCAGCAGATTCCAGGATCTTTAAACTCAGGTAAAGACTCACGCTACGTGCTGACTGTCCCAGCTCAGTAAACCGATGCTGTGTATTATGGGATGTTTGAGATGTGTGTGTCATTGAAGTAGCAAAGTTTAAGCAGAAATCTGTTTTTAAATCTTACTTTGCTGAGAATGATCACAGCTTTGTACAATATGCAAATGTCTCGTTGCCAAAATATCAGAATCAGTTTGCAACAAAACATTTTGATCAATGCTCAGAAACTACCTGTGTGAGTACATGGAGCCTGTCATGTGACAGAGACACAGGAAGCACCAGAGACGGCTGCTCTGAGGGGAAAACAAGGAGCTGCCACAAAACCTCAGGGGGAGCGGGCGTCTCCCTTTCATGTCACTGCGATCCAGACAGAAATGTGAATTATGAAGAAGCTCAACAAGAAACTGAGCCACAATAAAAAGACATATGATGTTAAAAACATCCTGCAGACAAAAAAACATCGTAAAACAATTCAATGTCACTGCTCAGTCCCACAATGCATTTCCCTCTATGCCACTAAAGTCAGTGCTCACTTGTACTTTCGACATTTTGAACATGAACGTCTTTTTTTAAAGATTCTTTCTTGATTTAAAAAATAGAAATTAGACTGGGAAATGGAAATCGTGGTTCTGCTCCTAGAGGAATTAACAGAACTCAAGCTGACTCAATTCAAAGTCTTCCATTGCATCCACTATTCAAAAGCCCATTTCTTTCAAATATCAGTAGACATCACTGATATGAATAAGAATATATGCTGTTCTACTTCTGGTTTGACTGTACATGTACTTTATCACATCACAGTTTGGAAAAGTTGCCTCATGCAAACAAAACTTCATTATCAGTGCGCGTAGTTTCATTTAACTTAAATACCCCTGACCATTCCCTTCGACCTCCGACCTCCCTCCACAGACACGGCCCAGCTGCTGGTCATCGTTTCTGACGGCAGGGGGCTCTTCCTGGAGGGGAAGGAGCGGGTGACGGCAGCAGTGCGAGCAGCTCGCGGCGCAAATGTGTTTGTCATCTTCGTGGTGCTCGACAACCCCAACTCACGGGTGAGAAACGCAAAAATTCGGCTTCACTTGTATTTTACCTCTCCGTACACAAACTGCAACTAAGCTGCGTTTTTTTTTTTCCGTGTTGCGCTGCAGGACTCCATCCTCGACATCAAGGTCCCCATATTCAAAGGACCGGGAGAACTCCCAGAGATCCGCTCCTACATGGACGAGTTCCCCTTCCCCTTCTACGTCATCCTGCGAGACGTCAACGCCCTTCCAGAGACGTTGAGCGACGCTCTCAGGCAGTGGTTTGAACTCGTCACGGCAGCCGACCAATGAGAAGCCCTCTTTCTCACAAAGGGAGAAGTGTGCGGCGTCCGACTGCACCAAAATGCACCACTCTGCTGCTAAGCTTCTCAGTCAGAACTGTAAAACAACCAACCAGAAGACGGATTTACCGCTGTACATGTGCCTTTATTTTCTTATTTTTACTGTAGATTTTAGTAGAGTTTAATAGCAACCTTTGCTGTTTTATCTTTGTCATCAGAAGAATCGTGTTTCTTTTGTAACGTAACGAGGATTGCTTTAACTTGCACGTCTCCGATGAAATGATAGAAGTAAAAACTTGTGAATTCATTGCGTGTGAACCACCTCAGTGAAGAGTCAGTAAATACCTCTGTCCACCTTGTACAATCCCCCTCCAAACCGTTTGTGTGGATGTGACAGTCGGTGCTGCAGAGATCATCCGAACCATACATGTGAAGCGTGAACACGGCAGCTGTACAGAGCTGTGCTTTGTGAAAACGGACGTCACGGCCTGCAGTAGCATGTTGTCGCGGCCGTGACCGACGCTCGGAGGAACTCAAAAATGTGCCTTGGGGAGGAGAACGGTGTTGCATCTCTCTCCACAGCTGGATCAGCTGCTGGTTGATGGGTCAGAGGCACGGCCACAGCTCTGTCACAGGTTTTTATAGAAACTCAAATCTCATACACTTTAAAGCACAACCGCGGTTCCGCAGATGCCAGTTTTAAACAAATGCCCCAGTATGAACCAGTTTTTGTGGTTTGAAGACGACATATCTGCCGCGTTGGTCTCAACAACTGCTGAACGAACAGCTCATCACCGTGTCTGTTAGGAGTAGATGGAATGTTTATCATCACCTCTGTGTTTCGTAGCATAAACGTACGTGTCAGCAGACTCTGGCCATATTTAAGAGCATCCATCTGTTAAATCATGACACGAATGATCCTGACAATAAACAGTTTAAAAAGCAGCTCTGTCTCTGCTCGTGCTCATTGTATTTTTGTTCCTCATACAACAACAGTAGACATTCTGACGTAGGAGCAGCAGGTTTCTCATGTAGATACAAAATGTTCTGTTGATAAATTACAAACTCTCTGTCTCATAAAGAAAAGCTATAATGTAAGACAGATCTGAATGTGCACGGTTACAGTCAGTAACATTATCATTACCCTGGAGACTCCTGAAGAACACATTTTATATGACATGCAAGCCTGGGTACAGAAGCCCTAAAGTACGGAAGCCCTAAAGGGTCATACATACATACATTTTATTCCACCCGTTTTCTCGTGATAACAAGATAATTTTCAAACGGAAGGATTATCTCGTTATCACGAGAAAACGATCTTTGTTATATCGAGATAACGAGATAATAAAAAAAAAAAATCGAGGGCCGTTCTCGGCCTCCGTAGTCTTCTCAGATGACGCACACTAATGTGTACATTATCTATAGCAAGGCATAAAGCTATTTCAGCCTGTGTCAGGCCTTGATTGAAGAGATATGTGATGCGGTGATCGGTATTCTCCTGCTCCTCAGACATTGCTACACTAAATGATGTTTCCTGCAATGATTTAATACGTTTTGTTTTCTCGAGATCTTGAATTAATTATCTCGTTATCACGGGAAAACGGGTGGAATAAAATGTATGTATGTATGACCCTTTAGGGCTTCCGTATTTAGGGCTTCCGTAGTATAGCACCAAAAGACACAATATACATTAAGGCACGTTACATAGAAGGTCAAGACCTTACAAATAACAGTGAAATCCAACAGTTCCCACCATGAGCAGCACAACTCATTCAACCACTCAACCCTCATTAATTGGAAGAAACCTCCAGCAGAACCAGACTCAGTTTGGGGTGAGCCGAGAAAAATGGGGAGGAGAGGTGGGTGGAAAAGAGGGGAGAGAAGAGAGAGATAGGGAGGAGGAGAGAGACCAGGAACAATGCATCATCAGGGTTCATCTCTGACAGACTAGTTGTTATAATGAAAACAATAAGAGTGACAATTATGGATGTAAACATGTTATTAATGATAGCAACAACAATTCATATAATATAATAATAGTGGTCTGCATCCTGCAGCTCTGGAGTCACAGATAGAGAGAGACACAGGGAGAAACTACAAGTCAATCAGTCAATCAGTCAATATTCAATCCAAACCTGATGCATCTGAATATTCTGTGGTCACTTCTCTTGTCATTGCTCAGCCTGTTGCAGAGTTCTGCTGCTGCTCTCCTCCGCTCCACTAGAGGGCGCTGAACACCGACTTAAGCAGTAGGTTACCGTCATCACAACATCCGCCCGTATCCACACGCTCAAAGATGGCGGGTCCCAGGTTGCCTTTAGCTGCCCTCTCTCTGAAACAGGTGAGTTTAACGTGTTTACCATGAACGGTGATTATTTCCCGCATGTAAGGTTAGAAAACAGATCCTGACACAGCTCCCGGTGACATGTCAGCGACCACACTCTTCTTTTTGTCCGCGTGAGCTCTGAACATTTAACCCTCGCGTGACCTGATGATTGATCCATGTGGTCAGAGTAACAACTGAGACATCGCCCTGCAGCTCTGATCTGCAGCCGCCCTTTAAATCCAACTGTCTCACCTTCGTGTTTAATGCGTGCGCTCTGATCTGACGTTCTCATGTCCTGGTTCTCATCACAAGACAACTGATTTCACTGTCAGATGCGATGTTTGTCCAGGACATGAGGAGAAGTCTCTTCTAAACCACCAGTGCTACCATCACTTTAAAGCTCCAGTGTGTCAGATCTAGGTGAAAGGGATCTATTGGCAGAAATGTAATGTAGAATAATCCTCATGATGTTTTCACTAGTTAATTTCATCTAAATTGTATGAACTGTATTTTTCTTTACCCCAGAAAAGGTCCTTTATATTTAAATACTTTATATTTACATGGAGGGGGTCCTCTCTACGGAGGCCGCCATGTTTTTTACATTAGTTCAGACTAGGGTTGCAAAGGAGCTGAAAATTTAATTTAAGGTGGGGAATTTTGGAAATATTCCAAATTGGGAACTTTCCATGAGAAATATGGGAATTTATGGGAATTAACTTACAGTTAATTTGAAATAGGGTAATTTAAACAAACTGGATCATATCCAAATATAAATGTAAGTATTTTCGTTTTGTCATAAGCAGACATCCATGCAAAGTAATACAATTAAAAAACATTTCAACAGATTTATTTGAGTTGAGAACTTTAGTTTTATTTCTTGTATGAACAATTCTTTAATGAACAACAAAAACATGTATGAATGTTGAGTAGCCTCTTAAATGGTCAATGAAATGAAAAGTAGCTTACATTTAGCACCTATTTTTATTTAATATTTCCAAGTTAAACATCAATACTATTATAGATCAAATATATTTACCCCAGAATATTATCAAAACTTACTTGACTTCAGATAGACCTCGGGCTCAAATGTGTGGCTTCAATAGTGTTGAAATCAGATGTGCATGTGCTGGAGGAGTGCACAGTGCATGTAGGGGGTGTGGCCTCAATAGCCCTGCAGTAAGCTGTGTGCATGTGATTGAGGAGTGTATGTGAAGTAAATCTGGTTGTTTTAGCCAAGAGTATGCTGCAATATATTTCCCCAACTATATTTAAGTTCCCTGTTGAGGGCCAACCTCCAATATTGTAAATTTCAGATTTATTCCCGTTAATTCCCATAGAAAGTTTCCAACTTTGAAAATTCCAGGAATTTTGCAACCCTAGTCCAGACTGAACAAACTAAACACCTTTTGAGTTTTATGACAATTAAAGGCAACCACAGGTTCACTAAATTCTACTCACTGTACCTTTAAAGCACATTGTTCATACAGTCAGTGTGGAGAGTGACGTGGTGATTGTTTGTCAGTTCCTCCAGAGGCAGAAGGTGTTGGGGATCTACAGAAACATGCTGAGGACCATACAGCAGGTTCCAGCTGAGGCGGACAGGAAGTACCTGAGAGACTGGGCGAGAGAGGAGTTCAAGAGGAACAAGAACGCCACGGAACAGGTAGAGAGACCAGTCACCTACTGCACAACTGTCCTGATGTGTTACTGTGGAGAGTTCACTGAGAGCAACAGAGGGCTCAGTTTAACTTGACTGTTAGATGTGTTGAAGCCAGAATGTTATTTCAGTTTCAGTCATAAAAAATAAAGTAGGTTAACTTAAAGGTCATGTGGGTAAGATTTAGGTGAAAGGGAACTATCGGCAGACATTTCACAGATTTTACAGGTTTCCCTATAACATCCTGTTACTATGGGGGGGGGGGGGGCTTATTTTGAAAATCCAGGCTCTTGTTACGATGGGGGGGGGGCTCCTGTCCTCACGTTGAACTCTTGACGTTGCATCACTGGTCATGTGATTTAACCTCTCCTCTGGGTGTGTATGTCGTTGCTATGGTTACTCACTGACTTGATTGCATGCATCTGTTATCTGTGGCTCACCCCTCAAACAAATGCTTCTATAAATAACTTAAAGTCCTGTCTGTGAAATAAAACCACCGTGAGAACTCCAAGAGCTCAGAACGTACAGATATAGTTTTTCTTAAGAGTTAAGTAATGTGACCGTGAGAGCGAGTTAGAAAAATTTGACTCTTGTTCTCCTCTCTGACCTTTTTTTATTCCAAATTAACATTACAGCCAATGGAGAGGTGAAAATGGAAAACCTTTTTCAAAAAAATGTTACAGCCAAAAGTATCACAGTGTCTGTGAAGCAAACAAACTCTAATTTATTTTGATCAAAAAATCATCAACCTCAGTTTGCAGCTTTGAGAGCAGTTACTCTGAACACACCAAAAGTAGGTGGTGCGTGCACCAGTAGGCAGCACCCATAGTAAGCCAGAGCAATAATTAATATGAGTGTGATGCATTGCAGGGAATTCACCTAGAGGGTGCCACCTAGTGGTGCACAAGGTGCACATAATAATAAGTAGCACGCAATACCTAAGTGTAAGGAAATATAATACATATGAATGGAATAAAAAAATAATACATGCATTTTAAAACCAGAATAATATGTACAGTGTGAGAATGTGTAGTGAATGAATTGCACATGAATCATTGTATTGCACAGACAGAATGAATATTGCAGTTAACTTCATTTATTCAGTCACATCTGAGGCTGTTTATTCAGACTTCAGACAGTTTTGGTTTCACTCTCTCCTCTTGCCCGACATTTTCTTTCATCCAGCACGAGCGCAATAATCTTTTATGAGACTGTGAACTATGTATTTTCCCAGCATCCTCTGCTCTCTTCAACGCTTTTCCTTTCCCGTTTCCTCCAGGACGCCATCCGGATGATGATCACACAGGCCAACAACCACCTGGAGGAGCTGCAGAGGTCTCTGGCGTTGGCCAGAAGTTAGCGACCCTGAGCCGCTACGAGTCCTTGCTGTGGACTTTACTGAAGAGACTCTGTGATGGAGTAACCATGGAAACAGGGAGCCCCTCCTCCACACCGTAGACCCATCTTTAACTGCTTCTCAATGACGGATGAATGGACGTTATGGACCTGAATGCATCAACCTGTTTCCATCATGAACGGTGAGCCACCTGGGAGCCACACTCTTCTTCATGCCGTACATTATATTATATCTGTTATGTAATAAACAAGGAAGCTGCAGGAGGATTAAGAACAATCTTCTTCTTTTTAATACAAAATAGGTTTTTCTGGCTTCATCATACAGAGTGCATCGAGGTCATATAAAAACAGTCACTACAGCAAATGTACAGCAGACAGTAATACTGCAACTCAACTGTGAGCGTTCTTCATGCAACAGGTTCGGACTAAGTTCAGCGTCAGGATTGTGCTTTACAGGTAAACATGATCGGCAGGGCAGAGGGCATTCTGGGAGAAAAGACTTTAGGTAGTAACAGGATGAGAAGTCAGCTTGTTAAGATCTGCAGGCAGGTTTCAATGTTTCATAATGTTAGTGTCACAAGTGTTGTGATTGTAAACACTTTGTTCCCGCTCACTCTTACTAAGACACTAGAGTTAAAATATCTTTCTACTGTCTATGACACAGTTGATGTGTTGAATGGCGACAGTGTGGGTGGCAGCAGGAGGATTGATAAGACTTTTTAAAAATTGTATTTACTATATGTGACAGCAACTTTTCAGCTTGAATTTAAAGTAGTGCACAGGTTTATAATGTTGAGTGTGGAGTTCACTGTGACACCTGAGTAATAATAAACTTTTACACTTTAGTTAGAATCAAAGTCGTCCCTTCTTTTAGTCTAAATACAGATTTCTAAATTAATGTATATATATTTTCTTTATAACTAAAACTAAGAGGTACAAGCCTGTTTAATATATTTAATACTTGAGTTTAAATAATGGAAACCAATTGTGTATTTAAATTAAAATGTCGATAAACCAATTAAGTTTAAAAATGCAAAATACATTGATTAATCATTTTACTATGAAAAATGTATCTCTGTATTTGAACTAAAACTGAAATGCCTCATTCAGATGTATAGTTATTGCTTATCGGTTTATGATTTAATCATTTCTTTAGGAATTGTTTTTAACACGGTAAAAGTCTGTAATTCTTCCATCGTCACACTCCAGCCTCCGCACAGATCACCACGCAGCAGAATCAGGGATCCATGCAGTTAAAACAAACCTTCACTCTAGTTCTATGTACAGTGTCACTTCAACTACATTCTCATAAATAAACAGCAGGTCGATCTTTTAAATTCACAAGACTGATTCCAGTAAATAGACACCAACAAAAAGCTTATTACACTGTGATTCCCTCCATGCAGGCGGCTGTCACTGTAATCTAATGATACCAGTGTAACACACCAATTACGTCTCATGATAACGTGGTGTCACATGACTCAGTTTTAGTGTGTGGTCGGCCAAATGTGTGAATATGTTTGTGTGTTGATGGTGTTCATCGTGTATCTATTCTATAAATGGCACATTAGTTCAACGTTTGACAACTAGCTTTACATTTACTGGTTTATTTACAACACAGTGCACAAGAGCTGCCCCTGTTTTGATAGTAGTGTTCATACACACCTCAGCATACCAGGCCGCTGCTACCATGACAACCAACAGCTGTGGTTCATGTAAAAATGGGTTGACTGGATTCCAGGAGGACGTGATTTACAGCTGTGAACGTGAACTCAATCTGTCAGTGCTGGATGTGAAGACTCGTCTCAGTTCTGCAAGAAGAAAACATGACAGTTCAGTTTTGTGTCATAAATCTCTGCTGCTGCGAGAGGCTAAGATCCAACCCAACCACATGTGGCTTCTGGTCAGTGTCACAGTGACAGGGGAGCTCAGCGTCAGCACCCGTCGCGCTTGTCAGTCCTCAGCATGCGCAGCTCGTCCTCCAGGTAAGAGATCCTCTCCACCAGAGTGGCTCTGTCGGCCTCGGCCCTCTGAGTGGCCTGCCAGCGAGCCTCCTGCACCTTCCTCTCGTACCAGCGCTCCATCTGTGTCGACACCGCCTCGAAGAAGTACTGCGTCACCTCCAGGGCGTGCATGTTTTCCCTCTCCTGGGCAAAAGAGGGCTCGCTGGGCTGCTCCCCGAAGACCTCCAGGACCTTGGTCCCCGTGGCCCCGCTGGAATTAGTCCTTCCCTGGGATTGCTTTTTACGCAGCTTCCCTCTGTCTCGGCCTCGCTCCCTATCTCTGAGCGCACCGTCAGTCCTGCAGCGGCGTTCTGTGGCGGGGGACAGACTGCTCGCTCTGTGGACTCTGCCCCCAGTCGCACCGTACTCCACTACATCCACGTTCAGCAGGTCCGTGTTCTTCCTCTGGGTGTCAGTGCAGATCACTGAGCGCTCCTTTGGCCGGACCACCTGCACAGATGGCAGCAGCTTCTTGGCTGCAGTAGGAGAGCTGACTTCAGTCTTACGTGCCTTATCATCTGTTAATGTTCAGAAGACATTCAGTGAGCACGTTACATTACACAGACATCAGTTGTTAGCTTATCAGTAGCATGCAGCTTGTCTGAGTTATGAGCAACTCATGATGAGTTGCGTCTGGCAGCAACGTTATTCCTTTCACAGGAAAGGAAAAGTGCACTTTCAGTGAAAAGTCTCTTTTGGCAACAGAGCGGAGTTCATTTTGAGTCATGACAGAATAAGATGATGGGAACCGTTAAACTGAGTTACAGTGAGTTACAGTCTAAACAAGAAATTGATTTCAAATAAAAAAGGTTTCTTTTTACTTGACTTATCAGTGAAATGCTAATAATCACTGTCGGATGGATCCATGGGTGATCCTTGTTTCTTAAGTATAACAGCAATTGTAATGTAATAAAGGTATGGAATGAATGAATGCAGATAAATCCCTGCTCTATATTTATTTATTCATTTACTTATATAAACTTGTAGCATTGATTTCCAGGCTGTAATTTATAGTTAACAATTGACAAATCAATGATATTTATTTTACCTGGAGAGCTCTCCACATGAACCACAAAGTAGTGGTTGGCTGATCCACCCTCTGCCACACTGGGATCCCTGCGGTCAGAGTCCAGGAGCGTGGGGCTGCTGTGCACCTCTGGACAATGGGAGCCACCTTGATCTCCAGCGGGCAGCTCAGTGAGCTCAGCTCCCTCTGCTTCGTCCAGGCCCTCGGTCATGGAGGAGGAGCGCCGCAACTTGGTCCTGCTGGGGTCTCCTGTGAAGAGAACCTCCATGTTCTGCAGTTTTGACAGACACCAGCTCTTCAACTCATTGATCAGAGACGCCTGCTTAAAAGACACATGCAGCCAAACAGAGGAGATGATGTTACATGCATCAAATCTGAAGCTGAACAAATGGAAAGTAAGCTGCATGAAGAGCTCATTGTCTTGGTTTAACATTTCCTGTTTTAGTCTCCAGCAGCAGGCAGATGTTTACATTCTAAATGCTCTGATTAAACCCCCCACACCTTCCCTGACCAGCACAGTTAGAGACGTGGTGAACATGGCTGAAAAGGAAGGTCAATATGAGATTCATCAGAAGTCTGGCTTTAACTCCAGCCATGACAAATGTACATTGTGATACTGTGTCAAATGTGTTCTGCTGCCCTCTAGGTGCCAAACAAATACAATCAATGAATTAATGATTTTTTATGCACTGATGAATTGTTAATATAAGTTCTGACCTAACTAAAAGGAATAACATTTTTGTCCTGCTGACTCTGTTTTCAGTCACAATGGAAGAAACTGATCAGAGATCTGTTTCTTCCATTGTTGATTAAGGAGGATGTCCAGTCCCAAAGAAGTTTGTAATATTAGTTTTATAGGGTGATCTTAATGTTGTTTTGCCAGTAAACCAGGACAGTGAGCAAATGCAGCCATGAATAATGTAATTAATTATAGACAAAGCAAAACTGTGAGAAACGTTTCTAGTGAACATCTAAATGCATCATTCACTTTAAATCTCAATAAATTCCATCAATAGCTTTTATTTGCTTTCTTGACTAGCCAGGTGTAATCAATTTGGCACACCAATTTTCATAGAAACTGATATTTCAGTAACATTTTCTATATGTCATGCTCAAGTTTCATAGCACTCTGTAGCTGCCAGGCCAAAAACAGTTGAGACAGTTGCTGCCCACTGGTTCTAAAGGATTCTTCCTGTTAAAGGGAAGGTTTCTCGCCATAGTCCCCACAGTGTTTGCTTGTGAGAATGTCTCTAATGATTTGGTGCTATACAAATTAAATTGAATTAAATTATTGGTGGTATACAAAGTCACTGATCAATATCATCATCGATATGTGGCTGATTTGATCAGCAGACGAGGGTAATGCTTCGGTGAACGTTACCTGTCTCTTCTCTGCCTCCAGTCGCTCCTGCAGGGCCCGCTGCTCCATCCTCTGCAGACACTCGCTCCTCTCTGCCGACACTCTCTCCACTGTCATCTTATCAAGAGCACAGATCTGATGATGACAAAGAACTTATTAGGAAGGAAACGAGGAAAAGATACACAGATACACAGATACAAGCTGTCTTACACTTTCTATAGAAAGTGTGTTAACATACACATTGTATATAGTAGTATTTATATATATTTTATATATGGTCACTTCAGAAAGAGTTTTCCACACTTAACTGTATGACTACCACCATGAGCAAGTTTTAACAGGGAGCACTGAATCTGATTTCGGGGCTGCTCCTCTGTGTATGACAGAGTCCGTCCAGCACACAGTGTTTTATCAGTCAGGCTCAGTGTAAACATCGTTTGTTTTGTCCCTCGATCTAACATTTGTTGAAATTCCCATGTTCCTCTTTTGTGTTTACCAGCATACCATCTTCTGTTGGTCTGATCTCACTGATAACACATTCTTGCCTATTTTCACTGATGGGTTTTCTCAAGCAGCAGTGATGCTCAGAGTACATGCATGAACGACTACCTGCAATCTAACAGAGGCTTTTATTTAATGCATTGTACAGTATGTTATGGGAGAATGTGTTATGTATTATGAATAGAGAGTCTTCAGGGGAAATGTGGTTGTAGAGGGGCTCGGCTTGATATAACCTCTCTCCCCCTCTGCTCCACCTCCCTGCTATCTCTCTCTCTTCTCCCCCCTCTTTTAAACCCATCTCTCCTCTCTTCCCCATTTTTCCATGCTCACTCCAACCGGTTGAGGCAGATGGCCACCCACATTGAGTTCTGCTACAGGTTTCTTCCAGTTAATGAGGATGTTTTTTCGCCAAAGTGCTGCTCATGTTGGGACCTGTTGGGCTTCTCTAAACTTTTTTAAGGTCTTGACCTTCTAAGTAAAGTGCCTTGATATAATGTTTATTATAATTTGGTGCTTTACAAATAAAACTGAATTGAACTTCATCTAATAGTAAAGTATAACAGAGTTACCTACTGTACGTTAGATGTGCAAAATAAGATTAGAGTGACTCCAGATATTTGATTTGTAATTTGTGCAGTAGTAGTAAACACTGACAACCTACATGTCATAGTGATAAAAATGAAATGAATTTGAGTCTGTGTAAATCTTATTGTATTGTTTTATAAACCCACACAAGTGTTGTGTAGCCTGGTTGTTCCATGACTGTGGGAGGAAGAATGACTGAATCTGGAAATTGTCTCAGGCGCTGTGAGATCAAAGTTTGATTTATTAGCTCAGGAAGGTTCACATGAGAATCTTCACAGTTAAAAAGATTAATTTCCTTTGTAAAACGAAGACAAAGGAGGTGAGAACCTTGCTGATGGACCGATTGCTTAGAATACAGAGTCAAATTGTATAGTATATTGGAGTTCTCATCCATATTAATGCAGATATCAGTCATTTCTTATTAAAAAGTTCCTAAAATGTTTTTACTCATGCTCCAACTATGCAGTAGAGCAGAAGAACCCACTCAATATAAACAGCACTGTGAGAGGACCCTTTTGACTTCCTCTCATTGTCACAATATTCTGTGTGGTGATGAAAAATCAAAGGGAGTGAGTTTAAACAGTCATTTGCCAGAGAAAGGGTTCGTGTAGTGACAAGTCTGTTTCATGTGAAAATATAAAAATGAGGATGTGAAGAAATTATGTATTTTTAAGAAATATAAACTCGAGAGGGAGCTTCAGACTAAATATCTACTGTACTCTGTAGAGCGGCTGAAATGATCTGCTGTGTGTTAGCATGTGTGCTACCTGGTGCTTGTTCTTGCGGTCCAGCTGGCCCATCTTGCTGTTCATCAGGTCTTGGACTGTGTTGATCTCAGTCTTCATCTCCTCTTTAGTGGCCTCCAGCTGGTTCTCCAGTTTAGTGATGAGAGGTTCACAGCGGCAGCCGTTCAGAGGAGCCTGCAACGCAGTCAGCGGTCAAATGAGGTTTGTTCATATTTGCCGTTGGGCAGCACTGAGGGAGGTTCAGGCAGAAAAAGGACAAAGCTAAAAACTGCACGTTTGGAATAATGCATTATAAAGCTTGGACTGCAAATCATTAGGGTGATGGGACGATACTGCATATACTGTAGAGGTAACTGCCTCTCAGCACCAATGCATATAATATTATCACTGAATGACTTGTCCCTTAATGTCCTAATGTAAATTGACTTGACATTTCTATAGGTTTCCTTATCTTTAAACTGTTTCTCAGATTTTTCAGATAATGCACTGTAACACAATATAGTGACATATAAAATAAATAGTGTTGTAGCAGATCTGATAATACCCACTACTATAGGAGGAATTGGAAACTGTGATTTATGTCTGGAGGGAATGTGCACTGTTAATAAATCAGACACACATTGAGGAGTATTTTAATGTGTGAGAGGGAGGCAGAGTCAGTTCAGAGCATGAATTAATATTTTTCACACAATTACTGTAAACGTTTCTCATGGAAACTTTCTGCTTGCATTTGTATTTTTCCCCGACTATATTATAATAATAATAATAATAATCATCATTATATTGAAGCCTATCTTATATAACACTGTGTGCAATGTTTTCTTTATGAGAATTTCCTCATGGCATGGTGTTACATCATTACTGACACATTGCCTTTGGAGGCCTGCTATTGGCTGACACAGTTATACTCAAACCAATCCAAGGCTTATTAAGCAACACATCAATTACAATGCACTCTTGCCCTTTGGTAACTGGTACAAGGTTTAGTATTTGATATTCCTATTAATCTCTGTAGTGCTGCTCTTCAGTTATGGATGATATTCATCTATATATAAGGACAGGGCATTAAGAATGAATTTACAGAACACTACAGAGGAACTACATGAAACTAATCTTTCTTCTTACTCAACTGGGGAGGATTTGTGCTCATTCAGTACCTGCATGATCTTGCCATCCTTGCCGCGGTACAGCGTGTAAAGCTGATAGGCTTTGAAGTTGTGTGGTGGGATGGCTGCATGAGGAGAGACTCCTCGCAGTTTACCCTTCCTCCTATGAATGGCTTCACTGGGTCTGGTCTCTCTGCGGCGAAGTGGTTCAGACAGAAACGGCTGCAACAGCAAAAGCAGTTCAGAATAATAGTCTGTCCAACTCTTACATCAGAAAATAATGTTTATTAGGAGAAGCATGAGCAGGAGACTCGTCCACCTCTTCTGAGCAGCAACGTCTCAAAACTTAAAGGCAGGGATCTACCTTTTCCTTCTGCTTCCTGTTCTTGCCCCTCCTGGTGTTAGTTTCAGTCACTTCAGTGTGTTTGCAGGCAGCTCGGTCACTGCTCTGGGTGTCATCTGCAGCTGAAGCACTGTCCTGCAGGGAATAAGGAGGAAAATCATTCAGAGCAGTGAGTCAATAAGCTGGTTCTGCTCAAAAATAGATTGGACTGTGGTTGAGACAACTCAAACATCCAATTAGTTTCCTCGTCTTTAGAACATCTTTCTTCAGTATTGCTTGACTCTCTCTGCTCTACTCTTCTCACTGCTGCTTCCCACCCACTCATTAAATTTTTTTTACATAGTTTTTCTTACTTTCCTGTTTAAATTCAATAGCTTTGACTCAAAAGTCCAGTTTTTTTACCTTACAGGGCAGCATCTCATCCCTGGGCACCGACTGAGCTCTGCCCTCTGCCTTCAGCTTGTCTCTCCTCTTCCTCACACTCCTGCCACGCACAAAGCTCTGCACCTGAACACACCCAGAGGAGATCATTCATGATTAGCAAGTACAATAAGACAGTTACACAATTCATTTCTAAATACACAAAATACACACATAAGAAAGGCTTAACGTTGATGGTTTCACAATAAAGTGGCTGGATTTTTTAGAAAGGAAATTACTTGTTGAAACAGATTTCTCTCTGGATTTGTTGTCCCTTTGATGTTAAAGCTGCTGTGTATTTTCCACAGCAGACATGTTGGTTGTCATTAGCAGGGAACAGATGAATTTGATAACGTCAAGCAACTGTACTTCTGTGGTACTGCTATTGTGCACCCTGACTCACTGAAACACACCGGACTGAACCCTTGAGGACTGGTACAGTGACTAATGGTTGATCAATAAGAAAGTTGGGACAAAAAATGATAGAAGAATAATACTATGATAATTAAAATGATGTGTTGATCTCAATCAAATGTAATGCTGAAATATGCTGGATAAACCCAGTGTACACAACCTGAAATACACCAGGTCCAGGTAGCACAATGTTATTTTAATATGTCGATAAATGACTTCAAATCAGCAAATTCCCTGCATAGCTTTTTTCGTCTACATTCTCAATGCCAATTTCTAAACAGATATTGTGTTTGAACATCTTTTAAACATACACTTATTCAGATTTCTAGTCGTTATTCACATATATTTGTGGTTGTAACTCTCATCAAAGCAGAGTTAAACTTTCTCTAATGTGATGAGTCCAGGAGATTGAGGTGATCAAAACTCTTAAAGGTAGGGTTGGTCATTTGTTCCTGAAACACTCTCGGTTTTATTTGTTGAAATCCTCTTTATGTTCTTATAGCCATCAATAAATACACTTATCTGGGGGGGAAAAAACAAAAAAGCCAGTGTCTGTGGCCCTCGCAGGACTAAAATAAACCAATCATTTTATTCAGATCGAATGAAATGATTGGCTGGGGTACCTGTCTGTCACTAACCAACCTGCCTGCCTGCGCGCACCCTGCCCGTGCTCTCACTGCGCATGACCAGAGTCTTCAGCCGGGGAGGCATATATCGCTGCAGCAGAGATGATAGCCAGAAGTTAGCGAGTGAGTCAGGGTAAAATCTGCTTCTAGCACTTATCAGTTAGTGCACGCTGATGTGTTTTGGGGGCGTAGCTTTGATGAGAGGGCTGATGGGAGGGGATGGGCTGTATCGGTTGCATTAAGGTGTAGCCTGCTCTTGCAAGCATATCCAGGATTACCAACCCTAGCATTAACACATGTTTAAACAGCCACATATTCATAACAAATGCAGAATCAGTTGTACTGGTCAGACTGGAAGTTACTGGTTTCACCTGTGGAGCTCTGGTCAGGAGAAGAGCCACTTCTGGGTTGTTATGCTCTCTGGCCTTATCCAAAGCTGTTTCACCAGCCTGTGGAAACACACAAATACAAAGACAAATGAGACAAAACCCAACTTAAAGGAATGACCCTGGATTCTAAAACAGCCTCATATTGGAGATAGTGCCTTATTACTATTGCCAGGGTATATATAATAGCATGTCTTCCATGCTTACCTGTTGTCTCAGCGTATTCAGTGGACATTTGTTTCGATTGCACTTTATTTGATTTTAAATTATCAGTACAATAGTATAAATTTGCTACAGCAAAGCATTAAGACTTTAGTGCAATATTTTAACATGCCCAATGTTTCCACTCCATTTTATGTGCAAATGGAAAATCTGCATGAAAGCATGTGGTTGGAAACCCACCTGAAGTAAAATCTCTAAAAAGCAATTATCAGACATTCATGGTCTTCCTTTCCTCATAACGTGGAATGAATGTGATCATGAATTCCCCTAATTCCAATACAGCTTCAAACAGCTGACAGGAAGCTGAGACAGTCAGCTGCTCTAAGAATAACAACTGAGATCTGCTAACTTGAAGATGAAGAAAATGAGCGCTCACTTTATTATTGAAAATTAATGATGCAGAAAGAGACTGCGGGCACTTACATTGTTGCAGATGCGGCTGTCTCCCCCCGCCTCTAGCAGCAAACGTACAGTTTTCTTATGATTCAGAGCAGCTGCAACATGTAGTGGAGTGTCCCCAGCCTGCACAAACACACAAACCAGATCTTTTATCTACTGAGAACTCCAAAAACATCTGTTGTTTGTATAAACACTTTATTCTTACATTTCAACCTGAGGCTTTCGTGCAGAGTAACACGGATTTTTTTTAGTGTGTCATGTTTGCGAGTGAAATTCTGCTCAGAAGATTTCATCAGTTTTATCCCTTAGTTCATAAAAACAGCACCAGTTACATTTACAAACCATCTATGATGACATATGTTAACATTGGTTACGGTAAGTTTTCAGAATGTAGCTGTGATAAGTGTCCAGTTGGTAACTCACCAGGTTCTTCTCTGAAACAGAGCAAAATGCCCCCAGTAGGATGCGGATCATTGACATGTGGTTGTAGCGGGCTGCCACATGCAGACATGAATCCCCCAACTAGAAAAAAAAATATTTAGCAAATTTTCAGAGATTTTGTTTAAAATTGAAGCATTTGCTTAAATTTAAAGACGTGCTGCAGTCAAATGTGAAACTATGCAGGAAATTCTATCATTTTTATAAGCTGGATTCTGTACATTTTAAAAAGGCAATGGAAATTAATGAACTCCTTAATGTGAGAAGTGGGGGAACAACCAGGGCTATTGCTAGAGCTGGTCATTATGAATGTCCTTAATGAAAACCTGCTCCAGAGGCTCAGGACGTCAGACTGAGCCATCTGTCCATCACTACCCATCGAGTTTGCTAAAGCCAGTCAGGTGAAGAGCAAAAACATCTTTTCTAATCAAGAAAAGCCTTTAATGTGTCCTAGCCTGTATCTCTTGTGATCAAGGTGATAACAGTGAAGAGCAACACTCATGAAAATGATGAAGTGATGTTTAAATGTGGGAGGAAGAGGAGGAACAACATACGTGGTTCTTGCTGTCTGGCCTGGAGCCTCCCAGGAGCAGAACCTTGGAGCTCTGAGCGTGACCATTCTGACATGCGAGGTGGAGAGCTGTGTTCCCTGCCTGAGAGAGGAGGAGAGAGGAGGAGAGACCTCATTCAGGTTAGCTGTGCATTAAAGACTGAGCAAGACACAGAGATACATAAACACATTTAATCCTGAAAAAAGAGACAGTGAATAAAGATGAAAGTTTTTATCTCTAACAGTCAGGGCCATTTGCAGTGTAACAAACAACTAGACTAAAATCCTGATAAGTGAAGTATAGTCATTGATTACAGTTTATATACAATAATTTTACTGGTTTAAAATGTAAATCAGTGTTAATAAAACTTTCTCCAAACAAGATAGTAATATTTTTGACATTACGATAGTCACAGAATTTGCACGGGTTGAAAGTTGCAGAAAAGGCTCAGAACTGAACCTTGAGTTAGGATTTTGTGGAGGAACAACCAAGAATGAACTATTTCTACAATTCACATGGTTTAGCTTTTACTCTCTTGTATAAGAAACACTGAGTGAGACCTGAATATTCGAACAGAGCTTCTAGCAAACATATTCCCCAGTAGAATCACCTTGTTTTTTGCATGAACGTTGGCTCCAGCTTTCACTAGCAGTTTGACGGACTGGCTGAAACCGTGCCAGGAGACTTCATGGAGCGCAGTGTTTCCATCCTGAGAGGACAGAAAACAAAAAGCCACATTTACAACATCTAAACTGATAATACGAGCAATTCTGATGATTCTATTCCTTCAAAAACTTTAAAGCTAGTGTCAGTCAACACTACACTTCTGTGGTTGAGCTCGTTTTAAAGGACACATCATGTGATCTTCGATTAAAGATGAAATAATTTCAAAATAAATGATGCTGAACTGCCTGTTATGTCTTAAGGTGGTGAGGAGGATATCTTTCAGAATGTTAATTAGTATTAGTACAAATAATGATCTAAATAGTATTGTAAATATGAAAAAGTCAAGTGACAAACTTGACCAATTCATCTGTTGGCTGTTTTGAGAGCAAAGGGAGGAACTTCCCACAACTGTATAGTGTTCCTAATAAAGGGAGTGTACTGCTGACTGAAAGTTTTTTTTTTTTAATACAGTATTTGTTATAAAAGAATAACTAATCTGTCCTCTCACTGTGACTCTTAATACTCTACATTTCATAGGCAGGAAGAAGGTGAAGCAGATGACAGACGCACTGATTTCTCTATTATCATCAAATGGCTCATAATGACTTTGTTCTTCTGAGCGACTTTGGCAGAGGCAACATTAACTTCTATGTGTGTGTGTTTGTTTCTGTCCTTTCAGCTGCACCTTGTCCTGTCTGTCCAGTGCACACCCTTCCTGGATGAGAGCGCTGATGACGTCACTGTTTCCCACCACGGCAGCCCGATGTAACGCCGTCTGCTCCCCCTGCCAGCAGAGAAACATGCAACACTGACTAACACATGACAACATGACAACATGGCAACAGAACAAGAAAACGATCCACAGAAAGAGCAATTCCACCATGTAGAAATCTTGGAGCACCAATGTGATATTTTTAGTATAATGTTATTTTACAAGTGCTCTTGCAGGATACAAACATTCATAAATCTTTTTCAAAACTTTATTACTTACAAAAAATAATGAATTTTAATGTGAAAAAGATGCATTATAGTGGGAAATGCAATTTCCAAGAAATAGTTTGGTTATTGGGGATTTTGGTTTTATTTCTACTTCCTAGTAGAACAAACACATTGGTGGATGTTCAGCTGAATGAATGCGTTTTAATGGGACCAATACTGCTCAAAAGAAATACACCCTTCAACTTTTACACAGAGGAACAACTGGAACCCATGCCCTAATGTGCTGCTTCTCAAATGGCACACTACTGTGACAGGGGGGTCTGTGAAAAGTAATAACAATTCAGCACATTTGTGGCAAATGGATAAATTGTCTCCATACAATTTAGCTTTTTGCAGAATGCTCAGGGGACCAAGGGGCGGCTGCTCAAACTGCTTCTAACATTTTGAAAATCTCTCATTTTACAGTTAAAACTGATTTACTCTGTAGCATCACTGTGGGAACTTTAGGATCACAGAACCTTTCACGATTAGCTAGAAATCTGGCAGTAAGAAATATCAAGTCCTCAGTGCTACAGAAGGTGGGGTTTCCCATAAGTGAGCAAAGAAGTGACTTCATCCAAGTAACTGGACTAAATTAAGCTAATATTACTGTTAATTTTATATTCAAAACAATACAAAATGCCCCAAAACAAACTATCCCTTTACATGCTGAATGTTTTGTAAGTGTGTCCCAAACCTCTGCAAAGTTATTATTACTTTTGCAATAACAATGTTAAGAAGATCCCAATATAACAGTTATACAAACCACAGCAGATAATGTCAAACAGCTGTATATGCAGTCTATTTGCTGGAGTCCACTGTGGTCCATATAACCATGTGAAAACAGTGAGTGTACAGTCCCAGGAAAAAAGGTTCAGTTCAAAATTATACCCAGTCATAAATGGAATTCCTGCAGACAGAGCAGATTAGTGGTGAATGAGACTTAGCCAGTCAGGTTTGAGAGTGCTAGAAGCAATAAGCAACTATTTCCATGAGAGAAAGAGGGGAAACGGGAGGAAGAGGAGGAGGAGGGGAAGATCATTCCGGGCCAGATAAGAAGTGAGCCGAGTGCAGCAGCAGCAGCAGCAGCAGCAGAGGCATTAGATGAGCGGCATTTGTTCAGGGGAAGGAAGGACGGGGGGGACAGATTTCCACTGGCTCAGTAGGAGCTGTTTTGTCTAACCTCCTTCACTCTCCCTGATCCTCCAGGCTCTTTCCCAGCCCTCCTTCTCTGTCTTCTCCCCTCCTGCTCCTCCTCCTCCTCCTCCTGCCTCAGTGTGCACTTCCTGCTTCCTCCAGTCCTGGAGGATGTATCGCAGCCTGTGGAGCTCACTGACCACAGAGAGGGAATTTGGCAGCGCGATAGATCTGGATTGTCTCTATCTGTGGGGAAGGGGGACTTGCATCCTGAGGGCAATCCCACAAGCGGGAAGTCCAAAGAGTCCCACTCAAGGCCACTAGAGGTCATTAGACTACAGTTGTGATAAAATAATAAAAGTCTAAAATTAAAAAATTATTCCAACATTAACAGCGCGAAAAGCAAAAAAGAGAAGTGGCTGTAGATATCCTCTAATCAGGACTGCAGTGGGAGGTGGAGGTGGATGAAAAGCGGGGTGATGGTCGACGCAGCAATCAGACAGATGATTCTACTCACGTCGTCTTGGATGTCCAGGTCGCATCCAGCTTTGAGCAGGATACGCACAACCTCGATGTGGCCTTTATAGGCAGCCAAGTGCAGCGGGCCTCTGCCATACTGTGAACACAAAACATCAACAACTCAAGCCGCTGAAAAAAAAAAAAACACCACAGTGCACCCAACATACGCAGAAGCAGACTAAGTCAGGGAACCCACCGCTGCTTCCCACACACCAAGTCAGATACTGCTGCAAAGTAACTGTGGTCATAGCTGATGGTACGACTGAAGACTGAGTACAATACATCTCAGTAATGAGTCAACTGAAAGCAAACAAATCCTTAATCCGTGGTTTAAGAGAATAGTGCACAATCTGCACAGCTGTTCATGTTAGCTGGGTGGAGGATAAACTCTGCATCCTGCCAATATAAGGATCTGTGGATAAAAGCAAAAAGGTCTCTTAACGTAGGGGAGGTTAAAAAGGTGTTCACCCAAGCGTGTTTTACTTTTCACTGGCAGATTTATTTAGTTTTATTCAACCATGTCTAAGATTTCTGCTTTTATCCAAATGTAATGGAATTTATTTGGTATTTTTTACAAAACTCCTCAAAGACATTGGAATGTCCAGAGACGTATGTTGCTGTTAAATGTATGAATCTAATTTTTCAATCTTTTCTTATAGATAGAGCTGGATCAGTGATTAGTTATGCTGCTACCAGCCTAGACTGTCGGGGGACCACTATCATTCAGTGATAATACATTGTCATTGCTGCTCCCTTCATCTCTTAAAGACACTTGTCTTTTCTCGTGAATGTTGTAAATATTGTTATTATGTTGATGTGTTACATGTGAAATCTATAAGAGGGATCTGTCACATGCAGCTGTCTCTGAGGTTTCTACATTTGTTTCCTTGTTAAGATTTTTCAAACCCTTTGTTGATAATATCTGTAAACATCTTTCAATATTATCTGACATTTTTTGTCAACATGAATAAATGATAATAAAAAAAAAAAAGAAAAGAATCTGCAATTTATTCAATAATGAAAATATTTGTTAGTCATAATCCATCCCACACAAAATGTGCTCCCTTAAGCGCTGGATAAGCCAATAGGAGGCCTCCAAAGGTTGTGTGCCATGCATTTCATCAATCATCACAGATCCATGCACACTACGATTAATTTGTTTGAATGACAACCCATCATTTATTGTATCTGTGGTTATTTTTGATTTTCTGTCGGCCTAAAAAAGTTTACAAGAAAAAGTCTGTCTATAAGGAGTCAGCATTATTTGTCACGTGCTTTCTTATTTATGGTTGCTTTCTTTGAGCAGTTTTAGCAGCCTGAACCCTGCAAACGCCAGAAAAGAATGAATACAAAACAATTATCAACAGGAAAAAATCATTAGAGTTAAACATATTATACAATGGATTGTATTGGTGTCTTAACACCTAGGCTTAGCAATTTACTGCTGGAGCACTTGCCTGGGTAAATAAAACCAAAACTAAAACATCCCTCAGTGAGTTACCTCCACAACAGACCCTTTATATTTAATCAAGCTGCACCAAATTGAACACAGTCATAGAAATCAGTTTCCTAAATGTGCCTGATTTTTTCATCAAGATCCATGAATTATTCTCTAGGTAAACAACCCTATTTTCACAATGCTAAAGAAAGTGAAACAAAATCTGAACCAGACCAAAATGTAATGGGTTCTTTCCACTAAATTCAGTGGAAATCTGTTCAGTTGTTATTGTGTAATTTTACTTCCAATATAAAAACAATGTGCAAGCCAACCAACAAACAATACCTAAGAAGAAGATATCTTTATATCTTATTTTTGTTTTAGTTGACACTATAATGGACCATAAAGAGAACTGAGATACAAGAATGCTTTGTGTTTTTTGTGGAGGCTGAGCTGACATGAGAGACATTAGCAGCAGGAAATGTCTTTCCAGCTCTAAACACATCCTGAAATTCCAAACATTATATCCAAAATAATGAGCGCTGCTTAACTGCATGGAGACGAATGACAGAGCAGGAAGTCAGTGTGTAGATAAACAGTCAAACTTCAAACACAACATCCACACAATGTCATTTAATCTGGAATTATCCTGAGTAAATACAGTTTAATTACGGATCAAGTGTGTTTCCCACACAACAGCACAAACCACATCACACCCCTGGTATTATCTCTGCCTTTGGAGGTGTGCACTTTATTTGGGAGTGGCTCAGCTCGGCTCTGTATTCATGTGGTCCCCCGGATCGAGTTACGCTGGGCCTGACTTGGAGGGGAGCCACCAAGGGAGCTCAGGTAAACACAGCAAGCCTCAAGCTATCAGGGCGACTCTGTCTCCAGACTGACTGACGGTCTGTTTGTGAGTCTGTGGGCTGGATTGTCAGGGGCAGGTTCACATTTTCAACATAGGTTCAAACATAGTTTGACAGAGTCCTCACTCTCCTCTCTGCAGAAGTGGGATAATAGATTACTGTGACAATACAACCGGTTTATGTTGAAGTCACTGTTTACCCTTTTAATTCAGTCAAATTCATCAAAAAACGAACTCAAACACTGAAAGTTAAGTGACTTTAACCGACTTTGGTGGTGCCTGTAAAAGAACTTCACGAAGAGAGACTGATGTTTCTCATAGTTTACTTCTATCCAACTGATTCACATTCTGTCTTTTCATGAAAGAAAAAAAGAATTTCCATCTTTTGTATAGAAGAATAAAACAGAGAGTTTCACGTTCATGCTGCTGTAACTGTCACCTTATCTTGAATATACAGACAGTGATCGGGCCTGTTATTTCAGGAACCCCGCATCCAACAAAAACAAAAGTTTATTTTCAAACTATAAAACGTCACAACACAACTCTTTTTAAGCCTATAGAGGTATTTTCACCAACTATGTCTTCGTAGATAGTGTCTCTTCTTCCCTCTGTGTTGGTGTGTATATATAGCTTGTGTTTAACATCTCTCTTATTCTCTTGACAGTCATTTGTCAGGATGCTTTGTAAACTGTGTACATGTAAGTCAAGGTCCACTATCTACCTCTCTTGTGGACTGGACTATGTACCTGCTCAAAGGTGGAATTTGAGTTGAGGGTGGGTCACACTATTAAGAATTCGACTAAACAACTTGTAAAATAAATGCAGTTAAAAAATAATTGTTTAAATACTCTCCTGAATTGTTTACAGTCTGTGTTACGTTTGTTGTCACTCGTTTTAAATGAAAGCCTCAATGAGCAGTTTAAACAGATGTCTTCTGAACTCTCCGAATTTTAAACCCAGCGTTGATCAGGCAAAAACATCATCTCCTATCTTTTTTTCCTTTCATTATAAAGCTCATCTGACGCCTTAACGCCCAATCCTTCTTGCCTCCCTTTCTTCATCTGATTTATGATTTTCTATCTCAGTCCCATTCATCATATTACCCATCAAAAAAAAATCCCTGCATTCCTTTTCCTGAGCAGAGGAATGTTTCGTACGAACTCTACCCCCTTTATCCTAGATTAAGCTTCTAAAATGGCGCCTTGCCAAAACACCCAAATGCAGCTGGTTGCAACACAATCGTACGAGCGAGCAGCAGCACATGTAATTTTGTTATAGCTGTTGCAGTTTGATGCCATGTGTTCGTGTTCCCATGGAAAACTGGTTTTGCAGTGCGAGAATAGAAAACGCAAAGCACATGATGCACAACAACAAATCCAGTGTGAAGCGCTAACACATGAAAAGAACTCAGAGCTCTTTTATGCCAGGCATCTGACACAGAGCCTATATTTTAAAAAGTTATTGATTCTACATGTGTGTCAGAAACATCAAAACTAAACAAGACAAAACTTGAACTCACTTTTGTTTCCAGGAAACATGCAGCAAGAACACACCTGTCATTGCCGTTTCTAAGGAAACAAATTTATGATGGCCACCCAGAGAAAAAATGCCAGCGTCTCATTGTACTGTAAGATCATACTGCAGTAACGATATACGTTACGTGGAGATGTACAAGCTTGATCCTGAGTCTCCTCACTGAGGATACTGTTTTCTCTCATGCAGATACAGGCTGTTCACATCAATTCATCTTCTGTTAAATGAAACTGCCTCACATGTAGCTGCGAAAAACAATGTGATGTTACAGCCCTGAAAACTTAAAACATCTAGGGGGTGATGTAGTGGTGCTGTATTATTGTTCCAGACAGGTTCCTGGCAAACTGTAAACCCCCCCCCCACATGGCTAAAGTACCATCACACATACTATACTGTATATTAAAGCCTGAATTGATTTTTTTTTTGGGGGGGGGGGCGATGAAACGGACGTTAGTAGGGAATAAAACATTTCTGATATTGATATATCAGCCAATACAAGTTGTCGTAAAAACCCTTATGACATATTTAGGTCCGTCTGGCAGACTGACAGACGCGCACATATGCTCACACACAAATCAACTGAATGCCTAATTCTCACTCTACTCCAACTCCCATGTAACCTGACGCACCAGATGGTTAATACACAGAACCTGTTAAGAAGAGGGCAGGTGCTTTCAAAATAAAACGTGGCAGGTGATGGAATGAACCATCTGTCTCTCACTGTCTCAGTTGCTGAAGCCAGTCACGAGACGAGTGAAAGCACCTTTTCTATTGAGAAAAGCCGTCAGTGTCGTTCTTTGCTCTTCTTTCAATGAATTACTAAGTTCTGATATAACTGATGCTACAGCAGCATCTACGCTAACCTATTTGTCTGATATAAAGTACTGTAATACAAGTGTTGTTGCCTGTTTGCCTGGGACACGTGAACACACACAAAACACCATATGTGCATATAGACAGCTTGACAGGCATGCTAAGATTAGCTCAAGGGGATGGGGAAAGGGTCGGAGACAGACAAAAGCTTCCCTCCCCACATACAACCACCTGTTATCACATCACTCAAGTTACATAATTGATGAACCCCATAAGATGTAATTAAAAAACTCTGGAAACAGCTAGTGACTGGAGCTTGGAGAAATTATAGTTTGAATGATTAAATATCAAATCAAAGAGTAAGATAATGAATCCGAGCAGCTAATCAATGATGACTTTTAGTAGTAGGGCAAAATTAGTAATTCTCTGCTGCCGAGACCATCTTGATTTGGTTTGATATCCAGCACTGATTGACTACCCATGCAAGAGGTTGCAAGCCTGTTCTCACTGTGCATCATCTAACATCCAGGCCATTATTCTACATGCAGATGAACCACACAGGCACTAAGCGACACAGGCGAGGGTTACATCACATCTTTGTAAAACGACCTCGGAACTTTGCTATGTTTATAGGATACATTAGATCTGGGATGAAAGAATAAAGTAAGGCCTCAGGCGACACTGTGTGTGTGATTGTGTGTGTGTGTGTTCCATCTGATGTTGTTAAACATACAAGTCACTGCCTACTCTTCAGCATGGAGAATAGATGCTGAGTCAACTAATCAGATTGAACTAAATTTGTTTACTTCACTCTCAGCGGATTTAGCCGGTTAAACTCTTTATAATACGACACACAGGGACAATGGAAATGATCAGTGCAAGGATATCAAAATAAAGTTTTCTTCCAATTTCTGATATGCAGGTGAGTGTGAGAGTTTAAAAAAAAAAAAATGTTTTTAATGGGATTGGACCTTTTCTAATATTTTCTGGTGTTTCAGTGTCAAAATGCCTAAACTGAAATCTGTGAACTGATTAAGACTTATAAATGTGGTTGAAAGCTATAGAAAAGCTTATAAATACAAACTGAGTCAAATGTTAATATCTCTTTCTTGTAAGCAACTGAAAAAAGTGTTTTAACCTAAAGGTAAATAATTAGGTATCAAATTGGCACTTATATCACATTATATAGAACAATACAGTCCAGTGGGCCAGTTTTGTAAGTCATGCAGAACAGATGTTCATAGAAGGAAGGCAACTGATTCCTCTGCAAGATCTGCTCTGCTTTCACACAGACAAAAGGCAGGAGATCCAACTTTTACAGCAACCTCGGTCCAGTCATTTTACCTGCACCAGACAGCTTCACCAAACCAAAAAACACTAAGAAATTGTTCTTGTATTATCCAGACATAAACCAAAGTGTGGCGGAAGTTAGACCTGACTGCAGCACAGCACATTGACTCACCTTGGTGACAGCTACTTTTGCACCCTTGTTGATAAGCTGGACCACATTGTCGGCCTGTCCCTTGTGTGAAGCTATGAGGAGGCGCTCGGAGAGTGCGAGGACCTCAGCCGCATCCTGCTGGCTCATGAAGCAGGGCGAGTGATGCTACTGTCTCCAGATGCTGAGGAAGGCAGCTTTGGCAGTGCTCTCTGATGCCCTCTAACTCATGGTGAGCTCCGTGGCAGACAGAGGTGTCAAACAGGAGCTGGACAGGCTGCCAGTGTGTCTGATTCTTCTTTTGCTAAAAACCCCACAAAGCGCCAGGATTCCTCCCCTTCATCCTCTTAGCTGCAGGGAAGAGAACAGGAAACACATGAATGGAGTGAAAACAAGTCAGCATGTGCTCCGCTCATAGTAAGCTGGCAAACAGGAAAACAAGGGAATGGGTAGAGCGGACCTACATCACTACTGTCCAGCCCTTGTGTGATCATGTGAGCTGGACTGAAATAATCTGCAATGAGAGCCACAAAGACGGGTCAAATCTGGTCACTGCTGTACGGCAAAGCAAGCTCTTCACTCACAGTGAGAATGAAAAAAAAAAAAAGCAAAAACATGGTTCTAATCGCTGCAAACATCACACACACACTCCTGTGGTTTGATGAGTTCCTCTGACACACTTCTGTGGTTTTGGTCTAACCACAGGAAAGAGAGAGATAAAAAGTTTAAAAAAAAAGCTGCCGCACCTCAAGAGACTCATCTTATTTCTCATCATCATTAAAATTGACGTTTGACAGACACTGAGCTGTCATGCAGTGTCTCCGTCTCTACAAGCTCAGCGGAAGGCATTGGCGCCTAATAAGGCATTTAATGAATCTCTAAAATAGATTCGGTTCGTTACGTTTTCTGCAACCTTCAGAAAATTGCCTAGGCTGTGAAAATGGATGTCACTGGGAAAATACATGAACTTCTCTTCTCTTAGTAAAATTATTGATTGAGTTATGAAGTTTTACAAGAAATAATTTAAGTTTCCTACTTTTGGGTATTGATTCAATAAGTTATGATCACAAATAGTTGTTCCTCGGATTTAACTACACACAATGTTTAAATTTTAAAAGAGCAGCAAGATGAACACAACATATCTGTCTTCATTAGTAGTTGTGATAAGCCTTAGTTGTCTGACCCAGTTACAAGAGCAAGACCAGCGAACAAGTCTATCTACTGTAGGTGAGGATACTCAGGCCTTAAAATGCTGTATCATTAGCCAAACCTGTTGAAGTGCAGCTACTTTATGTGTGGTGAGTCGTACCAATTAGTAGGACTTTACTTGACTAACAAAGATCACCTTGCATTAAGATCATTGTATTAAATGTATTATCAAATGTATTATTAAATGTATTACATTTTTCCTCTGAGAACAGTTTCAGCTCATCCAAAATGGATACAGCTAGTAGAACCCATCTATGGCAGTGTTGCAGGTTTCCTGAGGTATTGTTACTTTACTGTATATGTATTTGGCCAATATGATAGTTTAAAGTTGCAATATACTAAATTACGTATATATCAAATCACTAGAATCAGATCAAACTTAAAGACACAGCAGCAAAATGTTTATGTGTGAATACAGAATAATAAGTAATGGTTTACTTGTAATGGAGTATTTAAAATTGTTCCCTCATGTACTGAACACCGTTTTATGTCACAGCAGGCATTTTGGCTGTTTATAGCTACACTGCTACACAAAAACATTTGTGATGGAGTAGTTACAGCAATTACTGTCATTCAATTCAGAAAATTAATCACAAAATGTCAGGGTATCCGTAGATTCACTGCACGTTTTGCATCCTGAGATGCCTTCCCAGCAGTGGCTCTGCAACCTTTCAGAAAACCTCTTTCCAAATCACACTGACATTGATAATAATATAAATTAGACAAGCCTAAAATATTAAGTTGCATTGCAAATACCACTTATCTAGAGAAGGGTGGTACATTTTTACAGAATAACACTAAAGCAGCATGGTGAAAAGGATTAGCACCTTGCAACAGATAATTTCCACAGGAACATGACAAGGTCATATACGCACAAACTGGTAACCTGAGATGAACGCAGGATGTGAGAGATGGTGAAAACAACGTTTCCAACTCAACACTGATTATACAGCTCTACGCTGCAGAGGAAGAGGCATGTCCCATCTGATCCCTTGAGTCTAATCTGTGATGACAGTCCCTCTAATGACTGTATTTTTTCATTACTGGAAACACAGCAGAGAATGAGACATGGTGCAGATGACAACAAGACCGATTCATAGCGCCGCAGGCATACATGGCTACATCCAGAGAGAGAACTGGATTATTTCCAAAACATTAACCTTTCATTTCAACTGAACTATGACACCTTGCTGTACAGTTTGACTGCCAAATCATTTTCAATTTTGGAATAGGACTTATAACACCAATTACTCTAAATCTCTGGTAAAACAGGCACCTCTTTTTGTGCACAAGCCCAAAAACTATAAACCCAAAATGTAATGGGTACCTTCCTTAAACAATTTCAATATAGATAATATCTTGATCTCTTTTGAAAAGTAACTCCAGGAGATTGCTTTCACAAAGGCACAGCTAGCCTGTAGAAGTGCATGATGTGTTTGGAAATACAATGGACACATCCTGTTCCAAATGAGGTGAAGACAACACTAAAACCGACCAGTCTTCTATAATCTACATGCAGCTTCCTGCACATAATCTTCTGTAAGGGAGGGTGCACTGTGTCTGTAAATCAATGTGTACATACTTACACAAGCTGTGCATGCGATGGGTGTTGTGGTTGCAGTGGGCTCGGTGGACCAGTATACAGCAAACACAGAGGAAGGTTGATGTTGAAGGAGGAAGCTGGTAAAGACAAAAGTCAAGATTTTTTGGTTAATTTCTGTACACCTGTGTTGTACATCACAAGTTTTGAGTTCCACTTGTTGCTACAGGTCTTCATGAATGCACTCATTATCTGATCACCATTGTATTTAGAAAGAAGGCGGAAAAGAAAGTTGTTATGGAATTTTCATTGACACTGTCCTCTCGGGCATAGTGCAACAGCTGTTGTGTTTGGGAAGTACGAGAGCTTTGCTATGATATGAGACTGCGTAAGCAGGCATGGCTGTCTCCATAACTGGAAAATACATTTGATTGTTTAGGAACGAGCAGACCCGTAGATTAAATGATCTGTTGCTGTTTAAAGTGTGACTGCAGGAAAGCAGACTTCAGAATATGAGAGAGCATCATGCACAGATGTTGTGTGGATGAATTCCGATTTTCTCCTCGGCCGAGCTTCAATAAATATTTCAGCATAAGACATCAAAGGGCTCCTGAACGCTTTCTTCACTGATGAGTCGACCATTGATCAGCAGATTGTCCACAACAAAAGTGATAGGGTGCAGGGTTCACTGCGTATGAAAGCCATACGAAAAATACAAGGAGATCAAACATATTATCTAAAAAGAAACTAAAAGAGACTTAAAGAAACACAGTTACAGCTCGTAAATGCAGGAAGGAGAGCTGGTGGAAAAAAAAATCTATTAGGTGACCACGACATAACAATGAGTGTGAAGAAGAAAAATAACTTGGGGCCATGAGATATGAATCTATTCTTTACTAATGAGACCAGTGGAACTGAACTGAAGAAGCCTCTTGGATGAGAGATGAAACGTTTCACTTAATCACATGATGTAGCTTCTATAATGAGCTTTAGTTTGACACACAGTGTCTGCACTGACTCTGAGGACACACTCTGGTGGAAACATTTGCAAATACTAGTCTAAAAAACATATACCTATTTCCATGTGCCATGGTGCACAGAACCTGACTGCACAACAGAGTAGTGTCACTTTGGTGAGGGCTCTCTGATCAAGTCTCAGAGAGAGAGAGAGAGAGAGAGAGAGTGGAGGAATCTGGGCTGCCACAAGGTGAATCTGTAAACTGTCTATTCTCCATTCCAAACAAATATTTAATTTCATAGAATAAACCTACTTAAAGAGAAGGATAAAAATATAACACTATGACAGGTTATCCCACACCTTACACATTCACTACATCAATATAAGCAAGTCCCACAAATATAGAAACATAGGGCGATGCAGACACTGTGAGCACATCACTCCTACGTGTCAGGTTGGTGTTCGGCTCCAGCAGTTGACAAATATTTATAATTCCCTATAAAGATTCTCATCAGAGAAGGTAAAAAATGTTTCGGTCTCTGTAGACCCTTGTCCTCTTCAGAGACCCTCTAACAATCCACACTGAGCTCCAGGCATCCTCTAAGAACAGTGATGCCATGTTTCAAAGGAATTGATTGGTCAGTGGGCTGTGCTTTTATACTGCTTCATCTTTTATCTCCAACTTAACCTTTTCCAGAGCAGGTTAGCTGTTCAGCATAAGTAACCATGGTGATTTACTGCAATACAAAGTGAACGAGCTTCGTGGGACTGAAAACCCTGAAGTAAACCTGAAATGACCCCAATAACTGCAAATCCTGCTTCGTAGTACAGGCCCCTGTTATGCAAAAGGAGAAAGGTAGGTTGTTTGTATTGTTCTCTGAATTGGTGGTATTGTTTGGACTCACTGAAGCAGGATGGTGGTGATAGAATACAAGGATGGATGGGCTCGTGAGGTGAAAATATTGTGGAGCATAAAGTGATTGAATCTGCCCTTAAAAGGTATCGTATAGAGTTTAAAAAATGTGTGTGTTTTAAGAAGTTGTACAGTATATCTAAAAAAAGAGAGTTAGGTTGCTGTCAAAAAGGCTGCTTGTGATTGAAAGTTTTAAACTCTCTTTGCTCTCTCCCAAATGTGCAGATTAAATGTCCCCTGACAATAAATGAAAAATTGTTCCTTGATTTCCTTGGTAATGCTGGAAAGTATATCATCTATTTTAAAAAAGGTCCAAAACAGTATTAACAGCACAATGAATGTTGTATTCATTCAGAAAGACATGCAGAAGTGACCAGAGGTTTGTGTCTGACTAATTTCATAGAAACGTTCCAAAATGTTTAAATCGGACCACACAAAGTGAGGAGTGGCAGATATGCATGAAAAAACTTTCTGCAAGAAGCGTTTGAATGGCTCCTTCCTGCCAGCAGAAAATGAACAAGATTAAGAAAAGGGGGGGGGATTTCTCTACCCGGCTGCATTCCAGTTGATTCTAAAGAAGATCTTTTTCAGTGAGAGACCCACACACACAAAAGCAGGCCTCGCCGTCACAGTGAGGGTTCTCAAACGCCGCTAGGCAACAAGGCTTTTGTGCAAACTTTTAGGAACTCAGGACTTGGTTCAAAAACAAGAAATGCCAAGCCCTCGCTTTTCACATGGCTCAGGGAGGAGACCCGGGAGAATACTTATTAACCTGCTCGCTCCTGAAAACAACCTCCCTGCCACACTGCTTTGTAGCCGTGTTGGTTCCCACCTGGAACAAGTAGAGCTGGACGGTATTCTGTCGTAAATGATTTACAATCAAATTTGCAGGGACCAAGAACAGAAAAATATGGCAGCAATAGATTGGTTTGTATGTATATGTGTATGTTTTTGTTTCGGTACTGTATGAAGGGTTAGAGTCACAACTGTTTGGGAGAGAAGGGTTCTTCATCAGGGTATTCAGATGAGTCTCATAAAATCAGTATCACAAATTCTGTCCCATAAATTAGTTATCACAAATTTTGGAATTTGAATCATTGAAATTAACTTATTTTTTTATTAAATAGCATGAATAGCATTTAAATGTATTATAATTATAATAACAGCATGAACAACAATCAAGAGGGAGGGAGAGTTGGTTTAAGAGTAGGGCTGGGTGATAATATAAATATTTATCAAAATGTAATTTTCATCTATAGCAATATAACAACAGCAAAAACTATTTCCCTTTGTTTTGCTCAAAAAAAACTAAGCTCGCATGTAAATCGTAACAATAGTGACAATGGTTAACAGTCACAGATATTCTTTTCTCCATCCTCATGGTGATTGAATTCCGAACCCTGTTTATGAGAAAGTGCGGCCAGCCAAGCTAAACTCCTAATATATTGTTTGGTTACACACCAAACAATAACCAAGATGTTAATGCGACAGTGGGAATCATACTTTCTCTAAAATCTTTTGAACTCAACCTAACCACTGAACCACTCAGGTGTTCCACCCACACACAGGGAGCATCTGTAAGTTGAGGACAGAGGTCAGGAACACATCAGCCTGAACTTTATATGGCAGTGAATGGCAGCTTGACTGTGCTCTTCCTAACAATTAAGGCTTAGATGTCCACAGCTAGAATTGCTGAAGATAACTCACAAGCCTTTCAAAGCTGTAATCAGTGTCATGATAAGTGCTGAAGTATTGTGGCAATTTAAGTCAAAAATGACTGGTTTTACAGCTGTTTTAAAGAATACGTCATGTGACCTTGTGACCAGAGAATTGGTCATTCTACACCAGAAAAATGCAAAACTGTCCTCTGTCCCACCGTTTTCACTCCAGCCACAAACAGTGACAACAAAAGCCCTTTGAAATTACCTGATTTACTGTATTAATTAGAGGTCAAATGCGATATGGGGCCTCATTCACTTAACATCCTGCAGCTAGAGGTAAGTGGCCAAGTTAGGGGAAACTCCTGGAAGTAAGGGATGTGTCAGGTCTTACATTATGTGCTGACTGTTTTCAGCATTGATAACTTAGGATATCTCAGCAATCTGTTTGATTTATTCACTAAACTAAAAATGTTCTTCAAACTTTGCTCATTAAATGCAGCAAAACATCAATCTGGGCTTTGTGGCAGACTGTGCCAGATTGAGGCCTATCCTCAATGATAGACACAAGAAAACACTTAAGGAGTCCTAAGGACTCTGGGACTGTGAAAAAAAGATTCTCTGGTGTGGTGAAATACAGACTGAACTGTTTGGCCTCAAGTCAGCAAATCAGGCACCACTCATCATCTGCCTAACGTCACGCAAACGATGAGGCATGGTGGTGGCAGCATCATGCAGTGGGCTTGTTTTTCAGGAGCAGGGACATGGAGATAAGGGAAGTTAAGGGAAAGCTGAACAGAACACAGACAGATATCATGAATGAAAAACTCGGCCAGAGAACTCAGGACCTCACACTGAACCAGAAGGCCAATTTCAAGAATGACAACAATCCTTAACACACAGACAAGACAATGCAGAATTCTGTGAATGTCCCTGAGTGACCTAGCCAGAGCCCTGCATTGAATCCATTCACACACTTCTCAAGAGACCTGTAAATAACTGTCCACCAATGGTCACCATCCAACCTGATAAATGTGGAGAGGATTTGTGGAGAAAAATCCCCAAATCCTGGTATGCAAAGCTTCTTGCACGATACCCAAGAAGAGTGGAGGCTGGAATCACTGCCAAAGGTGCTACACTAAGTACTGAGTCAAATACTAGGTTTTCCCTTTTTAATAAATGTGCAACATTTCTAAAACTCTGTTTTTGCTTGATTATTATGGGGTATTGGCTGGTTTACCATTTAACACTACAATAAACTCCTAGATTTTCCAAATTATAACAATTATCTGTTGACATAATGTAATAATTGGACTGATATAGTGACACAGCCTCTGGTTAGATGCAGTTTCAGAAGTGTACCACTTAAATCAAATTACCATGACAGCCCTGAATAGCACCTCTCAAAACAGTGTTTAGCAGATGAATAATGCTGAGTCAGCAGAACACACCGTGGTTTGAGTTTGGAAGATTACAACATTGTTAGCAAGGACAGACCCTGAAGTGCAATTGATATGTCAAGTATGCCAGGAATTTAACCGCTAGTGCCCATCTGTCAACATCAGCATCCCTGTCCAAAACTTCAATCAGGAAACACTTAATTTAAATGTTAGTGGGTGTGAGATTAAGATCTGACAAACAAGACAGTACTGTGACCAACTGAGTGACCCCAAAAATACCCCAAATTCCTTAAAAACTCAGGGAAGGAATCCAGTGTGGAAATGGAACATATTTATGAATACAGGTAGATGGACAAACTGATCTCATAGAATATGCTGGGGGGATTAAAATCTCCAATACGATATATTGGTCATATTGGCAATAGGCAAAAGGTTCATATCAGCCAATATTCTCAGCCAACTAATATATTGGTCAGGCTCTAGGTAAAAACAAGGCGCTAATTTGGAATTTGGCTTTCTAACTAACCCCCCTTCAAGGAACAAGTAGTGCGTCAAAGGGTCCATCATATGTTTTTCACTGTGCACACTTCAAACTAAATAGTTTATTTTCTATATCTGAATGAAAAAATTCCCTTCAGGGGGACATTAAACTTTAAATGCTCTCAGTTGACTAAAAAAATTAATTTTTCAGGAGATAACAGCACTGCAAATTCAGCCTTAGAAAAAGATATCTTTCACTGCAGGGTGGAACTCTTATCTGGGATGGAAACATTAAAAACTAAATCTGTATTACCTTTGTGCAATGAGCCAGGGTATGAATGCACTATAATTAACTTAAGCGCTCTGAGCTACATCCCTGCCTGCTGTACATTCTCTGTTATGTGGGTCAGCTCTTGTATGTGCTCTCACAGCCCCATAAAGAACACCTTCATGACTTTTCAATTCCATGGTTCACTGCAGGAGCTTTTACCACACTGATGCACTGTAAATTCTCCGACCCAGCCACAACTCTACAGCACATCTCATGTCTTATACATGAAGTGTATAAGCGTTCATCTACCAACATTTTACCAATTTCTGTCTGTTTTTTTCTTTTAATGAAAAAACTTCAAGCGTTAAATGAAAACACAAACACAGCAGCAGTTTTAGGAGAGCCAGTAATGATTAACTAGCTTCATATGGAGCAGTCTCTGTCTTCTGACATCCTTTTCTATGTTACATTACATGAAGAAAAAGTTGGAACCTCACTGCAAGGGCAGTTTAGCACCTAAACAATTTACAGCACCCGAATGCCAGGGTTTTAAAGAGGATGGAGCACTTTCTACTTATTTGTAAAGGCTTATACTCACTAAGGTAACCAAGACAAATCACACTGCACACACATGCTGACAATATTAACAATGATCATGTCAAGAATGTCTCTCCTGATGCTGAGGTTGATTTGCCAATCTTGGCACACGTCCACTCTTGACTGTCCTAGAGCGGAACCCCTCCCAAGGTTTCTCCCTTTAGAAAGTACTTTCCTGTTATCAAAATATCAAATAGGCAGGAGAAGGGGAAAGTTTGTGACATAAGGGGACGAGCAGTGTTCCCCACAGAATTAGATTCATACTGTGGCGATAGAGCTCGCTCTCATGTTACGCATGACAGCACAAAGTTTGCTCTCATGCACAACAGAGGCCCAGTGACAGGTACACAGAAAATGTAGGTGTAAAAACCTAGATCTGCCTGCCTGTTGAGAACTGCCCATCGCAGTAATACAGCTGGAACCATGACGAGGTCTCCCTGCCTGAGAATGAACATTAAAAACCTCCATGAAATTTTTATGGATGTTTTGACAGCCCAAAGACTTGACGATATGATACCAATCCTCAATCTAATTATTACTGAGAGAAAGAAAGAGTATAAAGCACAGTCAAATCAAATATAGAACTCTACAAAATGTATTATGGTCCAGCATTGAATCTGACTGTAAACGACAAACAACAAAGTAAGAGATATACAACATGCAGCTTCCACTCAATGGCTATCAACAGTGCAGCTTTTCACTCAGCAAGAGGGCTTTTCCCATCACAAACATGATTATATGATTTACAAGTGGCCAGAATGGAAGGTCCCCCTCAACCCTTTCCTCTATCCCCGGATTCCACTCAAATCTCAGCCATCTGTCTTTCCTTTCACCAGTCACGGACAGAGTGCCAGAACCAGGTTAAAACAATCCTTTGACCCATTCACTAATCCCGAGATTTGTTTCAGTTATAGCTAGCTCAAAGCAGCAGTGAAGCGGAGAGATCTGTGCCGACTGAAGCGTTTATGACGGACAAAATGGAGCATAAATACTCCAGAGAATGCTGGACAAATATTTACGTCTATATAATCAGTTTAATCACCGTAAAGTACTTTTGCGTTTTGTGCAGAGACATAGGAGGCTGACTTGCTGCTGGCAAATCCTGAGATCCATGCTGGAAATAAACCTTCTGTCATCCATGTGACAGCTGAGCCAGATGTGATAGCCGTCTAAATAACTAGTACAGAGGTCAACTTAAACAAGATAGGGCTAAAAATAGCATTTTGAACATGTAATGTATTTAAGTGCAACTCTAGTATGAATCAAAAAACTTTTTAATTACCATTAAAAATCTGGTCTCTTGGGGTCACACATTTTCAGATTTGATTTTTGATATTTTCAGAGTAAAAAATATATTTTTTTTAGTAAATAAACACAGACATTTCTTACCCTGGTAGCTGCTGAACTGATTTGAACTTTGTAATATTTTCTTTCTCTTCTTTGTTTCTGTTATGTATCTTCATTGTATAATACCTAATTGTATGAAACTGACCTTGTAAAACAAAACACTCCCAGAGGAAGTCAGACCATGGTTTACTTTTGTGGTCAGAGGGACCATTTCTGGCATTTGGAGGATAGTGATAGTTTAAAGGTACAGTGTGTAGAATTTAGTGATATTGAGTGTAGAAGTTTCATGTTGCAGCTGAACACCCCTCACCTCACCCTCTCCTTCCAAACATGAAAAAGAACCTGTGGTAGCCTTTAATTGTCATAAAAACTCAAAAGGTGTTTAGTTTGTCCAGTCTGGACTAATGTAAAAAACATGGCCTCCGTAGAGAGGACCCCCTCCATGTAAATATAAAGTATTTAAATATAAAGGGCCTTTTCTAGGGTAAAGAAAAATACAATTTGTACAATTTAGATGAAACAAACTAGTGAAAACATCATGAGGATTATTCTACATTAAATTTCTGCCAATAGATCCCTTTCATCTAAATCTGACACACTGGACCTTTAAATGGTCCAAAATGAGAAGAGATGTTATCAAAGCTACAGAGTACCGGCTGAACACAGTAAGACACGTTTCAGAAGTCACCCTTACTGTCTAAGCACCCACATGCTGAGAGGGCACTATTTCTCACCAATCACTAATCCTCTCCAAAAGATTCAGACTAAATCATAGTGACCGAAAAACTACGTTGACTCCCCTCTATGGCTCCATATTTGCTATGGCTCCATATTTGCTGCTGCAAATTTCAGAGGTTGGTGTCATTGGGTTTCATCATAATGTGCTCTATTGCACCATTTGTCGCACTGGAGCACAGTTCTGCACACAAAATGGTTCATGTCACTTGTGCTCATTTGAACCAGTGGCTCTGTGTTGCATGTAAACAAGAGGTGAACAAGAACAAGATTAACATTACTGATAACCTCATTCATCCCACAGCATGAGGCAGCAGGGTCCTGGCGTGAAAGAGATTGAATTCAAGCTTAGCGCAGCATCTCTGCCACTGCTGCTGATCATCACCTAATGGAGATTCAAACAGTGACCAAATTCATCTTAATCAATTTGATAATGTGCCGCGAATACACACAACACAAAGATGACGTCTTTTTGCACTTGCACACAGACACATAAATGAGACAAAGACGGTGTAGCTGCTCGCAATGCCACATCTCCTGCTGAGTGTCAGCTGAGAGGGGGCAGATTTTCCTGCACTCCCTCCCTTGGAACACAGACTATTCACTAATTCATCTGCCGTTGTGATATCAGCTTCATATCCGCAGGCAGCTGGTGGCTGCCATTAGCTAAAATGGAATAAACTAGAAACCACACCCTGTTTGCGTGATTCTATGGCCTTACGTCTCATAGAGGGTATTATATCAACAAACACAAACCAACAGCTTAAGTCAATCTATTTTCATTCTATTCCTCTCACAGATACAATCTCTAGATTCACAACAGGAGAGCCTAAAGCAGGCTGACCATCCTGTCACAAAAGTCCCATAAACTGCAGCACAGGACAGTGTAAATAGCTGGAACTCAAGTTATACCCAGTCATTATCTATGTTACTTTTCAACTTAAATACAATTTTTTACATGTTGTTGTAACTAACTTAATGCAAAGCAGAGATTTTGCAACTGATCGAACCCTGAGTGAACCACTTACAAAAAAAAGTACTGCGAGCACTCGCAAATGAACGTGGAAAAGACGCAAATACAGAAATCATTCTTGGCAATGGGTCACTCAAACAAATATTTTTTATCCAGCCCTAGTGTCTACACACCAACAGTTCCCTCCACTTCTTTAATCCTCTGCACACACGTAGAACTTGCCGAAAGCAGGTGCAGTGTCTGAGGGAGAGCAAGTGGCTGTGCACGGCTATAGAGTTCATTGTTTCAAGTCATAAAGACTTTAAGTGGTATTTAGAGCTCCTGCAAGGCAAAGGGCTGAATAAAGCTCCTTTTCTTATGGCTCAGAGATATTCACTTGCGGTGCCTCAGGAAGCAGTACTACGAAAAACTGTGTGCTAATCCCATGATTTGTCCTACTACACTACCACCAGAGGTTAGGCTTAAAATTGTAATGTGTAAATCTGATTACAAAGTGATATTATCTCCTTATACATTTCAGAATCAGTTCAATGAGCACAGTAAAACTTATGTGATGCTTCAACATTGATTTTCACTCACAAAGCAATATGGGAATTGGCAGCCCTCGTCATCTGTATTTGCACTCTGCAGCATCTCACCATCTGACGGACAAATCTAATAATCACCTCTCGTACGGTGTCTAGTTTCTGGATCCTGTACAACGTGGCCCCAAACCAGCCGCCCCCACCCTGTGACCCATTAAACTTATTATGTGTCCATTATACACATGGTGACCTCTGACCTCGCCAGCACTGTGCCGTGCTCATTAGCTCCCCCAGGACAAGAGCAGATGGACACATGGGTGAGGTTGTTGTTCTTACTCTAACTGCGTGGATGCACTCATCAGCTTCACGCAGACCTCACACTGAGAGGCTGCATTACATGTCTCTGTATTTGGGTGGAAATGTCACCTGTCACCTAAGAAAAAAACAGTTCAGGATATTATGCATAGTACAGATTGTAAAATAGCAGATGAGTATTTGAGTAATATAATAAACATCTAACCCAATTTACTCTACATGAGTACATCTCAGCCTTGTATAATTAGTGTGGGGGAGAGTTTAGGAGAGTATCCCCAGGCCCTTGTGCTGTGATTTCCACAATTTGATATTGTTGTTATTGTGTCCCTTTGTGTCAGGATAAACAAGCCAAGTTCACCTGCTTTATCATACAATTATCCAGTCTGCTAATCATGTGGCCGCGGTTCTATAACTAAAATCACGCAGATAAAGGTCAGTAGCTTGTGAATGTGATCTCAGTGACTTCGACCATGACATGATTGTTGGTTTGGGAATTTCAGAAACTGCTGATTTGCTGGGATCTTCACACACATCTGTTTGTCAATTTTCTGACTTTTGACAAAATAAAATCCAGTGAGCAGCTCTGGGAAGGAAACACTTTTTTGACGAGAAAGGTCAGAAGAGAATAGAAGGACTGGTGGGAGCTGACAGAATTGTTAATGTAACTCAGATGACCAATCTTTGTAACTGTGGTGAGTAGAAAAGCATCTCGTGTCTCTGAGCCAAAGACTTCTCAGACCGGTTTCATGAACATGAAAGTGAGTTCAGTGAACGTCTGTGCCCTAAGTGAATCTAACGTCTTTGGGATGTGGTAGAACAGGAGATTGGCAGCATAAATATGCAGCTGCACAAACGATGATGTAGTCATGTCAGAACCTCGAAGGAATGTTTCCAACATCTTATGGAATCCATGCCCTGCCCAGTAAAAGTAGGGCATTCCTGATAATGTGAGAGTATATTAAAGGTGTAAGGAAACAGAAAGTGAACACTCAAGCTCTGCATTCTCAAGCTGTCAGACGTGAACTCTAGAATGTTCACACAATTAGAATTGAGAGTTTCTCCAGGGTTTGCCTTTAACATATGAACGAAGCAGCCGCATTCTCAACAACACAGAAGTCTCCAGTCAACCTCTGTAGAAACTATTCCCTCCAGGCTCCCTGGACCCTGACTTCACCCGTATACGACACTAACAACTCATAAACAAATCCTACACACCACTAGGTGACAACAACCTCTCCTGCCCTCTGGGTGTAAGTTGCTGTACTTAACATATGATCATTATAGCACATTACTGACCAGCTTCTCTTAATAAGCTCATATCCTCAATGGCTAAATACCCTCAATGTGAACCCTTGTAGTCTTAAATATCTAGGTTAAGCCTGAGGGCAAGTTCCGTGCTGCAGAGAGGATTTCACTTAAGCCTCCTTTATTTCACATTTTCCTGGTATTATTTTCCAGAGGCTGTAGCCTAATTTGCATCAGATACAGCACTGGCTAATTTGCATTCATTGTACTAATTCATTTTTCTGCTGCTTAATATTCTGTTGTTCAGATACTTCTCTCACACACGCACGGTTACATTATATTCACACGAGTCCAGGGCAAATCCTTCGGTGTCAATAGTGGCACATTTTTGCAGGATATAATATGTTGTGCAACCGCAGTAACTGAAGTAATGGGGGAATACAGTGAATATAATGAGAACATTGGATAACTTGGTCATCAATAGCGAGCAGCACACAAACGACTACGGCAGCTTTCTTAATGTTTGTTGGAGAGACATTTGAATTTAAATATGAATATATTTTTTAAATGGCATATTTTACAAACAATGGGATTTTAAAATGTGATTTCTATTCAAAGCAGAACTAATATTAGACCCTTTGGGGTATTAGAGAAAAGAGCAATGAGACGTATAGACAAGGTTGATGTAAAAGAACAGACTCTTTATCAAGTCAGTGTTTAAAATTAAAGATTTCGTTGACTTAAACAAAGGGTTATGTGTAAAGCCAGAGGTGGTTACTGCTACCTGAAAAACCAACAGGAGCCGTTTTAACATTGACTGACAAGGATCATAGAAGGAAGTAGAATTTTAAAAATCCATATGCTACGTTAAGCAGTGTGTATTTCTATTTATGGAGTGTAACTTGGGAATTCTCCACAAAATGAATTAAAATGTTGCTCAAATATGATTCAACTGTTGACAAGTGATTGATTTATAATAATTATGGACTCTACACTGTACACATCATTTCTATTCCATTGTTTTTTTTATATTTCCTTCTTTGCTGCTGTAAACACAGCAAATGTCCCCACTGTGGGACTAAGACAGGATTATATGATCTTATTTAACTTTATCTCATCTTAATTGATTTGTTTTGTTGTGTGTCTTAAGAAAGGAAACCAATTTGTATTTCTGTCATTTATAAGAAAGGGTCAGTGGATATAGGATGTTTCTCTCTGTCCATCATGGAATGTGTATAATTGCTTGTTGTGTTCTGACCTGAAACAACCAAAATGAACTTACCTCTAACTAAAATAAAGTCTCCATAGAATCAACATAAAGTCCTCACTCAGGCAAACAAGATGCTGTAATATTGGAGGTGTATTAACGAGACAGAAGAGGGAAAATAAAGATGTCGCAGTGACTGGAAGCCGCAGAGCAGACTCCCAGTGAAGTCGCTGTTAGCTGCGACTATGCTAACACGACCTGGAATTAGCCGAGGTCCCGCCGCCTCCAGCGAACAGAGGCAAGGAGCAGACACACAGAGACACAGAGACACGGTGTTTAGACACAGAGACACGGTGTTTAAACTCACGAGAACAAACAGAGACTCACCGAGTGTCGAGTGGAGTGAAGGCGGAGAGTTAGCTTTAGTCCCTCATGTTAGTGACACACTGAGGAAACTACAAAGTGATCACTCACACACACACACACTCACACTCTCTGCTGCTGTCTTCCACTCCCCTCCTCTTCTTCACCCTCCTCCTCCTCCTCCTCCTCTCCGTGTAATTTGCATGTCAACAGACTGTGTCGCTGCTTTGAAAATGAGGAGGAGGAAGAAGGAGACACACATGGTCAGATGCAGTCCGTCCAACTTTCTCCTCTAATCTGATCCCCAACTTCTCCCACTTGGCTGCTCCACTCAAACGAAACCTAATGGAGCCTATCGTCCTTTACGGCAGGAGATCTGCTGCATGCACCACAGGTGTTGAGCTGACAATTATGAACGGTTCATTTGAAAAGGAAATGTTTTATTATATTTTATTATAGCATCTCAGATAGTGGACATTTCATTAATGCACTAGTCTCTTTGCCCATGCTTTCACATTCCACAATAACTGCACACAGCATGTAACATATGAGAAATAAAGTTGACTTCTTATTCCAGCTCTGCAGCTCCTTCATTCTCATAAAGATTAACCCAAAGTATCTGAAGGAGAGGTGTCGCAGGTCTGTTCTGTGCAATCAGCACATTCCAGTAGTGCACCTTATATATATATACAGTATCTCCCTCAGGTTTTCCAACTAACTTAATTGTCGAATAAAAATTCATATGTGCATTTACCTTGTGTGTATTTTACTATTTCCTTTTTGCTGCTGTAACACTGTAAATTATTTTATCTTTTGCAGTCGTACACAAAAAGCATGGTGTTTGTTTCACTCCACTACAAGGAAACAATGTAATGCATGCACCAACACATCTCAGTCAAAATACAGAGGGCAATGAGATTTGCTTTCCCCCCAAAAATGTTATACTTACGTATTCTTTTTTTCTCATCATCATGTGCTATTGACAGTTTGAATGAGTATACTTTAATTCTGTAATTTTCAAGTTTGGAGTTCAGACTCACAACCTTAGGTTTAGTGTAATGAGGAATTTGGGCACAGCTCTTGAAAATGTCACATGCTTTCCAATACAGATTTGTACTCTCCCTGAGAAGCCATTTTAATGTGTAATGGCTCACTAACTAGTCCTTGGGGACTCCCAGGAGCAGGTCCTTGAAAAGTGAGAAAGGGCGGCACAAGTAAATCTAGGTTTGTGAAATGCAAGATAATGAAAGCCCTTGACAGATATGGACAAAGGCTTTAAATATTTTTACAGAGATTTGGAGATTCGTTGGTGGTCTCCATGACTGATGACAACAAATTATTTTTGTGTGACCACTACATGCCTGAAGTAGAAGGCACTGGTATCTGTTCTACATCCTGCTTTTCTGACAAAATACCATAATTAGCTTGAACTCACTGCTGGTCTCAACTTTTTTTAAGTGATGGAGAAATCTTATTTCATGGGCAGAAATATTTTTAAAAGGTCTAATTAAACAATGGTGACACCCGAGTAAGTCCCTGTCCTGTGACGACTCTCTGTATTTAAAGTACGGACCCCCGAGCCACGGAGACCAGTGTGGGCCCCTGTCCTGAGGAAGAAGGGTGTGTCTGCAGCAGCCTGCATGTTTCATTCCTTCTTTCTTTGTGCTCTCCTTCAACTGCTGTCAGCCTAAGACAATCGCTCCTCAAAGAATGGAAGCAGATATTGGAGTCGTGCGGAATATCTCCAGTGAAACTGTTGCTTCGAGATTCTGCCGTGACGCCCCTGCCCACGCTGACACACTTTCTTCTTCAGCTGTATAGATCATTGTCTGGTACTGTGAGTCAGTGGAATGAGAGCAGATTGAAATTGTGTTGCGCTCACCTTAGGGCTTGTTCTGATCCATCCACAAAGCAAAGAGCCAAGGCCTATAACCTGCACAATATATTTAGCAGGATTGATTTCAGCAGGAGAGGATAAAGCAGAAACTGGAGGATAAGTATATCCTACATGAAGGGAAGAGGGAAGTGTAGATTGTGAGAGCACATGAAGATTAGGATTCTGTAGCAACATTTAAAAAAAGGTCTGTTACAACAATTCAGCTCTTACTTATTACTTATTGTTATTGTCTGTGTGTTTTGTTGGCTTGAATGTACAATAATTATTGACTTTAAACACTAATAAATGCAAAGTAAGAGTACATGCAACTCCTGCACATATCAGTGTCTCTGAGGTGTCTCTAAAATAAAGTTTTATGTGGTTAATGCATCTATGAATTAGAAAGAGCTGCCCTCAGATTACAGAAATACATATGTGTGTGTAAAATGTAAATATATGATACGCAAAATTAGAAAAGTAGATCGAAAAACTGCACATACAGGGGTGGATCCAGGGGTGCACTGGCCCCCAAAGTGTCCCCTGTCCTGTCAGTAGTTTTTTTTAATAAACTAGTCACTTACAAACAGTACTGACAATGAATATGACACTTTGTGCTTTAAAAAGGACACATTTTCAAAAAAAATTCAATGATGTGTGGTTTTACCCCAAACTATAGAGCCAAACATATAATTTAAGGCTGTTCTGAAATGTATTTTAAAGATAATAAATACTTAATTAGACCTCTTGTTAATTCACAAGTCGTTCAAATGTTACTGTACAGCTCTCTTTTGTAAACCAGAGCAGGAAGAAAATTCACCTCCAATGAAAGGAGGAGGGGTTTGTGTTAGGAAGTGGAGAGCCTGTGAGCTGCACTCCCACAGATTTCAGAGCAAAGACCTCTGAAACCTGATCGGCGACATCTTTTTGGCCCGGCAGTCACACATAAAGCCCCGAGTCATTTGTCAGCTGATGTTCGCAGCTTTAGTTCAGTCACAGTAACCTTGATGAGGTAAATCCACCCACTTCACCGCCTCTGACCTCTGATGGTCGGCAGACATTGTTTTCAATTCTCTTGTCTCAATCTGCAGGGCAGAAATCTGACTCCACATTACTCGACAATTGTCAGGTTTACAGGCTCTTTGGTTTTGCCAGAGGAAAAAGTTTTTTGTTTTTTTGCCATTGACGGTACATCACGTCACCCTCTTTGGAATGTGATACATGGTGTGTTTACTGCTTGTCAACAACTCTCTCTAAAGCTTGAAACTGAAGGAAGACAAACAGCCATATGTCATCGTTTCATACTCTGATTGAGCAAACAGGAAGACCTCGCTAACACCGGTTGCTCCTCACTTTGCTCACAGCCTCGCCTCTTCTCGCCATCGATTCCACAATCCGTTGATAAATGCTTATTTTGACTTGGATCAATTCCTCAGATTTGTCAGCTGCACATTCATGCTGCCAATCTCCTGTCGCACCACATCACACAGGTATTGATTCAAGTCTGTGGGGGGGACATGAGTTCCATTAGACCAGGCTGCGTCTTCATCTGTCCAGTGTTGGTGAGTCTGTGTCTCTGCAGCCTCACATTTCTATTCTTAGCTGACATGATTGGAACCTGGAGTGGTCTCTGCTGTTGTAGAACCATCCACCACAAGGTTTAACGTGTTATTGTTCATTCTGAGATGCTTTATTTTAACCACAATTGTAAAAAATTGTTCATCTGAGTTACTGTAGCATTTCTGTCAGCTCCAACCATTCTGCTCTGACCTCTCTCATCAACACAGAACTGCTGCTCTTTGGATGTTTTTTTGTTTTTTGCTTGGTTTAAAAAACACTCTAACCAGCCCGTCTGACACCATTAATCATGCCAAAGTCACTGAGATCAAATTTTCAAATGAACCAAACCTGCGTCTGCAGGGTTTTATTCAAATCAGAGAGCCACAAGAAACATTACAACATTTTCTGCACAGATGTTTGGTGAAAAATTGCTGAATTTATAATTGTTGTTCATTAACTCAAAAAGCCTCAGTTGTCTTCACTGAGTTGTCCTTTGCAGATTTTTTACATGCCAACAGTCAAAGCAAAAACCTTTAAATACCATAGAAACCATGGGAGGGAGCAGATAATATGTCTGGGTCACTCGAAGTCAAAACAGTTAGCATTTTCTAAAGAATGGAGACTCTCTCTCAAAGTTCATTTTATCCCAATGACACAGGATGAAACTCCTCACACGAAACACAGCACATTCAAATCTGATGCATTCCAAGGTTTCCCATACATGAGATGAATATAATAAGTCACAAAATTTCCGACAAAAACCTTTAACAGGGCCAGGAGCTGGAGATATGCATAAACTCCTCTATCATATGGTATATATTATTATATAATACCATATAGATCACAGTTTTCTCCTTTCTGATGTTTGATGTGACCATTAACTGAAGCTCCTGACCTGGATATGCATAGTTTATGAACTGCTGTCACATAATTGGCAATAAGGAGGTTTCTTCCACTACTTACTTTACAAACCAGGTTGATATGACTGTTAAAATTGTGTTACGAGCTTAAGTTATCCCTAAAGGACAAAGGCTGTATGTGTTGGTGTAAAGTGTTTTGTTAGCTTTGAGGACTTGTTGTGGTTTTAAAGCCCAGAACACTCAGGGAAGACACAAAACAGTGAGCTAAACAAGGCTTAAAATCTATGCTAGAGAAGAAGGGATCTGCAGAGATGTTTCATGATCATGATCCGTTGTTGATATAAAAACATTGATGCTATCAAAACATCTGTAGTTCAGTCTAAAAGAATGAACAATGTCCTTTATATCCACCATGACTATCTAATAAGGGCACAAAAGGAAATTAAAGTAAAACACTGAAGGCTACATTAGAATTCAATGTGAGACAAGTTTGAAAACATCTGAAAAAGAAAAATCACACAGCTGGTTTACTGGCTGCAGGGCTTCAATCGGCCACCTACTTTGCCTCTGCCCGAGGGCCAGCTTCTACCTGCATGATGAGGTTCTGTAAATCTGACAGAGCTGCATTTTCTCTTTGAGCTGTGGAATGTTCAGACGATGATTTATGGGGAAATGTGACCAGCAGATTTACTCTAGCCCTGCAGCGCTTATATGTATGTCACCAAGTGTCTTTATTGCTAATTAGTTTGCGTGCAGGCAAAGACGTATCCTCCTGAAACCAAAGTCCTTTTGAAAAGTTTATATTCGTGATACATTTGTAAGAAACAATGTAATTTAAAGTTCCCTGAGGCTGCAGCACAAGGAAATGAATCATTACTATGCAGTGCCGCTATGTGGTGAGATGAGGACATAGCATGATAGAAATAACCTCTTACAGTTTCCTTCCCCTCTGAAGGAGTTGAAGAATAAAGTACCAAAAGCATCAAAATACTCAAGTGAACTTGCCTTAAAACTTTCCCCAAACATTGTATTTAAATATACATTTATTTGAATACGCATCTTTAGCGTCTATACTTTGTATTTATTCAGAAAGAGTCAGATCAGCACATTATTCCTGCAGTTATGAGGTGTGAAGGGAGGGAAAGACAAACCACTTTCATTTGGATCCAAAACCAGCATCTTCTGATGTTTCAGAAAACAACCTGAAAATAACACTCTAACGCTCTGAATCATGGTAAAGTGTCTCTGACAGAAACACTGATGCTTTTTTTTATCACATCACTCAACTGCAGATTTCCTCGCCAGCCTTTCTCAATGCACTGCAACAATAAATGATTGGATGCTTGATGCAGAGTGACTGTTTTATTTTACCATCATGCATTGTGTGGCACAGATCCGCAAACGCTCAGGGACAGAAGATGTTTGCAAAACGTCAAAGGGATGTACTTGTGCTTTCAGCCATGACATTCCACTTCAAAACCTCTTCTTTCAGATTGCCTTTCATACGCTGTTAAAACCATTAAGTGGAAGTATGAAGAGAATGATGTTCAGGTTAAAATGGATGAAGGGGCATGTTTCAATTGATGGTATAAATATAATATATATATATATTGATAAAAAAATATGATCTTATCTGATTCATATTCCTTCAATTTTCACACATTATAGTTATAAACATGCACATGACAGTTTCATGGCAACTGAGCAAACTCAATCTGCTGATGAGGACTGTGAAATACAACTGAAAGATCAGAGAAATGCAAACAAGCCAACCTTGGGTTGAAAGTGTTTTGTCAGATGACTAGACTGCAGACAAGTAGGAAATGAGAACATCAAGAATTACTGACATCCTGAGATCAACACTATTCTACTGACAGTAAATCACTGATTATGCAAGGTCACTAGGTTTTGAAAGACATGCTCCATCCCAGGTACTGTGAAGTATCTGGACTCATCTTGTCACAATGACAACAGGTCTCTGCTGTTCTTACGTAAGACAAAATATAAATGATACAATCTTAGGCAGAGTATGTAAGTGGGGGAGTTTTCTGGCAGTTGTGCAAAGGGATTCAGACAAGAAACAACAAAGAGTCTCAACAAATCCAGCAGGTGTCAGCAGAATGCTACTGTCACTGAGTCATCAGCATGAATGTGGCTGGGTTCAGCATTCAAGGCCTCAACTGTCAGAAATCTTCCAGTTCTAATTTAACTTGTCATGTGTTTCGCTGATGGTGGTATCATCATGGTTCATAGAACAATAATAAGTGTTTTCCACATTATAATTCATATCACAGTATTTAACATTCATTTAAAGGTGGGACCCATGAAACCAGGTAGTCATACAGATAATGATGTTGTTAGTTGTGAACGTCGTCTTTGATCTTTCTCCATTTATCCACAGAGCTCTCTCTAGTTAACAACCTCTAAATTGCTCACCATCTCAAAGCTGCAGGAACCACTGCAACGTCATGGTTAAAGTAATACTGACAATCAAGATGAAGAAGTCATTAATCCACACTCTGGGGGTTCATACACCTTAGGTTATGTTAACTCTAATGGTGACAGTTTCTGAAACAGCAATGGTGTCAGATCAGACCACACGTATATTACTGTATAACTTAGAAGATTTGTTGTGCAGAGAACTATCACCAACTCTGCGGCTCCCTTCAGCTCTGTGGAGCCATCCATCCATTATCTATACCACTTATCCTTTGAGGGCTGGCTCACATTAGGATAGAGGCTGGGTTCACGCTGGTAAGTTTACTATTGTATCACAGGGCCAACATACAGACAAACAACCGTTTGCACTCACATTCATTAAATGAACCAAACCTATCTGCACGGAGGACCTGGTGGCTTTTTAGCATCTTTCAGCTGATTGTTTTGCAACTGTAAAGGGAATCTTTTTTTCTCCACGGTGGCCACGTGTTTGCTCGTGGTGAGAAATGTTTCTGTCAACACATCATATCCACATTTCCTGACAGCATTATTCAGCAAGTGTTTCTCATCTGAAACTTGTCAACACACAGTCCACAGAACCGAGACTTCTCTTAATGACATTTCTGAAACAGCACAATTTCCCCCAGTTTTATTATCTGCAAAAATCAACAGTCATGAAGAAGTTTAATTTTGTGACAATATAAATATTATTACTCACATTCTGTTAGAACAGGTTCACAAATTGAGATAATTGATTAAATTGTATGCCTCCCTTTAGCTATATTACAGGTTGGTGCTTGGTGATACGTGGAAATCAAATGAAACAACAAAACACTTAAGCCTGATAAAGAGATTTGTTTGTATGGGCCTGAGCTCTGGAATGTCCTTGATAATTAAATGTTTTTGTCTCATAGTCTCATAGGGCAGTTTGTGGCAGCTACCATAAATGCATCAATAGACACTTGACAACGTGCAAACACTGAAGGCGTGGGCACTGGAAAATACACTGGGCCTCAGGAGCAGAACAGCCGGCATCGATTTTCAGTGAAAAGGTCCCGATAGACCAAGTGTACACAACCTGCCCAGCACCATGTCTGTTCCTCTCAGGTGCTCACGGAGACTAAAACAATTCTTACTTATCAGCGTGACAAAAACACAGCTCTACATGAACGATAAAGTTTACTAATTACAACTCAAAGGTTCAGTGTGTAGGAATTAGGGGCAAATGGAATACAATATAAATAATCATCAGTGTAAAAACTAAAACTTTGTTGTGTTTTGTGTTTTCATTAACTTGAAATGAGCTCTTGTTATCGACATCAGGAGTGGGTCTTTATTGATAACTGTGTCTCAATTCCGGGGCTAGATGTTTCAAAGGCTGCAATTTAAGACTGATTGTGTCACAGCGGTGCAACTCCACTGTTCCATTTCAAGGCCTTCTTCAAATGCTGCCAACAAATGAATCCCTGAGAAACGAATGGGTGGATCCTTCCAAGCAAGAGGTAATGACACCTGCAAGTAACAAAACGTCCAACATTTGAGGATCACACTTTAACCCAACTGAACAGCTACCAGAACACGTTAAAAAGAAACAAGGGGCTTTCAAACTTTCTCATCGTCTCCAACTTCAGCTCTGTCGCTAGGCAACAGCAATAAGGCAGGATGAGCTGGAGACCCAGATCAAGGAAATCCTCTGTAGACCAGACCGTCTCTTTTCGGCTGGGCCTTCTAGCCCTGCACAGCCCATGAAGACTGCCTTGTACAAGACCTCTGAAGGAGGCAGCCCCTGAATTGAGAACCAGCTAATCTCCACAATGTAGCACCACCGTGTTTCTACAGTCGCCCAGAATGGGGAAACCAAACACTGGACTTGGAGAGGGCCTTTTGTGTTTTAATGTTACCTGAAGGTCTCTGTAGATTCTCTGACACATAAGATTAATACGCTAGTATAAGGTAAAATCTTTTCAGCATATTCTCCCACCAAGTAAATGGTTTGTATTTATAAATGGTTTGTATTTATATAACATTTTTTATAGTCTTGACCACTCAAAATACTTTACAGTACTGTTTTCTATTCACCCATTCACCCAGACATTCATACAGTGCCCTCCACGGCTTTATTATATGAACTTCCCCTTGCTTTCTGGAATAAAAGGACAGGGGATGTTCATATAATAAAGCCGTGGAGGGGGGGAGTGGATAAACCCAGTTACTCTGAAGTAAGGCAAACGATCCCACAATGAGGCAGGGATCATATCAAGAATTTCATTGGTTGACCAGTGGTCAACACGACACCTGGCTTTCTATTGGCTGGGGACTTTTGACAGGGTTGTAACACAAAAAAATCCACGAGCAGAGAAGAAATCTGAGAGCAGACGATTCACGAGCACACAGACAGCAGCCCGAGTGTGGAGAAGGGCTGAAGCTGGAGCTCAGGAAATCCATGCGAGCAACAATATATCTGAGTGCAAGCACACAGTTTGAGCAGAAGCAGAAAGTTCAAGTGCAAACAGGAGCTATATTACTGCAAGGGCAGGGTTTTCATGAAAAGTAATACACAATCTGAACATAAATTCAACAAGTCATGCATTCAAACTGAAAGACCACACTCTTGAATAAAGATAGGAAAAAAAACTCCATAGCTTCACCAGTGAAACAGCATGGATCCTGAACAAGAGACTGAACAAATACCAAAAACTGACAACATCAGCTGTTTGAGAAAGCCACTCTAAAAATCATAGCTTCCAACAGTGTTCAAGAAGAAAAGAGCACAGCTGGAGGAAGCGCAAGGAGGACACTTAGCAATCCAAGATAATGGCAACATTTTGTATGGCTTTACTCTTTTTGCAGTGATGATTGATAGATGATTGTAATAAATCAATTCCTGTTGCTGTAATCAATCAATACTGCTACAAATGACCTCTCCTTACTGAGGTGCTATGATTAATGATTACATTTCGGGAACCAACCTCTTACAGGCCTGATGAAGACAACTTGGGGAAGTTTGTTAACGACAGAACCGCTGAGCAAGCACAAAACTATAAATAAAGCTGTGATCGGTCTGCGAGCTACATTTGAGAGGCTTCTGGGATGTTTGTATGCAGAGGACAAGTTTTCAGTGCAAGTGAGGACATCATTAACATCAAAGTTGTAAGGCCACAGGAGGAGCCGTCTCAGTAGATGCGAGCAGCAGCGGGGCTTGATGTGCTCACTGTCTTCAAAGCTGCTCGTCCTCACTTCTGGCTCTTTGTATCTCTCACATTCAAACTCCAGCTGAGAACAGAGTAGACTCTGTTGGATTTGGCCCATAATTGAATTGACATTCTGTAGAGTAACATCAGGGTACATCACAGTGTGCTCAATTAGCTTTTTTAATTGGTGTATAGGAGGGTCATTTTACAGCACTAGTGCAGTACCCAGTCTGTACAAGTTTGGAATGGGCTGGTGGCTTATCCTTCGTCAATGCTCTTGAGCTACTTGAGAATTACTCCTTGTCATTAGTGAGTCCTCCTCAAACAGTTAAGCTATACTGTAATTATATATTGTTTGTGTGCTGGATGTTGTTCATCCTACCTGGTTAATCAGCAATTAATATTTTATAGTCAATCATAAAATGAAACTGAATTTGCTTTATTATTGTTCATGTGTGTGGTTTCTATATATGTTTATATAAGTATATGACACAATCTTCAGTCCAAACCGATATAAAACATTGCAGCAACAAAGTGAATGTTTTTTTACTCTGAAGACAAATCACCAAACAGGAGGTGATTATGGGAATTGTTTTGCCATGATGGAGATCAGCACCCCTCATGGGTCAGTCCATCTGTGTCTGTTTTTCAGTCCGATATGGTGCAATAAAAAAATCAAATAATTACAATGATCTGGCAGATTTTGAGCTGTGGTTTGACTTAGATGCTGACTACTGAAAGACCAAAAGATTGAAAGTACACCACCAGCCCCCGCTGACTGCTATAGAGCATTGGTCACTTGTTTATTCAATGGTTATTAATGTTGAACATATCATGTGTCCAAATTGGACCAAAATTTAACATTGCACTTCCCTGGGCAATTAAAAAACACACACGCCAAGTGAAACCAATAAAATGAATGGTTATTGAGACTTTGCGTAATTAATAGGTATGAACCTTAAGTTGTTGCAAAGCATTCGCTCCTCTTCAAATGGAGATACAAGTTAATGTTTGTAGATTTCAGAGAGTAAGATATGAAGATTGACATGATTCTCATGTCTGTGTGTTGATGTACGGAGCTGGAGCCGGGACGTGTTCTTTAGCTTTGCATAAGCAGGCGGGAAAGCACCGGTGATGTAAGCCATGAAGCCGTCGCCAGTCATAATCTTTCACTGACATAACTTAACATTCCAGTGAACACTTAATTCCTGTGATGACGGGGGCCTGTATTAGGGTATTAAATAATGGCGTGTACCTCTATAACCCAGATAATGTTGACCGAGCCATGATTTAAAATAACCCTCTCAGATGTGGGTCATGCTGAGTTCACATCAGATCCCTTTCCTTCCTGTTCAAATCCAACCAAACTACCCAGGGGTGCCGGCTTTGCACACACAGGGATTTGTAAAACTATTTATATCATGTCTCCCATTTTTTTTGGCTTTTCAAAGACATATGTGAATATTTCTTAATTTATCCCAGACACAACATATTATATATATGTTATGAGCTACCAAAGACTTCTGTAAAGGACACAGTTCTCAGGGAGCTGCCTTTGGGTAAAGCCAGACATATTAGAAGATGAGTCAGTGTATTACCTTAGGGCAGATGCATTAGAAGCAACACAGATAAGAGTGTGGGGTTGCTTTACTCTAGCATTATGGTTTTAAAAAGTGATGGCATAGGTATCTGAACTGATTTGTTTATTTAGAGATTAGATGTCCCCTGAGTTCTCTCTAAAATCTATATACAATTTAAAAGTGCGTCACACATGAAGATTGTATCTGATAGATTATTCTTGGAGTCAGTAAAGTTGCATCTTAGACAGAGATGGAGGAGCTTAAGGACATTGTCACTTTTCAGATTCTGCATACTGGTGTTCAGGTGTGTGGAAATCTTTAAAGCAAGAAATCAAGACTCGTGTAAATGCATGAAAGAAAGACTTTATTTATGAAATTTGCTCTGAAAGCATTACATTCTGAACATTTTCTCAGGATGAAGGTAAAAGTGATGTCGGTTTGGAAGCTGTAGCGTGCTTGTCTCGTCTTCTTGTTTTGAGTTGTGGGAGAAAGAAAAATGTAATTACATCAAAGTGTGCCTATGCCTCTATTCAGGGGCAGCATCCTTCGGAGAATGTGGTCTACCCAGTCCACAAAGGCTGCGTAGATCATGAAAGCTGAACCGAAATGAAACAGATTTACGCGATCAGGGTCCCCAGCTTGTCCCACCCTTATTGCTGTTGCCAAGCAACAGATCTGAAGTTGGACACAACAAGGAAGTTTTTAATGTTTTAATTTTTTAACATTTGCTCTGTTAGCTGTTTGGTTGGGTTGAATCGTGACACTCAAGCATTGGATGTCTCATCGCTTGCTGGCATCATTACGTCTTTGGAAAACAGTTTGTCACTGAAGTGCAATGAATTCAGGGATGGGTTGGCCCGGAAGGATCCATTCCTGAAGCCTTCACTTCTCAACGATGGAAGGACGCATTTTTCTGCCACATTTTAAGGTGCCTTTGAAACAGTATGACCTAGTTGGGCAACTGTGATGCAACCGGTCTTCAAATGCAGCCTCCTAACGATGCAGCCCCTGATTGAGACATAGCCTAAATCAATTTATTGATGCTTTGAAGCCAAAGCGCAATAATGGTTACTAAAGGTTTAGGTTGAGACCTTCCATTAGAAGAGCAGTCTTGTTTTTTAAGAAATGCAAATTTTTGCTGAGGATGTCATCAAAAGATCGACACCGCTCTCATATCTGTGCAGAATGTACGGATCTAAGGTGATGGTCGCCAAGCTTCGCATTAGGAGAGGGACAGAGCTAGCCTTGCTTGCTGAATCAAATGTCTGGGATTGTGTGGACTGCACTGCCTCCACTGCCTCCAAATATTTGACGAAACTCAAATGTGAGCAGGTCAAATAAGGATGGGGACCCATCTAACTCATCAACTGTGTGGGATGCTATTCAACTTAGCAATAGTAATCGCAATATTGCAATAAGCATATATGAAATGGATACAATTGGACAGTTGTAAGAAAAAAACAAAGATAAATAAAGCAGACAAAAGAGCTAAAAACTTTCTTTCTACGATCGATGTAAAAAAAAACTTTGGTGTGCCGAAATCACCCACTCATGCATCAACCCTTACTCACTATATAGGGTCTTCCATGTAGTAGACTATATAGTGAGCTCATTGGCAAAAGAAAAAAACGCTCTTAGACACTACTCTGGTTCTTAATGAGCCAGTTATTACGTCGTAATGTCAGCCGGTGGAAAAACCCATAGGAAAGTGTGAGAATACTGTCAATGCCTGATGGTATATATTGCCATGGATTGTACACTACCTTTCACAATGCAATGTGTGATACAATGAGTCCACTTTGTAGGGAATAAAACATTTGAACATTCGAGCCCATTCGAACAGCACTATATTGGCAAATTCACTATATAGTGGACTATTCCAGTGATTAGTGAGTGATTTCGGACACAGTCTTTGATTGATTCGAGCAACTACCATGGCTGCCTCAGTGTTCTCCTCAGAGAAATTTAGAGTGGAGTGAAATTTAAAGTGGTTGGTGCAGTTTCCTCTGCTTCCCGTCTTTGTGTGAGGCTAAGCTCACATCCCAATCTAGCTCTGTACTTAAAATGCACAGACATGAAATTAATTTAAAGCTGGATTCATACTTTGTGCAAGAGGTTAATGGTATTCCTTCTGTACTTACATTTTGGAGCAAACCATAGCCTCCAGCGTGACAAGAAGCTAATTTTTCATGTAAAACTATTCATTTCAAAAGTGGATATCTTTTTAAGATAATTTTTTAGAGTTCATTTTTGAAATATTGTCTCATAATAAACTTTTGGGGAATGAAACTGTGATGTCTGAATTCAAACACATCCCAGTGCAGTTAGCCTAAAGCCTATTATTACACCCACATGATTAAATAAAATGTGAAACCAGAATTGAATACTGCTGAGAAAACCTTGAGGTTAACTATTCAGTCACTCATTGTACTCAAACAAACATATTGAACAAAAAAACATCTATTCGAACCATGTTGGTGTATAAAAAAATGTTCACTTAAGGCGGTTCAAGTTGGTTTACATCACTGCTAAAGCTTATCATGTTTTAAACTCCTTTCTTGGAAATATACAACTCAAAAGATACAGTATTGCACGTCTTGCAGCATGCATCAAGCAGTTTTGTACAACCCGTTTCGTGCATCTTTGCCAACTTAAGGTATAATGGCACGTGTATCTATTGACGCTCAAGAAACTAGTAAATAAATATTAAATAAAAGTAAGTCAGTGAATAAAGAAGCTCGCAAATCCATAAATAAATACACACGTCACCAATCAAAAGGATGCCATACAGTGGTAGCATCCTGTTTAGTCCTGGCTTTATCAGTAGCTGTCGTCTGGAGAAAGTCAACAGCAGTCAATGAGTAACACGGGCAAGGAACGCAGACTGTCAGTTGAACTGAAATGTTGTCACTGTAGTTGGAGTGCTGTTCAGAGAAGAAAGCCTGGTATTTAGCTCACTTACTGCCTCATTAAATGTTCAGTAATGTGACTCAGTCAGCTCCAAAGGTTCCACAGACAATAGCAGCCAAACGATATGCTGTTATTATTCTGACAGTTTGATCATGAAAAATAGAGAGCTGCAGAGCGGCGAGTATTATTTAGGGACGTCTAGGCAGAGGCTGGTTGCACAAAGACAATAGTCTGAATATGGCTCAGATCACAACAGTCCATCGTAGACATACAAGTTCCTCAGTTTTCCAAAGCTGGAAAGCTTGGCCAATCAATATTTTCTGTATCAACCATAGATATGATTATATGCAATTAAAGGGAAGAGCTAAAGTGATAAACCCAAAGAGAATTACGACATCACAGAGCTGTTTAGTCTCTTTTAACAAATTGTTTTGGTTTTTTGGCCTATATTCTCTACACTCACCAACCTTGCCAACTTTTTTTTCTTGGGAGATGGTGGAGACCAAAACAGAGAAAAATGAGGGTAAAAAATCTGGTATCTGGCAACACAATCAACAGTGATTGTGTTGCCAGACACCAAATAAATACAATGATGGCAACTGGCATTAGACTGGTACAACAGTATTACTTGTGCAACTAGCCCCACCAGGTTGTTGGAATATGATTGGGGTACCCATGAGCTTGTGATATAATTATATAAAGGAGGAGAAACTGCATTAGTGGTCGAGTCCAGTGGTGACATGAGCGAGAGTTGGTGAAATTCACACCCAGAAGCCTGTGGTATTTTTCAGCCATCTGGCCGCTCCAGTTGCTGCTCCACCTGAGCATGCAGAATAGAAACAACTATCTCTCTTCCAATGTCAATGAAATGGTTTTGCAGTTTTTTTTTCTTTCACTGCTTCAGTTTAGACTGGAACACAAGCACTCAGCAGTACACACACCAGTAGATCAGGTTAAAAAGGATGTAGGCACCAGGGAAAATCATGCGAGAGTAGGTGTCAATGGCGTGGGTGTTCTGGATTATCCGGAAGCCGCGGATGCCCTTTTTCTTGGTCCCCGTGGACTCGTTGTCCAGGGAGAGATGCACCACCATTCGTTCTTGTTTTTCAGACGCGTCCTCAGCCATCATGGAGGCTCTGGTGTACCCTGCCAAGCTGTTAGTGTCTGCCTCGCTGTATGTACCGTCCAGCATCATGGTCCTGGTGTGGGACATGCCACAGGTGCAAGGGAGGTTCTGGGATGGAAAAATGAAAGGGATCAAGACTGAATAAAAAGCTAAAAAAGTTATAAGCAGCATTTGGAAGCATGTGCCATTTCTTAAAAGGTACCTGTTCCGTGACTTTTTCCCTGAGCTTCCGGTCTTTTCCGTCCCTCACTGTTGTCAGGTAGTTGACGGCAGCATATTCAAGCACAGACAGGAAGACAAAGACAAAGCTGACCCAGAGGTAAATGTCCACAGCTTTGATGTAGGAGACCCTGGGCATGGAGGCGTTGACTCCAGTGATGATGGTGGACATGGTGAGCACCGTGGTTATACCTGAAGCACAGAGAAAGCACAATCCTAATTTAGCATGGCGGTTAAAACGTCTTTGGGTGAAATATGAGGAAGTTACTAAATGTGTCAGCGTCTATCTTGGGGTCTTAAAGTCACTAAATCTAGCAATTGTGCTAACTTGGTAACGCTGAGTCTGTTATTCCCAGTAACACCAGAAATCATTATTTTACACTCTGTATTTGTTAAGATGAAATGAGCAAAAAGTCAAAGGGCCTAATTGTATAACTGGAACAAAGTGGCACCAAGCACAACACAAGTGCTTTTGATAGCTTCAAACCAATGCAGCAAATGCACTTCATCTGAGTACCCACGATGCAGCAGAAAGCAAATGTACAATTTACCAACAAAAGCCTGGTCTGAAGTCAATGGCTCAGTCTTTCACTGACATTTAAAGAGTACATTATCCACCCATTCGTCCATCTATTAGCTGTACCACTTATCCTCTGAGGGTTGTGGGTTGTTTTTTAATAACATCAAATAACGAGTTGAAACTAAATTTAGGGAAAAACTTCGCCCACTGAGCGTGCATCAGTGTGCCGAAACGCTTTGGCTTCACAATTGGGGAACAGTCATGTCATCCATAAAACAGAGTCCACAGTGTAAAGTACTGGCTTTAAAATGTTGGTGGATAATTTAAATTTTCTTTTGGACAGAGCAAGGGAAGCTGTTTCCAGTCTTTACATTACACAGTGTATAAGATAATTTTGATCTACTCATCTCATCCTTAGAAAGAAGCAGAAAATTGTTGAACTACTCCTTGACACTAACCCTCTGGGGTACTCCTGTGCTAAGTGAGTTATGCTTTTGAATCACTGTCATGTGCTTTGGACCCATGCAAGACAGTGGTTGTATTGCATATCCTCTGACCTAATGAGACTCTGGCAGGGACGGCCCTGCGGTCGATCCAGAAGGACACCCAGGACAGCATGACCATCAGAGTGGCGGGGAAGTAGGTCTGCAGCAGGAAGAAGAAGATGTGACGCCGCAGAGTGAAGTTGATGTACAGACGGTTGTACCAGCCTGGAGACAAGAGAGGAGGAAGACATAATTAAAGTTCACAAATAGCTTCATTTGTCAGTGGATAAGAAGACGAAGGATGTACTAGACTGGAGTGACATTATAAACAAAGAACAAGGTGAAATTACCAACTAATCTGTATGCCATGCACCTGCCAATCGGCTTTCTTCAAATCGCTCTCTCCCATCCACCTTACACGATTTTCTTTATTGATTCTGTCTCCATGTTGTCCCATCGGTGTTTTTGTATTGAAACCCCCCCACAAAACATCCTCATCTGCACAGGGATGATACAAATCTTGAGGGCATATAAACCAAATAAACAAAACAGCAGCTGAGTAGAAAAGAGGTCATTGTGCTGGATCCAAATATCTATGACAGAAAAACACTACAAGGTAGAAAATGGTGGAATAACAATGTGAAGGAAATTTATGCAGTATATTAAAATATTCCAGTGGCGTGTTTTTCAGAGCAGTGTTCCAGCTCCCGACGTTCAAATATTCTCCAGAGGGAGAGTTTTCTTTCTATACACTGTTAATCTCACTGAAGAAAAGAAGGTTTTCTTTAAACTATGTGAACAGCTTTTACCTCACGTAGAGCTATTTCATATCTTTGGTAAGTTTGGTCTTAAGTCATCAGTGAGTAATCAGGTCATTGTTTTTGGTGAGATAAGTTGCAACTGACCTCAAATTGAATTAAGAACTTATTTACTTCATTCCCTAATGCCATATTTTATTTAATATATTTATATATTAAATAACACAATATTTAAAATTGAAAAAACAGATGTTCAATCTTTAATAATCTGCTCTAGTTAAATCTTAGTGCGTAAAGTGCAACTGTCTGTATTCTCTGCACACTCACGTTGTTAATAACATTAACAAAGTCTCGGTGCTATTCAAGTGTCCCACACAATGCCAGCATCCTGAAGTGGCTAAATAGAATTTTTTTTTTGTTATTTACACCTGTGTGTTTCCTACAGTAATGAAAAAGCCCTGAGATAATGTAGAATACCTGCAGCCAAACCATCTGAGATGTGTGGAAGCATTTTGGATTCACAGATATACAGATACTGTCACAAAACAGATAAGTTGAGGACATTTGCTGACTTTGTAAGAGAATAGTTCTACAATATAGTTTCAGAAAGTTTACCTGGGTTCCGTTAAAACCCCTTTGAAAAAACATTTAACCTGTTAATTCAAGTTCCACAGAGAAAAACAATGACACCTCTCAATTCTCAGGTCTGTGCATAATAATGAAGACCACTTGGGTCAGAAATGAGTTTATGTTTGACCCTTTTGGAGTCAATGTGGTAAAGTACAACTCATGATTTACCAGAAAAGGCATATCATTGGCTAGATCAGAATCTGACTTTAGCTAGTAAATGCCTGATGCTGACTTCTCAGTAGCCTTCATTTTGTCCCTTGGTTTCTGTCATTTTAGGTTCACCTTGCTAGTAAGTGTCTGATCGCTACTTCACAAATACACAGGTGGCAATGTTTGTATTCAGGATATTTTGGCTTCATTTTCTGGATAGTGGGAGGATGTACTCTAGGTATCAGTAACCCCCACTGGGCAGCTAGATGGAGAATTACCTCAACGCCTCACAGCAATTTCCATATATTGTATGTTGTCTTGACATCACAGTATTGTATAGCCTGACCATTCCATTACAGCCAGTCAAACTTCTGCAACATTTACCTCTCTCCTGCCTTGCTGAAAAACTGCCACACCCACAGCTTCACCTCAGCGAGAACATTTTGTGTCTTTATTTTCTATTACTGCTTTTGCCTCTCTTCTGCTGCCATCCTTACAAAATGTAGGTCAGAGGAGACTGTTTTACATGATAAAGGAGATTCTGCAGTGCCAAGTGTAGAATAGGAGATACAAACCCATCAAAATGTTTTACTTATGCATTATGAATATGTACTGTGTGGTCTCGTTCTACCAGCAACTTTTCTTATTATTTAGTAGATTTCGCCACAAGTCCCTTAGACAAAACAGGATAAGACATGGTATAAATGCAGGGGTAATGTGAAGGTTTTAGTTTATATTAATCAGTTCATTCATTGCCACATAGTAAATCTAGAGACTTGGCGGATGTTGCCCGATGGATCTATTCTTTTGAAAGTATCTGTATAAAACTCCACACAGCCTTGGTTTAGTTACTCTACCTGTGCTGCTGTAGAAAGCCAGTCTGGAGGTAGTGTGAAACTTCTGGATGAGGAACTGCGACAGGGAAATTCTGTCGTCGGTGCTCAGAGACTCATCACCGCTTTTCCAGTACAGCATCAGGTCCTCGTCCGTGTAAGCATCTGATGGACAAATAGAATTGAAAATTGCATGAAAAAATACCGAAAATTCTTGAATAAAAAATGGAACCAATGCCTGATTCTAAAGTCAAAGAATAACAAATGGGGGTCAGCTTCTCATGATGCATATAGTGTTACCATCAGTGAAACTGAGCACTTCCTGCAGATGTTTTTTAAAAAGTAAAAGCCTCATGTAATAACAAATGTCTGCATAATGAAATGATGGCTTACAGGTGCAGTAGATCAATTCACTGTCTGTACAGAAACTGTAGAACAGGAACATTGGAAGAAACTGGAAATAATTACTGAATGAAAATATCTATTTCTGTTAAAGAAGAATGTGAGGACCTAACGTATGAGCATGACCTGATTAGTGTATCATGCTGTGCTAATGGGGTTGGTGCTGTATTACAATTGTAGTGTATACTGAATCGACAGGCAAACATGGACAAACCTGTGAGTACATTAAAACCAACAAGCAATAAAATAATCTGAAACGTTCTCTTGAACAGGTGTTTTGGAATGAATTTGGCAGAGCTTAAGGGTGAGATATAGAGACAAAAGGATTGAGAAAAAAGTTGTAATATTAGAAGAATAAAGTCATAATTTTAGACTTTGTGTCATTTTACAGGTTTCACACATAACAAAATGCTTAATCTTTTGTCTCATCAGCTCCATATTGTTAATATATTTATATATTTATATAAAATATATGTATAAAATGATATAATACATCATTAAGCATCTTTATTGGACAGTTGTGCAAGAGACTCTCTATTCAGAAGAGGGATCTACACAGACTTGAAGGAAATTGTCTCTTTTGTGGAGGAGAAAAATGTTTGGTAGTGGGCGAATGTTTGGTAGTTTCCTGGATTGGAAAAAGATAAACTATTTTGTTGTTAAATTAAGACTTTATTCTCGTAATATTATTCTTGAAACCATGCTTCTATTCATGCTGTTTGAACTAAAGGCTGCTTCTCTCCACTATCATGGTAAATTAAGCAACTATTTTAGAAGTGCTAGTAACAAACGGTATCATTTATAAATTCAGTAATTCATACTGTTAGTAAAATACACTAGATTATCATTCACTGCTTCTTACTGATAAATCCCAATTGGATGTTTGTGTACGGTGTCAGGCAACATGCTGCTAAAATGCCATGGGCCATTAGTAATTAGGAGCTAAATATAATGGTCTGCATATATGAATACTTACAGCTCTCCAGCTCCAGCGTGCATGTCTGCGAGTCCAAAGGGAAGCGACTGAAATCCATGTTGCATGCAGCAGTAACTGTGACCCTGGGGAATTATTGCAGAATGTAAATCTCACCAGCTCTACACATAAGGCCACACAAGGTCCTGCCCATCTCATTTAGTTTGTGTGAGAAAAACCCTGCGAGGGCAGATGTCTGCAGGGAGTTTCCTGTCCTCACCTCAGGCTGTACAGGACGTGACCGTCTGGGAAGACCCGCAGCATGATGTTGTCAGTGGTGGTGTCGTGGATGAAAGACCTCTTGGAGTGGACGAAAAACACGTCGGGTACCCAGATTTTCTTCACCAGTCGCCCGTCGAAGGTCATGCTCTTGTTGGTGGAGCTCGGGAAGGCCAGCCTCTCGTCCTTCCAGTAGTGCCTCAGATACAGGGTCATGGTGAAGTCCTGGGGGAGGGGTGACAGAAAACAGACTCTGGATTAAGTCTCACTACAAGGTCTCTCTACTCGCAGAATCTGGTTTATTACATTCCTCTGGGATTACACCACTGCAGCCTGTGGATGCTGGATTATATGGATTGTTTATGACTAAACATTCATGGTCAACTGAAGTGCTGAACATATGTCGGCTAAGCACAGTCCACAGCCTCCATTGGTCTTAGATCACTCTCTTCTTCACGCCTCTGTCCTCCCTGTTGCTATGCAGGCTGGAGCGTCTGCACTACCCCCTGCCACGGGAGATCATCCTCTATCCCATTCTCCTCATGGCATTACATAAGACCAGATCAGTTTATAATAATGGCTGCAGCAACACATTGTACTCTTGGCACTCCCCATCAAAGTACCTTTGATGTTGCGTAAGATGAGTTCAGTCTGAATGGCCCCGGATGAGTAATAACTGTAATGTATTACAAATGTACTAAATAAAAAAGTTGTAGTTTGACCAGAAGCTAATGGTGGCTAATGCTAGAAAACCTTTGCTGTATAGGTGAATAAATGTACAAATAACCTTTACTCTTGTTGCCATTATTATACAGTTAATCATTAATAATAATACTAATAACAATAATTATAATAATATCATCATTATTATTAAATATACTCGTGTTGCCATTATGATACAGTTAATCATTTATAAAATAAATTAATACATACAATAAAATATTATATTATTAAGATAGAGGGTTATTTCTCTGTTAAGATTGAGGGCTTCTCTTCCCCTACTGCCCCAACACGATGAAGCTCAGACAGGGTAGGAAAATCTGAGAGTACAGAGGTGGACTACCATGTTGTTTTTGCTCTCTCTATATAATTAGTTGACTTCAAGAAAAACATAGAATAAGTGTAATTGTATCGTTTAAAATCAAATTTTTCGCAAAAAATATAGTTTGCTGTGTAACTGTTAAGCTTCCTGGAGCTTGTTTAATGACATAATGTCATTAAGGGCACCCGTCCTCTGGAAATCATTTTTGTTCCAAAGCAAATAAAGACACAACCCTGGGATCCAATTGGAATGTAATCCGTGGTCGTCCTTGCAAACAGGAGCTTACACAACATCAGGATGACGGTTTTGGATCTAACTTATGGTTCCTGAACAGAGGGGTGATTTAATTACATTACTCAACATTAATTTATTCTGACTTTGAGCAAAAATAAACAGTTACTGCCATTGAGCCTTCGTAATCTAACTCTGATTATCCAACAGAAAGCATTTTAATGACTATAACTAAAATCAGCCCTCAAATGCCAATGGCAGAGCCAATATAGGCCTTTGCTTTTTATTACTTTTATTAATTAAACTCTGTTTGGCCTCTGGTGTATCCAATTTAAAAAGTTACATTTCTGAGTTTTGTTCACTCTGGTGCTAAAGTGCTGTAGAGGCAATGTAAAATGAATATAACACAGACTTACTAGAGTTAATTCTTCCACCAGTACCATAATCCACTGGAGGAGTAGTTTTAATAATGAAATTATGCTTTTACTTTTACCATAATCTCCTCATTTTCAGTTTCTGTTGGCCTTTGCTTTAAAACCTGATTGAATTCTTAGTTAGAGAGACAGAATAATCCATGTAATTCCATAATTTCCCCCCAGACTGAATCTATTTTAGCTGCTGTTGTTTTCGGTATCTGCAGCAGATTGAAGTTATGTTTTGCAGAATGATTACAGCTTCTTGTAATCCATTTTTACCTACAACCTTACCATTTGTACCATGTGGCATTTAACACATTCAAGCTGCTTACCATGTCGACCTCTGATATGCTGTCCAAGCTCTCCACCTGAACATCCACGCCGACGGGGACAGCAGGACCTGCAGATTTACAGCAGTTAAACAGATTAGAGTTGCATTCTCACTTTTCTCTGGTTTAATATCTGGTTGTGTGTCGTTTGAACATATGTACAGGTGACGATTGAAACTATTGTCCCAGAATATCTCACAAGTAGTGTTATGACCGTCCGATCGGGACAAAATGTTCGGGCACATTCTCCTTTCGTCATGGAGTCGAACATGAAGGAGCCTGTGGTGAACTCCTCTGACACACAGGTTGGTTAATGAGTTACATATAATAGCAGCGATGTTTAGTGGGCCGCATTCTGATTGGTTAATCAAAGGGAATCGTGCTGATTGGCTCGTCAGCTCAAGAGTAAAAATAGGGTCATGGTTTTTACTTGTAGCTCGAGGACTGTAGCTGTAACTTCAGGGTCGCATACATAGATGGGAAACTGGAGTGTCCATCCGTAAGACTGTGAAAACTTGGTTAAAAATATCCCTGCACAAATATGAATAAAATAAAATAAATAGTTCTACAGCTTTTATTCACGCAAAAAGGTGATGTGCAACCACATCATTATTTTACAAGCACAAATGATTAGTGACCCGAATATGATCCCATATTAAAGTGGCAAAAAGCAAAACATGTAACACAACACCCACCCACACTAACAGCTAGATGAAGTGCAAACACTGCAGTGGTATAGAACGTTGGGAGTAGGCAAACCTACTCACAAAAACAAGTCCGAGACAAACTCAGCTGCTGTTATGAAATAGCCGACTACCTCCAGGTAACTGTGTCTGGTCTAGGTCATTAACTTATCATTGTCCCTTGAGGATGTATCTTTATAAAGGCTTGATGACCTTTCCTCCAGCCCCACCAGCAGAACAACATGTTCACTTGCGCTGTGAGGTAAAAGACCAGAAATGCCTGTTTGTGTAATGGTAACTTTGCTCCTTGTGGAAGGTGGAGACAGAACTTGTTGAGTTATACACAAGACATGTCAAGAAAGTGTCACGGACGTTAATGAGCACATTCGTGTTCCACAGAGAATGAAGTCTTTTGGTTTTGGATACAGCATGATTTTTCTTCTGCTGAAATTCTGTCAAATGTATTCACAGGCTGTCTCTTTTCTGAGTATTAGATCGCAATGAAATGTGTTACACAGGGGATGAATGATACTGATTTGAATAATAATATGTTACCCCTCACTTGTTCAGAAATGATAAAAACATTTCAGAATGGTTTTCTTTTTGCTTTAAGAAGAGAAAGAAGAAGAGGGAATGGAGAATCAGTCAGGTTGTCAAATTGGCTTTTTGGGGCGAATGAACTGAGTCTGTTTGATATACAATATGTCTACTCAGATATTCTACCATTACTGACAATAATTCCTCAATTCATTTACCTTCCATCGTGCTACAAACTGTTTACTCTAACCAATGCTGTAAATACTGTTTACTCTACTTTATTTTTCTGATGTTCTCCATTACACGTGGCATCTATGTTCTTTGTCCTCTGTTTAAGTAGTTTTTCCTTGCTCCTCTAGAGGGTTACGGGCAGAAGATGTCCCACCTCGTTAAAGCCCTATGAGACAAATTGTGATTTATGAATATGGGCAAATAAAATTTGATTGATGGATTGAATGAACATGGACTGCATAAACACTGTTATGGGGAAATTGGTGTAAATAAAAAGAGGTGAGAGGAGAATATTTTTTTAAAACATGCACAAGCGGATTTTATGGAGTGTGTTGAACGTGTGATTTCATCCAGGTGATCAATGTGATGAAAGTGTCTTCTAGCTCTGTTTTGGTCTCCACCAGCCCCTGAGAGTAATGCCTGGCTTTTTGGCTGTTCAAAGCTCTTGACGCTGAGCTGGGAGTATTTTTACTTTGAAAACATCTGTCTTCTGCAACTAAATACCGTTACAAGTTAACCAAAATCAAGACTCAAAGTAAAGTTGCAGTAGGACAGCTTAAGATGATCCACTTTACAGCCATTTGACAAAGTTAATAAATAAATAAATAAGTTTGCAAAGAACTTATTTGCAGTCACTGCTGTGATCTGTATCCCTGCCACAGGCCCATCCTCTTTATCACAGTCCCAAAATAACAGCCATAACAAGCTACACCATGACGAGCACCTCCAGTCATTTCATATGATTACTTGTAATAAATAGAAGTCAGTATTTGCATGTGTGATGATATGTGTTTATTTATTTATTTATGTGTATAGTATATATTTAAAGCCATCTTGGGATTTATGGGGATATGGAAGAGGATCCTAATAACCTTATTATCAATGGCAAAAAAAAAAAAACCCTGCACATCCTTCTGTCATTTGTGTATTAAAAGTCACATTGGCTGTGATAGTATTTTTTAATCTGCGCAGCAGTAATGGTGCCAGCCTTACGTAACTTGTGGCATAGCAAAGCTGCTACCTGGAAGAGGGGATATTAATTCGTGCCCAGTCCCAGCTGTCAGCAGAGAGTCCTCCCCAATCCCTCTCACACCATATGCCTCACATCACGTGCCAGACTCGGTAAAAGCCAGAGCACCTGCTGAAAGCGAGGCAGCAGACGTAACACCAGACACCTGCTCAGAGAAAGAAAGTCTGGACCAGTGGTGTCCATGGAGTTGAAATGTCTGTGCCCTCTCTGCAGCTGGGGCACAGGAAGCTGCAACCAGAGCTGAACCTCTCTGTAAGGACATGGCAGAGGAAAAAAGGTCTGTGCTGAGGAGGGATATCACAGTGTCCTAAATTATAGTTTGGAAGCCTATTTTCTCTGCTTTGGTGGTCAAAACGTTGGCTGCAGACTGAGGCTGAAAAAGCGAGGTTAATGTGTTCAGACGGGACAGTCGGGCACTGACGAAATATCCTACGTGTGGTTTTGCCAGAAGATTTCCTTTTGCTATTTTGAGCTTTTGAGCATCAGCGAATGATTCTACGTCACTGATTATCAGATGAGGCCCATGGATGCGTCACGGAGATGCTCCACTTCATAATTCTAGTTGCCCCTCTCACATCCTGCAGTATTCTTCTGTGTGGGCTGCTTTCAAATAGGGCATGAAGGAAGAATGTGTCAGCCAGACATTACAGTCCCACACACAGGAACACCACAACACCGAGTGCCAACGCCACAGAGAAGCAAACACTGGAAGTCAAAGTTCAAACGCATAACTGCCCACTTAATGGGCTCATGCCGCCTGCAGCACAGACATATTGACAGTTTCTCGGTTCTGCCGCCCTGAGTGCTCCACTGAACCAGCAGCTTCATTTAATGCCATGCCTTACTGTTAAAGATGGAATCATTGTCAAGGCATGAGGGAGAAAATACAGACAAAAGTGCCAAAGCAAACATTTTATCAGTTATGTGGGGATTTATGCAGCAACAGATTTTTTACGGCTGGTGATGAGTTTATTTGTTTGCTAAGTATTTGAGTCACTGTGTAGTCAGGCTTGTATTTCTCCCTGTGGAGGAAACTTCTTTAATTAAGAGAGTTTTAATTATAGGCTGAATAATTAAAGGTATAATATATAAATGTTCTCCATTAAAACGTCTAAAAACTATGAGATGTGTGTTACATATGAGATGCATTCTTACGTTATCACACATTTCCAGATATTTTCAAACACAGAAAAATGTGATTTAATCAAGTTAAGTGTCTTTTTCATTTGGTCACCTGTCCATGGGTTTTGCACACACCTCAGTGATGTGTTTGTCTGCCAGAATTATCAAAATTGACTTTTGAACCCTTTTAAAGCCACATTTTCAAATAATAGCTTTTAGGGTTTTAGGGATTTTAATGAGCTTGTAACCTGCCTGTGTAGAATTGGAGTTATGAGAGAAACAAGCTGGGCAGCTCAGCACTGCAGCCCCACACAGAAACACTGATTTTACATTGGAACTAATGTTATTTATTGTTTTAGCTTGATTAAATCACTGGATCCATGTTTCATGCTACTTTACAATGTCACAAACCTCTGTCTTTTGTTAGGGTTTTAATTGAAAGAAATAATCTAAGAGCAGACATTCTCTTAGAAATGAAAAAGGTTTTGATGCATCAGTCCATCTGATCAGTCATGGATATCCATCTAATGTCTTTGTGTTAAGCACAGCTAAGCTTAGCATCAAATCTGGATGCAGAAGCTATACGGCTAGGCCGGCTTTTGTATTGTGTTTGTGCAGCAGGGCCGGCTCAAGCCTAAACAGAATGGGATTTCAGGATCCCCACCTCCTCTGTGCCACCAATACTACTGACTATTGTTATTCTAACACAGCCATTTTTTCAGTTATTTTACTCTGACAGATGTAGTGGGGATTGATTATGTTGTAATTATGTTACAGCCTATTATAATCTGGCCAGTTAATAGAATAGTTAAAAAATAGCTGGCCAATACTATACTAAAAATGTGTTGTATTCATAGTAATACTGTGTTTTTGTATAATATAATATACTATAATAACATTTTAATGTGGGGAATTTCAAGGGATAATGGAGGCCCTCTAGTGGCCACAGAGGGAGTGAGTTATGTTCCGGTGAGTCATGCTGCGTTCACATCTTGTTTTACTTTGAAAAGAAAAGCAATAAAAAATGTAATGGTGACAGGCTGAAACAAAGTAGGATCCAGCACAAATAGAGACCAGCCATAAATTCAGTTAACTGACTCAGTAATGTTGGTATTAAACATCAGATAGATAAGCAGTATATTAAACAAATATAATGATACATGCAGTCTTTCATTCCTTGCGCCGTACAGGATCTGAACCAACATTAACTGCATCAGCAACATTTACTGCTCGGTAAGATTTGCTCCCTGGGTTTATTTAATCTCTTATTCATTTATTCATACAACTTGCTGCTACCTGTCCAATGCACCTTTGTATGATGCAGTATTGTATTTTATATTGTATATTTTGTATATTTTTAATATTCATGTATGTACGCTGTATTTGGGAGAAGCCAAAGCCAAATTTCAACCCATAAAGTGAATCATTCTAAAACAAAACAGTTTTATACTAAAGCATTTAAGGCTTTAGCAGCAAAACCTCTAAGCATACTGAATCGATTAAAGGTACTTTTTTTGTATGTTTCATACTACTTCTTATTTGTTCTTTTCAAAAGTTGCATAATTTGATTTTAAGGGGTATCGGATACATTAATCATGCCATCATCCTCCTCACACGCAACGCAGGGGATCCTGGACCTCGTGTTTAATATAATAATATGAATCAAGGTAAATTACTTCTCAGAAGCTTTTAAAGTAAGTTAAGTTACATATCTCCAGTTACAGCAGCTCTTTGTCTTAGACGTTCATATCCTCAATCACTGTGGCCGTGGCTGAAGGGGTTGAACGGTCATCCTCTAACAGGAAGGTCGGAAGTTCGATTCCCAGTCTTCCCCATCTAAATGCCGAATTGTCCTCAGGCAATATGCTGAACCCCCGAATTGCCCCTCACAGAAAAAAAGAAAGTGCTGCTAAAAGTTGCACTGTGTGAATGGGTGAATGGGTAACTGAACTGTAAAGCGCTTTGAGTGGTCATCAAGACTAGAAAAGCTCTATATAAATACAAACCATTTGCCATTTACACTTCCACTGATCGAACTGTCCTCATGTAAATCCAACACATGTGTTTGAGAATAGAAGTAGAAACCCCCCCCTATCCATTCCGCCTCGTGATACCGGACTGCTCCTCTCTACATGGATTAGCAGCTGTAAATCCACAGCTGGTTGGCCCTGACTAGATTATGCAGCTGGCTCGTCCATTAGGCACCACACTGCTAAGTCTGGAGATATCCCAGTCGGAGGGTGCGTTTTGAGAGAGCGTGCTTCAGAATCCACAGGCTGGGATAAGGGTGAAAACATGCTGCTTCTTTGATGCAAATGTGACTAATGCATGACAGGCCCATCCACCCCATCAAATGTATTTTTTTTCCAAACATGAGGCAGACAGGGAGGTGTAGCTCCATAAATAGATGTACCAAGGAAATCAGAACTAGGTGGGATGACAAATATGCTGTTCCTCTGCCTGTATGTGCCACAGTGGGGGGGACCGCCCAATGGCAACCTGCAAACTATTGATAATACAAACCGCACCCGCTGCTGCTCAGTGAAGCGCATTGTACAAGAGAATGAATCGTAACCAGACAATTAACATCCCCCTATGCATGCTCTTTGTTCTTCGGGATCAAGTTTCACCACAAAGCGGTGTCTTGTGAGCTTTTGGACAATAACATGCTCCGCTGTGAGGATTTGTCTGATTGTAACTCGGGAGTTTGCTCCGTGTCTTCACTGACATCCCCCTAAGAGCCTCATTCTCCGTACTGTTCCCGGCAGCAAACAGGAAGTGGCTGTGTAAGAGGCTTTCATTAGTAACACTGCAGCCGCTCCTTTTGAAGCCCCGGTGGATCCATGGCAGCCGCTGTGCACACTTGCTTCTTTCCTTCTTACACGAGTCAGCTTTTGGTGAAGTTTGATTGAGGCGATCCCATTCTTCTTCTTCTTCTTCTAGCTTCTTTGTCTTGAATCTGCTGCTGCCGCCGCTCCTGCTGACGAGCCTCAACACAAAACAAGTGATTCTCAGTGGGGTCTCGGTCCCATATGTTGCTGCAACTGTGGCCCCAGAGGAGCACGAGACTCCCTGTGGGAGGATTCATTTAGCTCACCGCCTCCTCTTGTATACACATGCAGGGCCTGTTTATGCTAAACACCAGAAAATGCAACTCTTACGTTCAACAAATAAGCTCCTTATTTCTAATTGCCTCCTGAAATCCCAGAGGCAGAGCCATTGTCCTGACATTCAGGGTGGAAAGCAAGGACGCGGCGAGTGCCCTGAAGTTGACTTTTGCTGCTGCCAACACGGCTGATCGGTGTCAGTGCAGGAAAATGCACGCAATCACAGTTGACGAGTAATGGCTTTAAAAACATCTGGCAGAGGAATAAACTCATCAGCAGCCATAATTCTACAGCAGCGGGGGATTTTTATTTTCTAATAGAACCTGCTGAGTATTTCTCTATTTGTTTGTTTCTTTTTTTTCTTTTTTTTTAAGCCTGGGGGCTGCACGCTTTACATCGCTCCTATTTTTGTCTCCATAAAGATTTGGCAGTGGAGTGGAAAAGAAGACAGGTGGGGAAAATAAAGCAGTTTCTCTTCTTTTTCCAGTCACACTCAGGTTCAAGAGAGGGTGCACATCAACAGCGGAGACACAGAGTCAGAGTCTGCTAGTGTGAAATATCAGTCAAAAATAACAAATACCTATTATTCCACAAACGTCTGTCTGTCTGTATGTGGAACGCATATCTCATGAGCTATTCATCTAATCGGCTTCACACTTGGCATGTCTATTGTGAGTTGCCCAAGGACGTGCAGTACTGAGTGTGGAGCGATTTGAAGGTGTGATAGGTTCAATTTTAATAAAGATGTGAGTGAGGCCACAACCAGCGCTCTGTGGCAGTGGTGGTGGTGGGGGGGGGGGGGATTGAACATGTGGTCTTCCAATAATATCTGTACCGCCATGATCATTGGGATTGGATAATTTGATTATTTTTATGTGATCATATCAGACTGAGACACAGACACTAGGTGTGGAACAATTCCTTCCTCTGAAGCAAGTGGTCTTCAAAATAATAGCGAGATTTTCGTTTTATTGCTGTGATGCTTTATATTGAGCTCAATTACAGAGCTTTTATTTTAAAAAGTTGCGAACTTGGGTCTGAAGATTGTGTCAATTGCTTAACAGACTTCTGAAATAGCCGACAATGTCTGAAAACATTAGAACCAGAACAGTAAATCATTCAAAATTGTGTATAAACCACACGTGAACAGTAATTAAACAAATACAGTTTCATTTTATGAAAGACATTCATTATAAAATCTCCACTGCTGATAAACCAGGTAGGATGAACACAAAGTTTTCTAGCTTCACTCTGCAGCATAGACTGTTTATCAAAAGCTCTGTTCACAACATCCAGCACACAGACAATAAAAAGTGACAGTCTATTGCAGACATGCTTGAGGAGGTATAGAACGGACACTGCACTAGTTTTGATTTAAAGACAAAAGAACAATGGACAAATATTCCCTGTGTGTCACCAACATAGCTCAGTGATCTTACCTGCGAAGGCCGGCCTCATCGTGAAATCATGGTCGTCTATGCGCAGGAGGTGGCTGGTCTTCACCTTTCGGGTTTTTGTGCCATCCGAAAGCTTCTTCGTCAGAGGACTGATAACAGACAAGACAGACGGACGGACAGAGAGAAAGTTTTTAAAGCCACGTCAGAGTTTGACCTCAAAGGAGAAGCACTGTTATTCCCTATTTTTGTATTACTGTTAGCAGATTGCATTAAAGGACTAAAACATTTTCTTCTTCTCTCCATCAGCAGAGATTAACAGTGATAATGGAAGATTCTAAACCTCTGAATACATCTAATACATACATCAAACCATGTAAGTATAGTTAAGCTTCAACAACTAAAACACACGGATCAGAGAAAAATGATTGTGGTTATATTCCAAACACATTCACTGCAACACTGTGAGAACACACATGCTTAATTCACACATGCGTGTCAGATGTGTTACAAATATCAATGCGTGTCAAAGTGGGACTCCGAAGAGGAATGGCAGCATCAACCAAACATGGGGGGGCTTCTCTTCGTCCATTATTGTTCCAATTTTTTTTTTTAATGAGCATTCACAGTTTTGCATTCAGAAAAAAAACCCTGAATGGAAACACAGAAAATTCAACAAAATCTTAAACTATCGCAAAAAAAGATTTGAATGCTTGGGAGATGTGGCAAACTTTATCGATAAAACGTAAAAATGAATGAAGTGCAACAGAAACTGATTCAGCGAATAAATGATGGTGTATTGAAATCACATGACTTACATGTCACTCAAGCTCCAGGAGAGAGGAGGGAGAGAGGGAAAATGGCGACAGATAAAACCATTAGCGCCACCTATTGATTACTTCCATGAAAATACTCCTAATATTCACATATAACACTAGTGGATGGAAACGAGCCTAAGAATCACCGTTTTGCATATTTTTGGACAATTTGCAATACATTTGGATGCAGAAACTTATTTTAACCGTGTGCTATGGGGTGCTATCGAACCCAGACCATGATCTTTCCCCAAACCAAACCTTAAAGGTTCAGTGTGTAGAATTTAGTGATATCTAGTGGTGAAAGTTGGATGTTGCAGCTGAACACCCCTCACCTCACCCTCCCCTTCCAAACATGACAGAGAACCTGTGGTAGCCTTTAACTGTCATAAAAACTCAAAAGGTGTTTAGTTTGTAGAGTTTGAACAACTGTAAAAAACATGGCGGCCTCCGTAGAGAGGACCCGCTTGATGTAAATATAAAGTATTTAAATATAAAGGGTCTTTTCTGGGGTAAAGAAATCAACAATTCATGCAATTTAGATGAAACACATTACTGAAAACATCATGAGGATTATTCTACATTCAATTTCAGCCAATAGATCCCTTTCACCTAAATCTTACACACTGGACCTTTAATGATACATTTCCACAATGTTAAACAGATTTATTTCGTTTTGGAAATCTCTGAGAGACAGTGTTCTTCTGCTGATACAGGCAGAAAAAGCAGAAAATGTTTCCATGTGCCCTTTTAGAAAGACTGAACAAGCTATGTATTTTGTCATTAAAAATTGGGAGGACATGCTGCAATATAAACACCCTTCAGGCAAACATGCACTGGCATCGTGAGTTGTGCATCGGCCTGTCACACTGTCTTCCTGACACGCGTCAAATCTCTAGGAAAGCAGCGATTTGAAGATGTTCACCCGAGCAGAGCAGAATAATGCAGTGCTCCATGATGTGGATGATGTAGGCTGTGTTTTGCTTTCCCCCCCTCTCTATATAAGGAGTAGACCTCTAAAGTGGCACTACACGATTCTTTGTAATGGGTGTAAATCACAAAGGAGCAGCATTCTAATGTGGACATATTTCCGTGGATGCAGAGACGGATTCCACAAATGCACTACAGTTTCATTAAAAAGGGACTAAGTCATTTCCACTGGTCATTATAATTCTTCACAAATGCAACACAAACACGAGGAAATAATGCAACAGTTGGGGACTATTTTTAGCGGTGGATTAATCCACATTTGGTTCCCTGGTGACTATTTCAGACAGCAGGATGATGTATGTGGGATTGAGTCCAAATGCACTTCAGTGTATGTTTTCACGGTAATGACAGCACATGTCACCCAATGCAACAGCGATGTGCTTTTAATGATAGTTCTTTGGAACAGCACCATTGACGCAGCGAGGTAACATTATCAGGCTTTAGATACACACTCAACACTCATTAGTAGGAGATTTGTGCCGCTGATTCGGTTCTGCACGAGATTTGCAGGAGAAGAAAATAATGGAACATCACCAGACATGTTTTATCTCTATACTTAAAGGAGGGGGAGGAGGAGGGGAGGGGGGCTAAACACCTGTCCATGTTGCGTAGTGGCTCGGAGAAATGTATCTTGTGGGGGTTTTTTTTGGGGGGGGGGGTTCCTTTGCACTTCATAATAACATATTTGTAAATGTTTGATTGATTTCTAATGGTCCCTGATTTGAATTGTAGGTGATTGTATATTACACTACATATATAGTGTGCAGAAAATATTACAAATTAACAATTTGTATCAATCTTTTGACACATTTCATTCATTTATAATAAAATATGTATAAAACATTCTTCCAGCTTCTCAATAATGAATCTTACAGAAGATTTAAGGGACAGAAGAGACTAAATTTAGGAGGGAAAAAATGGGATGATGGATCATTAATGAAAATTTCAGTTCAGTTTCAGTTTGTTTCAAGATTAAATCCAAGTTTTGCTCTTTCTACCAGTTCATACACTTTATATACCAGAATGAGTGAAGCTGCTGCTGGCTGGATGTTTGATGCTCTCGGGTTAAAATAGGAGCAATACAAAAGGCTTAAAAGGAAATATCCCTCCACTCTGTTCCCCTCACAGCCTCCTCATGACGGACTGTGTATGAAGCTGAAAGAACAGACATCACGCTGTTGCTGTGCTGAGGGATGGATATGATCCGCAGCTGTCACAGGAGACAGAGGGACAGCGATCCCTGCGCTCCGGCTGCGTTTTTACGCACGGTTTGCTCCCGACATATAGAAACCAACAAGCGGCAGTGAGCCCGCTGTGTGATGGTGTCAGTGGTCGTGTTAGTGACCACCGCCTCAGAGAAAACTGATCTGGACCACAGATGATGCGCAGATCGCACAGACTCGCACGGACTAATCTGTGCGTTCTTGGAAATGAAGTGGGGGTGAAATCCGCCGAGCATCTGCCCCATTCTGATTCCCTCACTTTCTTTAGGGCTGAATTGATTCATTTGCTGTCACACTCAGTTCCACAGAGTTGTCAGCTCTTCCAGAGGAGATGGAGAAAGCGCATTCTCCTCCACCTGCTGCTGTTGGATGTCTGAGGATCCCTGAAGGTCAGAGTTCAGTCACATTAAAATCTCCATCACTTACTTGCCCTGCTTGTGAATCTCCGCCGGCGATGACCACGATCGCTTTTTCCTGCTTTTGTGTCTCCTGCACTCCCCGATGAGGATCAGGCAAAGAAGTAGAAGCAGGAACCTGACGTATCCCGGCATGATGAGTTTAAAATTCCCGCAGCGAGTGGATGTGTGACGGCCTGGCTCCGCGTACAGGACGCACTGTGCACGGTACCATCTTCCTCTCAGAGGCAAGAGGACGAGACTGAGAGCCCAGGGACTGTGTGTGTATGTGTGTGTGTATGTGTGTGTGTGTGTGTGTGTGTGTGTGTGTGTGTGTGTGTGTGTGTGTGTGTGTGTGAGAACAAGTGCGTCGGCATGCTTCCCAGAGAGAGAGAGAGAGAGAGAGGGAGTCAGAGAGAAAGAGATTGGGTGGTGAAGTCCGATAAGCTTTCTGATTGGTTTGCTCCAGAGGGCGCGCACAGCATCAGGACCACACACACACACACAAACACACACACACACACACACACACCATAATGTCAACAAACAAACAATCAAATAAACAAATGGATGCGCAAAGATCAACTGTAGCATCTCCTCCAACTACATTTACTGTCGGCATGTGGAGGGCGAGAAAGACAAAGTATACACCGGATTTCACCTTAAAGAACCAGCGTGTAGGATTTAGTGGCATCTAGTGGTTAGTTTGCTGATGGCACCAAAGTGAACAGTGCTGGCTTCAGCCCTCACCTTTCATGTGGGAACCTGGTGGCCTTCAGGTCAGTGGCAGCTCTGAAGCCCTGGGTGTTTTGACTGGGAGAACCACTCAGGAGGCAGAAATCTGCCGAGCACACAAACTAGACCCGGGGCACACAGTCCATCGAGGTTATGTTACCCACACTCCCCGTGTTCCATTGTTCCATTAACGTGGTGTGCCACTGAGAGATAGAAAACATATATGCCGCCCACATATGAACCCAACACAGCTTCAAGTAACATAAAAACGTGCCGGTGTTTGTTCATTCAGGGCTAATGTAGAATCATGTTGGACCCTATGGAAGAGGACCTGCTCCCTCTGCACATACAGACCAAGATAATGGTCACACACTGACTCATTTTCAGGTGATTAATCACAAATGAAAACACAGATATGTATATTACATCCTTATGATATGTATAATCGATCCCACTCAATCCTCCACATGGACCTTTAAAGTCAAAGTCATTTTCTTTTATAATGTTGGCTGGGTGAAGTATTTACCTGATCAAAATGTGTATTTAAAAGGTACAGGACTATCACCGAACACGCCCAAACTCTTCTTTTCCTTCTCACTTTTTGCTACATTCAATCTTTTTGTCATGACAATCCAAATTAAGGGACACGCTGAGATTATGAAAAAAAAGAACGTGACCGTCTTTTGTTCGGCTGCGGGGAGAAGGATGTGAAAAACTAAAGTGCTTCTGAGGATTTGTGTCTGTGCGAGACGTAACTGATTTGCATCACAAAATTAGGCTGAAAAAGTGAAATTATTTCCATCTCACTTGGAAGATTCTCTCATTTCACAGATTGGAAGGCTCCACTCAGATCTTTTTGTCAGGATGAGAAGTAGTTAGAGTGGGACAGTGTCGGGGCGTCATAGTTTTAAAGTGACATCAGGACTTGGATGTCCACATGTGTCTTCTCCTCCCAGTCTGCATGGTATGAAAAGCAGTGGATATGAAATTGCATTAGCAGCCAGTGGAGTATTTCCATCTCAAACTCACTTTGTTCAGGAATAATACTTGGGTTTCCTACAACAGTGAACAGATCCTCTTTTCACTATATGCCCACGGACAAAATGAGATGTTTCTTTTTGTTGTTTTGACCTTCGACCTGCGTCACACAGCTCTGACTCCTTATGGGAGCTCTGACTTTAGTCTTTGTGTGGGCTGAGGAACATTCTGTTCCTCCCGCTTGACAAAGTGCTTTTTATCTCAAAAGATTAAAAGGTATTATCAAGTAAAAATCATGTTTTCTCAACGACTGTGTCCAGTCAGATTAGTTCTGAGCATTCAGCGAGAGTTTCATCAGCATGAAAAGATTTAACTCCTTTTAAAAAAGGAATAAATAGGGCTTTGGGGCTGACGAACCAAACCACAGTTTTACTAATGTGATTTTCTTTCTGTCGAGCCTGATCATTTTATTAAACTTGGGAAAAAGACTTCTCAGAAACGACTTTTAAGGCAATGTAAAGGAAAATGTTGTATCTATAATTTGAATGTGTCTTCTCAGCTATGACTGAAATATTAATTCAGGGAATAATACATTAAAATAATTTATGTGATATAAAAGTTAATTAAACCAGAGTTGATTTTGAGCAGATATGAAACCAAAGTCCGAAGTGTGGGATCAATCAAAAAAGTGCAATCTTGAATTTTGAAGTCTCAAGGTTCCAACTCTTAAAAAGTTGTGAATTAATAAAAAAATAATTCTTGATCCGTTGAAACAAAACAAGACTGAAGTCAGATGTTGAGAGTGTGTTCCAGTTATGTCTTCATTGTTCATAAGCTAATTTCAAGTCTCAGTGTTTATTCAAATTAGACAGAATAGAACATCCTGCTCTCAAAACTATGTTAATCGTGTTTTTTTAGATAGTTATTTCAACTAGAAAATTCCTCCCGGGAAATTCTGAATGTGTGCCTAATGCTTGGTGCCGGTTCCAGAGACAGACTCTCAGTTTGAGAGACACAGAAAGACACATAGAGAGAGAGAGAGAGAGAGAGAGAGAGACCAAGAGAGACAGACAGAAAGAAAGAGAGAGACACAGAAAGACACATAGAGAGAGAGAGAGAGAGAGACCCAGAGAGATAGACAGAAAGAAAGAGAGAGACAAAAAAAGACACAGAGAGAGGACTTTGATTAGTTTATATTAAGCAGCAACAGCAGCAGAAAAAATTAAAAATAAAACTTTTGCCCCGAGCTGGTTTTGAACCCACAACCACTTTTTCATTGTGAAAATCCAGCCTCCTTTCAGGATTCCTGGCAACATCCTGTAACTCTCTAGGGTTTTTTTTTTGTATCATGCTTCTGATTGGGAGATGCAAGGGGAACTGAAGAGGAGGTGGCTGTGACATCACTCCGATGAGATCAAGATGGCTGCGGCTGAGCAGAGCCGGTAGTTGGAACCCCTCTGCAGGTGAAGGCTAATAAAACTCTCTTCAATGGGTTAGGGTTTTTTTTTTGTCTTTTCGTGGGATTTGCTGACATTCATATAGAAGAGTGTCACACTCATGCTTTAGGTAATTCTTGTTTTTGTAGTAGTTTTCCATTGCGGAGCAGAAGGTGAGAGAGGTTTCTTGATGTGTGTTGGGGTCATGGGCCTGAGATCTTTCGCCATGTTAACCTCATGGCTCTGGGGACACAGGGTCTGTTAGTCCACCACTTGCATCCTGATTGAGTTGTGTCAGCAAATAGTTCCATTGCCATTAAACTTGATTAAAACTGACAGTTATGATAACCATAGGGGGAATCCAATATCTGTAGCTATAATTAAGATATCATAAAACTTCACACATTGCAAATACAGTTTATCTTTCGAGTCATTTATTTTCTGTTCATGTCAGTACACCAGCCTAACTGAAGAGGCAGAAACTGAGAGATTGTGAGAAACTCTGCTGCCTTCAAGTAAAACCTGCATGAATATACAGGTCAAAGAAGAAAAACTACCAAGGTATCGAATCCACAGGTAGGTTTCTACGACCACCTATGGATGTTTGTATGGTGTGGTGCTGCTGTAAAATCCATCGGAATGAATTATAAATTGCTTCCCAGTTCCTGTGATTCTCATCAGAGTGGAAAAAAAAAAACCCTACTCAAAGTTTATCAAAGAGGGTAAACGCTAGACAGTGTTCAAGTCTATTTATACAAGCAGGGGGAAATGAGTGTTTGCATACAGCTTCAGAGAATGCCAGTCAAATGAGATTAATGCACAGGGACGTGGAGTGAATACTGCGAAACAGCAGGGGAGAGAGGCAGCAAGGGAGGAGGGATATAAACAAATGGATTTACAGTGTCAGCAGAAAAAAGCCCAGATTCAAATGAAAATAAATAAAAACTGATGTAGGTGTGAAAGCAGAGCCAGGCTACAGATCCGATGAGTCAAACCTCAACTGAACCTGTCAGTTTAATGGTGCGAATAATCCCCTCAAATGATCTCGTCGTAAACGTTGCCATGGGGATAATAGCTATATTTCAGTAGCCAATTCTGGAACAGTTACCTCATCATCCTGACAGGACTGATGGGAATTATAACCCCAGGTGCTGTTATTATACCAGAGCAGACAGTTCGACCACCTTCCCTGGAACACCTTGAAATTTCCTTTTTGAATTCGGTATCCTCGTGTCCGGCTCAGGTGAGGGTTAGAAGACTTTGTGCATTTCGCAGACGAAACGGTCACTCTCACACGCAACTGATCCTGAGTGACAGGTACACAGACTTAAGCGAGAGAACTGCAATGATGATGAACTTTATGGAAGTTACAGACCTCTTATGTTATTCTGAGAAGTGTATTATGAAACTGTGGCGGGAAAAATCTGAATATGGCAGGCCGCCACACTCTAGATCATTAATTTATATATATATCTAAAACATATCTGCATTGCCCACAATGCAACTTGAACACCAACAATTTGGTTGGAGATTTAGGTGTCGTGCTCGTAATGGTCACCCACTACCAAGAAAAATAATAATAATTTTCAGTCTTGAGGCCCATCCCATGACATTTATCAGACTTCACACTGCTCCATACGACCCCAACACCTGCAGACACACTTTGATGTGTGAAGCCGCTGGTGTGACCCTTTAATGTGAGACTGCAGGACATGTTGCAAGGATGCAGCTACACCTCTTACAAGTGTCATTACATGATATTAACATTATTATTCTCTCAAAGCGGGAAGAGACACATGATAATATCTCAACTTCACATATTCTTTATCTCTTACATTTCCAGGTTTTCTATCCCGGGGACAACAGGGTCACATTTTCTCATGGCCTGCGTCAGAAAGCGTGACCTCATATGTGACCGCGCCAGTAGGAAGTGTGATACAACAGCCCTGCAGTCACACATTTGCACCAGGTCACAGAATATGACGTAGCTCATGAACGTTAGTGAATCGGTCCGCAGTGATCCATTAACAACTGTCTGATTCTTAAAGTATGTAATCACAGCTGCAGTATGCTGGATGGAAAATACTTCAGTTCATTAAATCCCTGTCGACGTCTGAAGGCAGCAGGACACAGACTGCGTGTTGATGAAACTTCAGCCTCTGATGTGAAAGGTGCAGCCACACACACACACATACACATCAGACTGGTCAGTAGTAACCCAGCACAGCGTCCACTTACACAGGACACGTCAGATCACCAGGGCTCATCAATGACTGCCTCCTTTCCTTTTGTTTCCAACACACTATAGTGGCATGTCCTGCTTTATTCTTGAACTGCACAGCGCTGCTGTATCAGGTTGGCTACTGCTCAATGATGAGGCCAGTTGCACGGCGAGGAATTAAGACTGAAGTATCACATCAGCTACACCCACATGAGCTAAAATATCACATTAGACTGGATGTTGCACTGTTGAAATAAAGCCCTGTGACGAAGAGGAAGTCAAAGCACATTAAGAACTTTACGGTACATTGTCTGTGCAGATGCTTCCATGATCAAATAACTACTCTGAGACAAAGATTCCCCATAATTCTACATTGTTGGCATATCATATTACAATTTTAATAAAATAAAAGGGAATAAGCGGTAGCCCAAGGAAAGACAGTTACACAGAGGGAGACATTTGGTGAATGTGGCTGCTGAGCCAATCACAAAAGAACAAAACTTCCCATTCTTAAAAATTCATGATACTCTGGAGAGTAGGATTCACATTGACTAAAAGACACCCTGGAGACACTGTGGTAAGTGGAGTGGTTCCCCCCTGAAGGAATGACAGTTCCTGGCTGCACCGTCCGCTGACGGGAACGGATGCCGTTAAGTGTGTCGGCCGCTGCCCTCGGTCTTGCTTCCACTTCAGCTGGTCGAAGTTCAGTTGTGGTGGCGGCAGGAGGGGGCTGACCCGTAGGTTTGGAGGGGGAAGAGGTGGTGGGGGTGGGGGTCGCCTAGTGTGTCTGCGTGTGGTCACAGCTCGTAGTCAAACTTGTATTCTTGTGCCAGGTAGATCCTGCGGAAGATGAGTGCAGCCAGGGCCAGGGTGAGCACCACAATGAGGACGGCTGAGGCCGCGTGGCTCTCATCCTGAGGCTGACGAGGGACCGCGGGGAACGCCGGCCTGCTGTCCCTCTGACCCTGGTGGCTGTGCTGCTGGGAGCGACGCTGCCGGGGACTGAGAGGGCGACCAGTGCTGGGGGCTGTGTGGGTCTGCGATCCCTCTACGCCTGTGGCAGGAGACGCCTCAGGCTGTGGAAGAGGATGAGGAAAACAGCATCGAGACTTATTATCAGTGAGAAAGAAAATGAGGCTGTGGGGGTGTAGACAATTAGTCGATTCGTCAGGTATACGCTTTGTGTCCTGCGGATCCAGCTGCGCAGCTCAGTCGCTGCGATGTTGGAATGCAAATGTATTGTCTAACAGAATCACATTTGTTCTTCAGCAGCCATTTCTGACAGTTTGCATGTTGTATAAACATATATAGCATAAATACATGCTTGCAGCTCATTTAGATTTTTCATAAACCTCCACTAAACAACCTCCTGCCTGAACTATACACTCAATCTTCTATGCCCCTGCCAACCAGTCAAATTTATGATTACATCCATATCTGTCCAGAATTCAAATAACATATGGAGTGAAGATTAAGAACCTTTTTTTTCCCCCACAGCAATAAACTGATTTTAACAACTCACATATATAAAAATACCTCTGCAGAGAATCATAGTAGGGTGCAATACTATTCTATATACAGCTTAAGTAGATCTTGAACCAATCACAGATGGTCACAGATTGACAGATTTGAAGGGGGGGGCTTTTTTATACATCTTCATTGCTTCCATCGTTTGGACTAAGACCCCGTTCAGAACTGGTATTAACATCTGTCCTGAGAGATCTGATCACAAGTCGACAGTGTTAAGCTTGTCGCTGGTACTTAAATTCATCCTGAATGTGTCTCCTCTGACCACTTGTGATTAGATCTCACTTCCCCCGCTCTATATGCAAATAGTCACAACTGTGATTTGTGTTCATGAAGACCAAGTGTTGTTTTTACCCAGTTCAAGTTAACAGATGAGTCTGATGACAATGTTTGTGCGTGTGTGTGCGTGCGTGGGCGTGTGTGTGTGTGCACATGTCTGTTTGACTGGTCCTTACAAATTCAAAGGGTTGTTTGAGGGTTAAGAATTGGTTTTAGGATTGTAAGTATTTGTGGAACTGAGTGAACTATATTTATATATCAGCAATTTCTTTTAATGACATCGGATGCTCACTGGCAGGATTGTAATTCTGTTTGTTTTTAGTTCCCCTTCATTGCTCAAGTTTTAAATCCTTCATCAGACCTTCGCTGTGAGGGGGAAAAAAAACTATTTCTCTATAATGGGCTAAAGAGCGAGAGAGGCAGTTCCCTCCAGATGTTGACTTGCTGCCACACACCAATCATGTGTCTAATCATGGGATTTTTCATCTTGTTTTTTTAAGCTTTGTAACATTAAAACACAATGGATAATCTCCAGCTTCTGTAATGGAGCTGCGATGCTGGAAAGCCATTTTTAGCAAAAGGGAATCGAATTTTCTGGATCAAGCATAAATGTGAATATTTTACCAGTTGTGTTATTCTTTTATGACAGTAAACTGAATATGATTGTGTTCTTAGCTAACAGGATTATTTGACATCAGAGACATCATCCTGGGTTCTAGGAAACCGCGACGAGCATTTTTCACTATTATCTTCTATTTTATGATCCAGGCGACTGATTAAATGAGAAAGTAATCAGTAGATCAAACAATAACTGAAATCATCATCATCAGTTGCAGCCCTACTCTGCATTAATGTGCTCAAACACACAAACACACAAATAGTGTCTGCACAAGCTGTGTGAACCCTGCATTCATCTTTTCCAGATTTTTGTGAGGCGTCGCGTTCCATCCCAGAAATTATGTGTAATTCATGAATTTCCCTGATCAGCACAATTAAAAGTTGCTCCCATTTTCATCATAAATAACTTATGATGCCCATGTTCATTAAATGTGACCAATGCACATGGAATGAGTTGTGAGAATGAGGCTGCGAGGAGGTTGACTAACCAATGAGCTGTGCTCATGGCCTCAGCTTTTTACATGGCAAACACAAAATTCATCCAATTAGAGAATGACTGGAGGGAGCCAGGAGGAACTAGGGGAGGCAATAAGCAGCACACAGTCATCTCAAATCCCTTTGGTACCATGTACAGCAGCAAGGCACTGTGGGATACCATGGGCTGGCTGGCCTATCTTACTCCGTACAAGTCTTTTCCCTCCAAATTCAGCGACAGATGGCAAGTCTAGTTCATCCAAAGTGGAAAAAAACACTAATCTAAGTTCACTGTCAGACTGTCACTGTGGTTGTCTGCAGCTCGCGCCAAAATCAATCCTCTTTGGGCGACCCAACTCTCCCACACCATCTGAAGTGGTGAAAAGAAGCAGGGGAAGCACGGGCTTCGAGCGACCACGACACATTCGCGGTGACGTTAAGAGAGAGCACTGATGTTGGTGCTCGATTTTACACACCAACCCATCATAAATAAAAACACAGCTGGCCTGCAGAGCGATTTCCTCCCATAGAAATTTTAAATGATTTTGGAACTGTGGGGCATCAGCAGGTGATGGAGTGTGCCACCAATTAAAAGGAACAATGTGAAAGTCTGGTTATTGACAGCAAACAGACAGCACCACGTAATCCGTGTGATTGCTCACTGTTGAGCTTCAGAACACCCACTGGTCCGACCATTACTTCTGGTGGAATGAAAAGCAAAACACAGAAAGCTGAATACGGAAGTCTGTTTTTTAATTATGCTAAACATCAGGTGAAGGAATTAGCGAAGACAAACAGACAGCACATATTTTCAGTATGTGAACTCTCTTTCTGTCCTCCAGTAACGACAATGAGGAAACTATTAACACAATGAAATCCCAAATGAAATTTTATGGGCAAACTGGTAGCTTGTCAGTTTTTTTAAACTATATGTACCATATATATAATATCTAATTGTATTAAGACATTGCTGTAAATGAAAGAACTGTAATTAACAGTTTTATTGTTGTCATTGGATTTTATATACGTATTAATAAAGATATGATATCTCCTGGTCTTGCAGAATATTTTAATAATTTCATGTTTTCACTTTTTTCTCATCTGTAACATTTTCTATTTTTGTATGTGCGCTCTAACGCAGTGTGATCTTCAAACTGCTTTTAATAGTTTTCCATTGTTTGCCTTTTTCTAAACTGTTTCCTATAGTTTCTCTTTAATTTTCATAAGCCAGCGTTTTTGACTTGTAAGTACCTTACCTTGTAAGTATGTTTTGAAGGGTGCTATATAAATAAAGTGCATTATTATCCTTATTATAACAGGTATTCAATTTGCTGTATGAGGCGAAGATTGTATAACTTTAGTTTGGTAGATATAGCACCATCATAACTGATTGAAATGATATGATATGATGTTGATGATAGAAAAATATGACCCTGGTTTAAAACAAACCAGAATTACTTTGTTGAGATTCGTTGTTTACTTTGATCCCTATTGGTTGTTACCCAGGCAACGACTACTGCAGTGAGTTGCAGAGTGTAGTGAAATATCTTACAGTCGCAGAGACACGAGACATGATTAGAAGAGTAAACCAACAAAATCTAACTAAACTAAAAATACAACCTTGACAAAAATGATGAACTACTATAGGGAATTACCTATCTCAGTCATACATGAACTAAAATGATTGGCAGGTTAGCAGTGACTGAAACCATGTGACAAAAGTGTGGTTTGTGAAATGGTTGCCAGTCACGTTACATAATTTGTGTGACTGACCACATAAAAATGTTCTAGAACGGTCTGTCCTGCAGGTGCTCTGTTGACTGTAGGCAGGTTACGTGCTGTGGAACCTGAAAGCACCAGAATAACACCCACCTGTTCAGCCTGGGGACAGTCAGCAGCTTCCTGGGCGGCAGAAGTGGAGGTGTCTCCCTGGCTGAGTGAGGATGGATTGCTTTCAGCACCTCCACTCTCACTTGCTGGTCTGGATGAACTTGACTCTGCCTTTATTGACACACAGTGAACGGTAGTCATCACTATGACGCTGGATAGCATGACCTCAAATCTACACCATCATCACATTAACATTGATTATTTCATTTATATCATTTAATTATGATACATCAGTGAACGCCATTTCCTTTTATCGAGAACATCAGATGGGGCTGTTCAAATACCTGAATCTGAAATAAGAGTTTGGTAACCAATCAGGATGTGACCACAGAGAAGCAATTCAAGTAAGCAGCTAAATGAAGGACCGTTTAAAAAAGACTTAAGAAGACAACAGTCATGTCACAATAACAAACAATAACTGCATATTTATATTATGTTTATATAGATGTAAAAGCTAATAAGAAAAAAGAGGGATTATGCTTTTATTGTGAAACTGTCAAATTTTGTTGTAAGGAGCTAAACAGATACTGAAAAACATGTTAAACAATTCAGTATTTCTGTATTGTGACAAGTATTTACTATTAATCATTAAATGTATTAATGTTACTATTTCAGCCCTGCTACTGAATATAGACTGTTTAGATTATTTTGTCAACAGCTGTTTCAAAGGCAAAGAAAGAATTTCAGCCAACCTGCATGAAAAGTCCTTGAAGTGCTCAGAAAAGAAAAGCTGAAAATCTGCCCGTCCATGACAACTGGGCTTAAACAAAAATCCCCACACTCTAAGTGGACCCTGTAGTGGATTATTTTGTTAACTGCTGTTTCCAGAAGAGGATGTGAGAGCCGCAAGGGGGGGTTGAGGATGACACGGCTGTGTTGCTCTTGGAGTTAAATGTCCGACCTAACTGTGAGTGGAACCTCATGTTAATTGCCAGGATCTGTACCTTGAAGTGGATTTGCTGAGCCAGCTCTTTGGCCTTGTGGTCCTCTGCGCTGACGTGGCTGTTGGGAGTCAGAGCCAGGAGAGCAGAGCGCATGGAGCAGCCACACGCCTCACAGCAGAAGTCCTGGGACCTGCCGGAGAACAGGTAGAACACGGCGAGGTCAGTTTGCTCCAAAGGCACCTCTCAAGAGAGTAAATTATTTCACTTTTTTTTAACTGAAGTGTGTCACACCACCTCAATGCAATGATATGGAGGGTAACTCATCACAAAGTGCATGTTTGGTGTAATAACAGACATATTTCACTCCACTGCACAACTGCAACACCTTATCTCAAACACACAATGTCATAGCGGCATGCTTCAAGGTCTATTCTGGTATTTTTCAACCAGGGTATTATTCTCCTTTTTATTTAGCAACATAGAAGCTGTGGTAGTACCTGCCAAGAAAGACAAGTAATTTCAGAGCTTAAGAAAGTCTCTAGGTACACTGACAGTGAGGGCAATGTGGCTGGGTAGCTAGTAAGGTAACCATGAAGGATGATGGCATAGCCCGTTCAAATACAAAACTCTAATTAGGTGACGTGTTTTCCAAATGCTGGCAGACGTCAAAATGAACAAAACATCCTCCATTTGAATCACCATCTAAATAAGATGTGGGCAGCAGTCCACAGATCTGGAAGCAGACGCGAATCTCATTACTTAGGTGAGTGAAGTGATGATCGCCTTAAATGTCCTCACTATGGCAGCACAAATATCACACACACACAAAATTACTATGGAGCAGTGTACTGGGAAGACAGTCATCAGTGTGTTTGATACAGAGCTACAGTGAGAGAGCTTGCCATAGTCGACATGAACAAAGAAAGGGAAACTAGACAAAGAGCTCTAATTTCTCATTTCAAAGTTACATCACACCAAGTTAGTATTGGGTCAGTCATTGATTCATCTGCCAAACAATGTACCATCATCTGGTGCTTGGCCAAATGCGACACCTTGATAATGAAGTTTAAAATATTTATTGAGCTTGCCATACAAGATGAATATTAACCCTGTACAGGCAGATAAAAACTGTTTCAAAAGCTTTGTGCGTTTGCATGTACAAGTTTACGGTATTGGCCTGTTGCCTGCACCTTCAGGGCCCTTTCATCAGTCCTGAAAGTGGGATCCAGCACAGTAATGTAGAAAAAATGTCTCACATAGGATATTTCTGTGGATTTTTCTTCTAAAAGCTAATCTCCCCTAGCAGCAGCTAATAAACAGATGTTATGATAAATCATGCTCTGAGGAACACCACATCTCGACTACACAACTCCTCAGGCAAAAGGTAGCAAAGATAGATTTGGATACATTATGGTATTAAATGATCCATCTTCCTCTGTAGCAAAAAGGAAATTGGTTTCTATCCAAGTGAAGTTAAGATGTAGATGGGGAAGAAGCTGGGCTTAATGGGCATCAGACATTTTGCAAGGCACAGCAAATGTTTTCTTATGCCCCAAGTCATCCCACCACTGGACTATGTTTAGCTTGAACATGACCCTTTTAGACACTGATCATCAAGAACATGTCTCAGCTCAGAGAGAGGCCCAAACTGGATACAATCTGAGAGGCATACTGAGAGGAGTGCATGCAACATGTGTCAAGAAATGGGAGGGTTTTCAAAGGGCAGAACTGTCTAACAGAATCTGAAAGTCATGTTCCACGAAAAAACTATTGGGCAATCTTTGTAATTTTCCAGAACAGGCAATTCAACAGATGTGTGCACACACACAGGTGTTCAGTGGAATCTCTTCTGCTTCTGTCATGTTTTGTGTGGCTTTAAATGTGTTCACTCTCATGATTGCTCACGTCAAGATGACAATGATGCGAAAAAAAAGTGTTCTGGGGGAGAGATTGTGGAGGAAGCAGGATGCAGCCAGGAGGAGGCTGTGATAGCTGGCCTTTGCTTGGCCTTTGAGAGTGGCCTTTCAGAACAATTTGTAACATTTGTTAACGTTAGACTTCCCGTATCTGCTCATCCATTTCACATTAGACACTCCTGGTAGGGAAAGTCTACTGATAAACCTTGCTACTTTTGAGTTAAAAGATACAATTACATTTGTGAATGAGTTCTAAGATTCTATTTTAGCTGATTATAAGATTGTCTCTGCTGAGGCTATTATCAAAACTGGGCTTCCTGGATTGAATTCCATCATCTCAACTATTGCAGTGGCATTTTTTATGCAATGCCATGAACACTAATTAATTTAGACTGTGACAACTGCCCTGCCGGCCCACCACAGGCAAGTCATTATAGTCTATTGCCAGACTATTATTAATAATGCTGCAAGATGCATTTCTTTATGGAAATGTTGACACCATGAAGCAAGGGTAGAGGAAATGATTAAGTACTGAACTGCTGTACATAAACATACTGAATTCAACAAGGGATGAGAGAATACACAATTTGTGAAAGCAGTCTTTCCAATGGGTTGAAAATATCCTTTGTGTGGAGATGCACACAAAATATCTCAGAGTAATCCTTCACATGCTCTTTTTGCACAATCACTTTTAAAATATATATATATTTAAAATATGTACCTGTGGCAGCCTTCAGTTGTCATAATAACTGAAAAGGTGTTTAGTTTGTTCAGTCTGGACTAATGTAAGAGAACAAGGTGGCCTCCGTAGAGAGGGTACCCTTGATGTAAATATAAAGTTATTAAATATAAAGGACCTTTTCTAGGGTAAAGAAAACTACAATTTTTAGATGAACCGAACTAGTGAAAGCATCATGAGGATTATTCTACATTGAATTCCTGCCAATAGTTCCCTTTCACCTAAATCTTACACACTGGACCTTCAAATTATTTAATCAGCAGCAAAGATTTACAGAAATTTCAATATTACCATATAGTAAATAATCATTAGAAAAAGCAGACCAACACTTATGGAGCACTTTATTAGGAGCCTTGTACTAAGTAGGTTCTCAAAACAGCTGCAGTTCTTCATGGCATGAATTCCACATGATGTTGATGAGATGCTGCTCCATGGTGACATGACTGCATCACATCATTTCTGCAGCTTCATGCCCATTTTCTGTTCTGCCACATCACAACAGCGTTTAAACTGGATTCTTATCAGGTGATGGGAGGTCACTTAACTTCACTAACCTCACTAACCTCACTGTCATGTTCATAAAACCAGTGTGAGAGGACCTTTTCTTTGTAACATGATGTGTTAATCAGTTCAATTAGCCCGATGGAAGTAGCCATTAGCAGATGGTAAACCGTGTTCATAAAGGGATGAACATAGTCAGCAACATTGGGACCTGGTCTTCTGTTCACTTTCAATCTGTGAGAGCGAGAAGTCAAATAAGACAATTGCTTACTGTTGCGAGGCAAATCTATTGAACTTTGCACAATACTCAACCCAGCCAGTCTGCCATCAACAATCAGGTCCCAGAGATCACATTTCTTCCCCAATTCTGATGTTTAATGTGACCATTAAGTGAAGCTCCTGACCTGAATCTCCACCACTGAATGCATTTTACTGAGGGATTGGCTCCCTGGTGAATTGCATGAATGAGCAGGTGCACAGGTGTTCCTTATAAAGCGCTTGGTAATTGGATGTATGACATGCAGACATTTAGTTTTGTATTATGCGGTTACGTTTTCAAGACTATTCATGTAATAACTGTATTGCAGCTCAGTGTTTGATGGGAAGAAGATGAAACGCTGATCAATTCTGTCAATGTTGAAAAATGTGTCCTTTCAAAAACTGTGACAAAGGTCCTGTACAGTAGAGAATCCCTAGCCGATGCCCGATCTGTCCTCATACACTGTGCTGTTGCTATGGGACAGGCTACGACAAAAGACAATAAAAAACAGATAAGGGAATTATATCAGTTTGAGCTCAGCTTACCTGAAACCTAAGATTAAAGTAAACTGATCCCCAGACTGTCCTTCACACATCACCTACCTAAACATAGCCCCACCAGATCTTTGCTTCCATCATAAGAGGAAGACGTCTAACTTTCCCTGGAGGCAAACGATAAAAAGTGTGCTGAGTCCTCTGAAAACATTTAATCAAATACTTCACTATCAGATAACGTTGATCATCAATTTTAACAGGTGCAAGTAATGTCAACTGTCTTAGCACATTTGAATCATTTGCACTAATTAGTCAGAAGGAGCCCCCCTCCTTCTGACGTATGTTCTATAGTTAAGATCTTTTTTTAACCACTCAAACATGTGCGGTGTCTGTCTAAGGTGCAGGATGCAGCTACAACATCTTATATTCTTACCACTAAAACCCTGCAGCTAATACCAGAGGGCTCTGAGATCAGACCACAGACCTAACATGGTGACTGAGAGCAGGCAACTTCTAATACAATGAAGGTATGCAGTCAGGGCCTCATTAAAACCAGCCCGCCATATAGTGACAAAAATCCTCTGTTCCCACATATCAGCTTCTGAAGATCTTCATGACATATGCCAAGTTGGCCTCGTTTACATGCAGCAGCCTGTGCAATTATTATCCTTCCTTTTGACGGAGGTTTCAATATAGACCACAATTTTATTCCTTTTTTAGGCTTTTAAAAAGACAATATTACCTCACTGGCTGAAAGTCTTGAAGCTGAGATGAGAAAAGTCTGCCGATAATCATCCAAAACCTCAAAGCAAACCAAACCAAGGTCATTATAACTAAGAGTGGCAAACACTACCCCACTGAGAGCTTTACTAATTTCCTAGCATGCTCACTCACTAATTGCAATAAGCGTTACAATGTTCACAAACTACATTGAAACACTGTGATTAAGTATTAAAAATACCCACATAATGTATACTTTGGAGATCTCAGCCCTGAAGCAGGTAATATTACCTTGCTATGAAAGCTACAGACATAATTACCCACGCTCTCAGCATTCACTGCGTTTATGTAGCTGCATCTCCTTTGTGAATTACCAGCCTGCAGCTGCACTCGGTGGTGTTACCTCTGCTGCTTGTCTAAAAGTGGGATTAAAATAGTGCAAAGTGTACTTGCATGTCTCAAGTTGAATATAATTCCTGGGAGACTCAATGCACAAACAAACTGCACAGCCAGGAAAGCAAGTTTAAACTTGTGCTGTTGACAGGTCGTCATCGGAACTTTTCATTCAAGTGTTTTCCTGAGAGTTTTGTGAACTTAAGTTATGGCAAAGTAAAAAAAAAAAAAAAAAAAACATTTTCAAAACAGGAAATAATAAGAAGTTGTAAATGTGACAGTTACTATCTAAGTGTGATTTATATACTCCAGAGGTTATGGGGGCTGATAAATGTCTGCCTGAAAACAAAGTTTCTGCATTTTCTACTTGTAGGTCATCTTTTTTAAAGCTTTATTGTCTTGGCTTTATTCAAATCCTTCTTGTTCTGAACACAACATGATGTTTTAAAAAATGTGCTGGTGCGAAGGCATCTCCTGGTAGTCTCCCACCGCGGAGACAGCTCATCAATGTTCCTGCAGGTCTTTACTTTTTCATTATTTAGTAATCTTGTTTAGGTTGGCTGAATTCTGTGGTTCAGCAATTAGCATTCTTAGGGCTACAGAAATTTACTTTTGGTGTTTGGGAAATTGAGCATTCTTTCTTTACCAAACACGGAACCAGGGCTGTGTATTTAAACCAGATTTCTTTCCAGAAAACACAGAATGTACCATAGTGCATTCTGAGGAGATATTAGCAGAATTTGAAGTGTATTGAATTAATAAGGCTTACCCACATTTAAAACCATGCTACATGACCACCATTTTGGTCGTCAACTAATATCATGATATGTGAAATGACAGCAGGTCTCCTATTGATGAAATGGCTGCTTGGGTGTCAGGAATGAGTGACATCTTTCATATCTATTTCTGTGATTTCTCAGACCTCCACTGGGCCCCATGTTTGTTTTTTCCAGCCACATCTCCACCTGGCCAACTTCTATATGATAAACTTGGCAAACTCTAAAAAATATTGGACAAGGAACCCTGTTCTGCTGCGCCTCCTCTGACTGACAGCTCTCCCAATCACCAGGGGCATAGAAACAGGAGATGAAAAAACCAAAGAGAAGTGCTGTCTCAGCCCTAGACTGAAGGGAAAATAAAAGTTTTCCATCAGGGAGATAAGCAGCCACGTATTTATAGCAAAGTGCGTCTTAGTGTCTATCTCATCTCCATGTGCTAATGAAACAGCCTGCTGATCAAGACCCCCGTCTCTTCTGCTAATAGAAGAGTGACTTTAGCAGGAGCCTCTCATATTCAGGCATTGCACCATGTTCTCGAAGGGAAATGCAGTGTGAAATGATGAGCTATGTGCCCACTCATGCTCCCTCCAGAGACCGGGTATTTTGGCGATAATGATTTTGTCATCTTGCAATGTCGGAGCTGGCTTGACCAGGCTCCTTCCCTTTTGTGACTGGGGATTCATTGGTGGAGGTCACGTCCACCGAGGCTCAGGTGCTGATTATGTTATGCATGTTTTTACAGAGTGTTAATGCCATCTACCCTGCATCAAGTACCGATCATATGCTCAACCTGTTTTCTAATCCAGTGTAAGATCATAATATTTTTGCGACACACATTGTCCCACCAACATACATTCCCCTCCTTACCATTCTCTATCCACAGCACTTTATTCACACAACACATGCTCTGCAGAGAGTGAACATCGGAAAGATTTTCATGCACCAAATCTTACTTTTTGGCAAGGGCCCTCCTCTCCTCTGGGGTATAATCAAGAGATCCTATTGCTCCTTCTCCTTTTGTTGGCATGAATCCAATAATAGCGATTAGGGCAGTTCGGACTGGAAGAGAAACAGGCAAGAAGAGAAAAAAAAAACAAGAGAGAGAAAATTTTTAAATAGAGCATGTTAAACATTGCTTGTCAAAAGGGAGGAGGTTAAATTACATGACAGGCTGCACATGTCGTCATGTTCAGAGCCTGTGTTACATAAGTGGGTATGGTGCTTTGTTTTCTGAGTGTAAGCCTGGATTTACCCCGGTGCCTGCGAGGACGTCCACCACGAGTCTGTGCTCACACATTCTCCAGCTGGCAGGGGACACATTTTACAATATGGTCTGGGTCAGGGGTTTGTCTGTGCTCCGGTTGATCCAATATACTGAATAAAGCATCTGGAAGCCCATTATATGTGTCTGTGATAGATACGCCTTCTTTAAATGCTTCGCACATTGGATTTTATTTTAACCACCAACCATTCGCACTGACATCATATGCACAGTGGTATTAATAGGTTTGAATTTAAGGAACTATCCCAGTGATGTTGCAGTTATAGGTCCAGTAAATCCTGTGTGCTTGAAACTTACACCATCCACAACATTCAACAATTAACGTGAAGGCGAAATTTTTAAATTGAGTTTTCCAACGGTTCAGGTGCTCATTGGTTTGAGCTGATGACAGTAAACTGTCAAAATCAACTCAGACAAAGTTGAAACTTACTCAACATAGCTAACATCTCATAGTGAAACACATCTGCACTGGTTCCAGCTGTGAGTGTATTGTTGTGAGTCTTTGAATGTGTTTATATATAAATGTGTGTGTGATCATGGGATAATGTGGTCCAGGAAAACGGTAGGTTAAAGTACTTGGGCAGTTGATGTTATGTCTGTGATGATCAGTGTGTGTGGTTCAAATGGGAAGATGGGTGTGGTGAGTACTCAGCAGTGATGTTGATGTTGTAAAAACCACTTTCTACTCATGGGTTGGAACGTCAACAGGTTGATGGGTGCTGCGAGCCCATTGCAAGATGGCATCTATATCGTCATCTTTCTTTTTGTTAAAATTACTTAATTTTAATTGTATTATTCTCAATCATGTGAATCCTTCCTCGTGGTGCATTGTGAACGCTTCTCCTCTAGGCTGCCGCATGGCTGTGATATTAGGAATCTACTTATCAGGCATGTGTGCTGCAAAAACTTTTTTTTACTGAATTATGCAAGTTTGTAGTATTTTTTTCAAAAATAAACACGATAGCACATACAGTAAATGCACCATTCCTCTATGTCCAACTGCCTGCTCTTTCTGGATGATCAGACTGAGTGAGTTTGCATAGTTAGTAAGTAAATAGAAGTTAGCCAAGGATGAACTTTGCAGAGTAAAGACATTTCGAAAAGAAAAGGTCAATCCGTGGAATGACTTGTTCTTTATCAGTTTGGGCCTGAGTATGCGGGGGCGGCTGAGGGGTAGAGCGGTCGTCCTCCAACCAGAAGGTCGGCAGTTCCCCAGTCTTCCCTATCTGCATCCCGAAGTGTACTTGGGCAAGATGCTGAACCCCGAATTGCCCCAACGAACAAGAAAAGTGCTGCTAATGGATGCACTGTATGAATGTGTGTGTGAATGGCAAACTGTAGTGTAAAGCGCTTTGAGTGGTCATTAAGACTAGAAAAGCTCTATATAAATACAAACCATTTACCAAGCATTTAAGCTGAAGAGGAAATTGTGCCGAGGTGAGCAAAGAGACATAAGGAAAGGCCTAAGAGGGGACACTACCGCTACATCATTCAATCAACCGTAACGCTGCATTCTGGAGCAAACAGATGCCAGCTGGTGGTGTGCAGTTGTAACATATGTCAAACTGTGATGGATAATTTCTGAAGCTAATTGATATTTGCTGAATTGCAAATGAACTTGACATTTATATCAGACAAGTCTAAAAAGCTGAATTGAATGTATCTGTGACCTATTGCATTCACCCTGTGTAGCAAAAGACATGTCCTGCTTTTGGAATAAAAACACACTTAGCATGAAATGATGTCCTAATTTTGCTGTGCTGCAATTACCACTAAGTTGTTTGACATTTTCATTGATTCCTCTGAGAATAATTAATGGATCTTAATGAAAAAAATAGGCATGTTTGCGAGAGTTAGTGCGCCCCGTTATAGCGTAACATAAAAATATTTGAATATTCTTACTTGTTGTGAGATCATGTAGGGATTCTCAAACCTGTGAATTGTGGCGCATTTGATTATTTAATTTAATTTAATTATTTGATTACAACGAATGTATTTTATGTGAAACGTAAACAAATCTTTGACAATAAAATATTGTAGCAACTTCATCACGAACCTGTATCTGCTGAAAAATCCTCCCCTTTTTAAACCGAGCCGCTGTGACTGACACTGGAGGACAGAGCTCTACACGCCATGTCGAAATATGTTATATGCAGACTTATAACGTAAATTGGACTCCACAGTCATTAAATTAAGTCACAAGGAAAATCAAAGTTAAAGTAAAACGTCATCTGAAGCAGCAGCCGCAGCACATTTTACTTTAAAAACAGCAGTGTCTTTTGAGATATGGGCCAACTTTCTAACTTTTGAATCTTCTCAGCTTCTGTAAAAGATGAATGGATCAGTGTCTGTGTGTGTCTGTGTGTGTCTGTGTGTGTGTGTGTGTGTGTGTGTGTGTGTGTGTGTGTGTGTGTGTGTGTGTGTGTGTACACTATACACCTGCTTCTCCTCCTTTTTGACATTCCATGGGAATGTAAATGCGTGGCAAATTTATTTCAGAATAAATATTAAAATTCTAGCACTCTTACCATATTAGTACAAACAACCAGGAAAACAGCCAGAGGAAAAATACATAAACATATTCATGAATAAATATATGTGTATGTATGTATGCATCTTTCTAAAGAAATAGGAATACGGAAAATGTGAAATTATAAATCTTCTTTAAAGTGACATCAGAGGGAATTTTTGAATTACTTAGGCACACTTCATTAAATGCGTTGGCGTAGCACACAAAGTGAAACAGCAGCCAACAGTGGTGAGCATGAGCAGGGAATCACTGCAGCTGGTCTCCCTGTGACGAGCTCAGAGTAATCATCCAGCCAGGCCTCCTGCGCTCAATCCAAACAGGATGAGACACAACTTGTACACACAGGAGGGGAAGTCAAATCTCTAAGGCATGGCCAGCCATGTGACCAGTGGCATGTTGGCAAAAAGAAGTGTAAAGCATCCATTGTTTTTGAATTAACCGCGTTATTGATTTTGACTTTTGTTTTTTAGTGTTGAGAGGAAACTGGTCGGGAAAAAGAAAAAGCTTTGAGGTAAAATGCATCGTCTCCCACAGAGTTCCCGCTGATTGAAGTCCCACACTGGGAAGTAACATGAAAGCAAAACTCAGCAAAAGGATGGATTACCAGTAAAGAACGAAAATAAGTTTTCGGAAGAAACATTTTCTTTGACTTTAAAGGTTAAAAAAAGGAAACCTTCCAATGAGCAGCTTCGCCATCAGGAATTCAACAAATATTCATTGCTTTAGAATGACCGACACTAACGATGTAAGTTGAGGTCCAGAGAAATCTGCTACACACAATACCATGGGGAAAATGATTTGTATTGGTGGTGGGTGCTTTTTCTTATTTTCACATACTGTATTTGAATATTCTGTTGGTCCATTTTGTATAATATATGGCAAATAAAACATCTAAAGTCCAATTTAAGACTACTAGACCTTTGACTCTTCTGTTGTACCTGTTCATTTGTCAAATTGTATTTCATCTATTTTATCAGCCTTTATTCAGCCAGGTTAGTCAAGCAGTGATTAACAACATTAAAACTTGTTTATTATAATAAACACTTGCACACACATCGAAAAAAATAATAATATGTACTTAACTCAAATGCAGGCTCAAAAACAGAATCAATTAATTTTTTTAGTTTCATAAATATGTAATTTCATACTTTACAAACTTTTTGTGATGGCTCCTGGTATAATTTGCTTATCAGTGCTTTTCCATGTTTGTTTTGTTGTCTTGATTAATTTTCCACAGCACTACTGGCTTCAGTCAAACAACAGAGCCATGGCTGACTCAACACTATGCTGCTTTAATTACATTTTTCTGACTGGAAAATACTCTGTATGCATAAACTGTTTGCCATCGTTTCCATTTTGCCAAATTTTGAAAATGCTGATATGCTGTGCAACACTTCTTGCTGAGACGTTTAAATAAATAAGCGTACTTGCACCTCAAAGAGCCCAGTTTCTTCTGTTCCTTTTCCTTTGAAATATTGGAGGGACTGTTTAGTTTCCCTGATGTTGGCAGTAACGGTATTGAAATAAAAATAAAGCGGAGCAAGGCAATGACATCTTGTTTCAATGAGAAAGTCACAAGCAGAAGGACAAATTTGAAATTACGTAATGAGTGCATGTTTGTTATATACAACATGCAGTAATACCAAAGTTATTATTTTTCCTGCTTTTATTAAAAACTCATTATTAGTTTGTGATGGCACATCCTGATCCTGTTATTAAGTCTGCCAAGGAGGTTATGTTTTTGCTTCTGTGCTTTGGTTTGTGTGTTTGTTTTTGGCAGGATTACGCAACTACTACAAAATGGATTTCAAAGAAACTTGGTGGAATGATAGGACATGAGCCAGGGAAGAATTTTGGTGCAGGGCCAGAAAAAATGGTGAATCCAGGAAATTGTTATTCTGTTGCTTTAACATTGTTTTTTGGCATTTTCAGTCATTTTCCAGGAAATAATTGATGGATCTTGATTTTCTTTTTCCGATCAGATCAGTGTTCAGTGGAGTGATTCAATTTAAGGGGACCGTCGGGCCTTGGTGGAGGATTGTGCTATTTTGAGTGCCATTCTAGAGTGTCATTATCTGAAAACTTTTCACAAGAGAATTGAGTGTAGTGCGATTTATTAGAATAATAGACAGCATTATCTGTGCTACTTCAAGCCATCACTCAAGGTTCCTCCTTATAACAAAATATTTGTATGGAAAAATACAAAGAGCCAATGCAGAGCACATCTGCAGATAACATTAACGGATTTCCTCACTTCTGCTGGAAATGTCTGTGAATGGTAAAATTTGTGAGCTCTCAAATATGAAATTTTTTCCAGAAGAACTTTTCAAGAGGAACTCAGGAAAGGGGAAGAAGAATCTGGGTCTACTTACTACTCCAAGACGGCTGCCAGGTCTCTGGATGGTGGCCAGAGATGCTCAGGCAAATCTTCTTACCAACTTCGAATCTTCCGTTCGGCTAGGAGGGAAGGTAATAAAGAGGAGGTGGAGGTGAGTATGTGGGTGGGAAGGAATGAATAAAACATATATGACAAGCAAAACTGACATGGGGGGGGGGGGTTTGAAAGAGTTGAGAGTAAGGAATGAGGAAATGTGGTCTGCACTTTTGCAAAGTAAGAGTTTGCAAACTGAAAATATCTGAAACATCATAGACAATAGGAAAAGATATGTTTCAATCACAACATTTCAAGAGTGCTCCAGCTTTTACCAGGCAGCAATTAGTGCAAGTGTCACACAGCTGTCTGAACACAATGACACGATCTCATGTTCTCTTTAAAGAAGTGAGAATCTCTCTGACGGTTTGGTGACATCCCGCGCTTTACTCTGACAACTGTCACCACGTGTGATGCAACTAGAAATGGCTGAAGGTTAAATGACACGCTGTCCTATTTCAACTCTTTGATCACTCGATGTGATGTCTTCCCGTTCTGCTTCCGCAGGAGAATAATCGGATGTGAGTGAGCCGTGGCCTTTGGCTGCTGCTTACTGTGAGGAGGATGATGCTGGGGGGCTTCATGGGGTACTCTGGGGGAAGCACGATCCTGCCGTGGTAAACACCACCATCAAAATCGGAATCTGGAGGCCCACGTACAGAGAAGTGCCATTCGAAGAGGTTATCCTGCAGAGAGAAGAGGAGGGAAATGTCACATCGAGCACATGCTACGGACACAAGTACCCTGTGACTTCTCATGGCTGTGTGAAGTGACAACACCTACACCATCTTCAACTGTGCAACGTGAAAGTTTACTCCCACAGCTGTTTGATGTGCTAATGCTAAGCAGTTATATAAATACTATTGATATTCTTCAATTTAAAAAAAATATTACACACACACACACACACACACACACACACACACACACACACACACACACACACACACACACAGGGGTGTTCTAATTAGTTTTCTCTTTCTTCTTTAACTAACTTGGAAAGTTTGTTCATGACCATTGTGATCTTCTGACTGTCTGTGTTTCCTGACTCACCTGACTTTCATTTTGTGATCATGTCACCATGTTCTCGGATTAGTTTGGTGAGTACAGTCTTATTACTTCTGCCAGGGAAGATATGTTTTGATTGCAGTTTGTCTGCTTGTTTCTTTGTCTGTCAGTGGGATCTCTTAAAATCCACAGAACCAATTCCCCTTAAATTTTGTTGAGGGATGGGAGATGACCCGAGATGAACCCATTCAATTTCTGAGCTGATCTGGAAAAACAGGCCCAGGATTTTTTTTCCGCTTACTTTAAAATTGGAGATGGACATTAGCCTAGGTGGATATACACCCCCCCAGACTGGTGTCTGAGTGATAAGAGATGGATATGATGAACAAAACTTCAAGACAGAATTGAACTGAAAAAGAAATTTTAACACAACATTCCCCGAACTAAAAATATTTGGTTCTTGCATTTACTAAAGACGCTCTAGTATGATACGTTCATACCTAATGCAAAGCGAATAAACCTGCTGTGTTACTCTGCGGGGGAGGCGAGCATAGTTGTGTGTGGATCCACCCGATCACCCAGAGGCGCCACTCGCTTCCAGCGCTACCTGAGGCTTTTGCGACATCACATCACGCATATTTTTTGTTCAAGTTCTATATGTTAAGTTGCGCGAGCGTGGCAAATGACTGAATTTAGTGTGTTCGCGTCCGTTTGCATCTTTGCGTCATGTATGTAATCTCACTGCATGAAGAAATTGATTGTTTGCTGCTAAAGTGATAGCCTACAGTACAACTGCTGACAGGTGTGTTGGGTTCTGTGGTGAACTTACGTCCAGTGGCTGGGCGTGGTAGTGCTCTGTGGGATCCCTCAGTTCAGCAGCCTCTTTCATCAGCCTCTTCACCGCTGGTTTTTCAAAAGACATGGAACAAAAAAACCTGAGGTTAGTACCTGCATGGTGAATTTTGATCATTAGCGCTTACATCATTAGTCATCACTATTTTTTTTCCATTGGAACGACACTGGCAGGACCGAGTCAAGAGATGAGACACTTTTACCTGCAAACACCAAATTACCACATTGTGTTTCAAGCTACTTCACCTGAGAGCAGAGAGTTGCATTATTCAACACAAAAGGTTGGATCTGTGGAGGACAAATAAACAATTATGTCTCCCCTATATTTGCTCTGCTCATTTGTATGGCTTGAAGCTTTCTTGTCTTACTCTGACCACCTGCAGTTTGCCTGCTATTCCCCACTGTGACGTCTTCCTTTTGATTTCCGGCTGCTACATGCTCTGACTCTTCATTTCTCTCTCTCTTGCCACAGAGCCTTGTTTCTCCCCATCTGGCATGTGACTTTGATTAGAAATCGATTGATGTTTATTGTTCATGCAGTGCACCTTCACAAGCGTTAGACGTTGCTTTAGCTGATATATGACCGTGCTACATGAGTGAGCCAAGTTGGCGGATTGTTTTCCTCTCCTTTCATATATTTAATAAAAGCTCAAATAAACATGTGACATTTGTATTTAAGGCCAACAAGTTTTTGTGCCATATTACCATAATACTTTTTTTAGAAAGTATGTTGGCTCCATTGTCATATTATTTGCTGCCCTGCCTGTGTCACAATGACAAAACTCCATGGTTCATTTTAAGAATTTGCACCACCATTTCTACAATTCCACCCAAATGTTTGGGCCAAGATTCCTGAAATCCCTGATGCAGAGAGCTGCAAATGTGCTGTTCTTCTGGCTAACAGGATGCTAACACAGATGGACAGATGATAGAAGCATGGGTGGCACAAAAAAACTACACTCACAGTCACACTCTTTCAGACAGCGAGAGGAAAAGGCTCGAACAACAATGCGCGTTTAAACATGCAATTCAATCACCTTTGGAACTGATGTTTTTTTCACAACTATTCAATTAAACTCTTTTGCACATTTTGATCCAACTAAGCCTTTGGGGGGGGGGGGCAGACTGGCTTCCTGCATGATTAAATGCATCAAATCGAGTATGTGACCAAGAAAAACAACTTGAGAGGAAGGACCCATTTAGTCACCATGGATATCTAAGCTAAGAATGTGTTATTTTATCAACATTATTCATAATTTCCCTTGTTTCTCAAAAATATGTTGTTATATTTATAGCCTCCCTGTTTTCTGATTTACTTTTGTTTTAATTTTCTGTGAATACAAAGCCACCTCTTCCATGTTTACAAGAACATTTCCATGGCACTAATTCCAACACACTCATATCATACTCACCACTTGGCTGCTTGCAATTAATCTTTTTAAAAGTTGACTAATTAATTCCGGTCCATTCAACTTGGCTGTTTTTTTTTTTGTCAGCCGTTAAGCTGCTGTCACAATACAAGCTTTCCAGCCTCCCTTTCCCATATGCTTTTAAGGTCTTCCTCGTAAAGGTGAGCAACACTCAGCCAGACAGTTGCCAGATAGTTTGGAAGAACTGGGAACAAGACAGCTGCGTGGTTTTATTGTGCTGATAATTGTTACTCAGTCTGAAAAGTCTTGGATGTTTCTCTAGTGGGCATTGAAGTATCTGCTGCAAGTATTGTGCCTTATTAGCAGGGACTTAAGTTTGAATAACGAGAACAAAAATAAAAAAGAGCAAAGTCGAAACCACTCGAATTATCAGCATGATTAATCGATTGATCAATCAACTGTATGTCAGGTTACTGAATGTAATAATTACCCTGCACGCTGAAAAACACATATTCCAATTTATCTCCTTAAATAATAGCACTAGAGACACGATCTAAAAAAGAGAAGTCAGAAAACATCATGCATAGTTTCAAGGTGTCTCAGCATTCAGTAGGACATAGACTAAAGCTTATAGAAAGATGTACAAACGTCAACTGTATCATGATATCACTGTGAAGTTAAATATTCTATACCTTTTGCAACCAATAAGATTTAGGATCCACAGCTTATATGAACCATTTATATGTCCTCTTATCTATAACTGATGTCATAATTTAAAATATACAGGTATATACAGCACACGCAGGATATACATCGCCCCTCTGATGGATTTATTTTTTACTGTCTTTATAGTGAAGATATGTCCACGTTCGCTCATTGCTATTTCATCTTCAAACATTAAAAGTAATAATTATAAACCTGATCTAAATTTGCTTTTGCAACAACATGATATACCGTATTGTTGGTGTCAGTACTCTTGCCTATACACACACACATATCACTCAAGTTGAAAGATTGCTGTAAATTGCTCATTGGGGATTAGTGGATGATTAGCAGATGCTTCGTGCTACAAACACAGCTGAACTTGTAACCCCGGCTCAAGGCATAAAGAAGAGTAAACAAGCTTTTTTTTTTTGTTGTTGCTGTATTTAAGAGGTCAATCTCTCCCCATGGCGGCATTTGAATAAGTTGATGTGCAGATGCATTGGGTTTTCAGAATGAGGGGGCCAGAAAAACATCTGCTCAAATCAACCCTTGTGTCATGACCTAGCCCGCAACACACTCAGACCTTCTGTGTTAATCTGAATACAAACAACCTCATCACTCGAGGAAGGAGAGTTATACAAGTGTGGTGGTGGTGGTGATGATGATGTAACACTGACCACCATGATGTGAGTACTTGGGGGTGACACAACAACAACAACAGGTGCTGATGTCACAGTCTCAGCCTCACGTTCACAGCGCTCATCACAAGTTTCAAAGTAGCTGATGAGCTAGAGGAAAGCAAGGTCAGTTTGCTTGCTTTTGCTGTCTTGTGGGATGCCTCTAAAGCTCCAGCTACCAGCTACCAGTGCACAGCAAGAGGAAACAGAATGGGGCTGACAATTGGAAAGTAATTGTGACAAGGAAAGCAGAACTAAGAGGTATTCATGGAGGCAAAATTGATTCGGAATCCAATCGAGCGTGGATTGCTGGGGAGTTGAGCTAGAAATGGAGACTGCGAAATGAACACAGGAGAGGAAGATGAGGGGCAGCAGTGGGGATGGGTGGGAGGGCAAATAACAGGGTGGAAGGCCGGGAAAGCTGGGAGGATGTGGAGGCTGCAGAGGGGAGGGATGAGGCATTGGAGTAGAGAGATGGTCTGACACCACGTGGCTTTCAGGGCACATGCACTTATTCTTATTCCGCCCAAGGACAGACACTCTGCAGTGTAGATTTTGACCCATCGCAAAAAGTCCACACTGGACATACATGGAGAATGGCGGGGGGCATTCATTTTTATGGCTTTCCCTACCTCCTCTTGTTCTAACAAGCAGCAGGGGTCACAAAGTGCTTGCAATCTTACTCAAGCTTAAAATTATTAAAACACAAGAGCAGATGAGAAACTGATCTTATGTAAATAAATCTAACCTCCTTGCCTCAGACTACTCGTGTATCTTGACCCACAGCTGATCACAATACAACTCATGTTTGTTCATTTTCATTGCATAAATCTTTCCCAGGGTGATAAACTTTGCCAGCCCACATAGGTGTCTATATCCCTGAATGAGAACTCCAAAGCACAAGATAGCTGAGCTACATTTCAATCAGAATAATAAAATAACCTGCTTGAGGGATGTTACTGGTTTGGTGTGATGGCATGCGCTTTGAATGTTGTGGGTTTGATTCTACCGCCTCGTGTCATCGCTGCTCTCAACACACATATGCAAGCATACGTAATTCCTCCTTCCTCGATGACAGTCTGTCACGTTCTCAGAAGAAAAACAAGCATAAAACCCGCCACATTTAATAAGAGACAGGATGCTCGACTGCAGAGAATCATCAGTGCACCTATCCGCGAACAGCTGAACATGTGGCTGTGGTGCTAAACCGTGTGAGGTCCATCCATCCGTCAAGAGTGTCAACATTTCACATTCAGAAATTATGAGGCAGCTGCGGGGCGGCCTACTTGTTCACAACCTGTAGCTACAAGCTTAAATTGAAATTGGCAGCAAAGGAAATAAAATTTTCATTAAATGTATCTGAAACCACTGCATCACTAACTTTAACAGCCTCATTTTTCATGGGCAACTTTCTCAGCTGCATTGTGAAACTGATGCAAAAAACTCTGTTCATCTTGTTGAACTACAGAAACAAAGTCCTATTTCATTCCTGATTGCTAAGGGACGGTATACATTACAACAGATTCATCAAAACAAATTGTACTATTGAATCATAATACATATAGCATAGGTCTAGGTATCATGATAGTATTAAATCAGGAGATAAACGCATCGTTCTAGCCTTTTGCACACACAATAAATTTTCTTGCTTAACACAATAAAATCCACCAGTAGGACGAGCAGTGTGTATCCATTCAGAGATCCGCTCATGTGACTGACTGTCTTTCAACTATTAACATCAGTTTAAAGGTGATCCAATGAATACACTATCATTTGTGGTGATAGTATTCCACAGTTTTGTTTCTATAATTGACAAAACAGTGCAAGCAGTGCTTTGTATAAATCTTTATATCACTCTCCTCATCTTATTTCACCAAAGCATTCTCTTGCTGGTTTCGCTGATGTCATCCCCTGCCCCTTGGGCGAGAGTGTGTGTATTCAAACGTGACTCCGGGCTGAGGATAACAGTGGACATTAAGGCGAAAAACATGGTGTAAATGACACCGTTTCTAGTCAAATTTTAATGTCGGGACTGACAAACACTTGGATGACACCACAGCAGCAGTATGGAGGCATTTTATGTTTTCTTTCTGTTTTTTTACGTTTGAAGAAGTGGTTGCCCTGTTATTTCCATTTTATTTGGATTTGGCTGCAATGCTGTTTACCCCTGAAACTTCAAAAGTGTTTTGTGGACTCCTCCGTCGGCATAGTAGATAATGAGTGAATTTTCATTTTGGGGTGAACTATCCCTTGAAGGTATTTGGCTGAGCGCAGACACAAGTTTGCAAAGACAGTATTTTGGTGATGTACTTAAATAACTGCACATATAAAATCTTAAAACTAAAAAAAAATACAAGATACAAGGTAAGTTCTCCAAAGGCAGCCTGGAGCCTGGACATCACAAACTATGCATTGTGCAGACAATCTCACAACACTGTAAGGGAGATGGGCAACTTTAATGTTGCACAAATAAACAAGTGTTACTGTTAGAATTCCTATAAAAACCCATGAGCACAAACAGCTGGTAGCCTGGAGTGCACAAGTCAGTGTTCTCAAGATGTTCCTGTGGACACAGGATTGTTATTCAAGAGAGAACAAGAGAGTGGTGCAAGGAAAAGAAATAATTACTGAGGGGAGGGGACGAGTGAAGGACGGGAAAAAATGACAGCAATTAAAGAGAAGATGATGAAGGAGGAAAGGCTGCAGGACATGTGTTCATAGCGGAGAGTTTGTGGAGGAAAGTAAAAGCTGTGGAGGTCTAATTCTTCTGTGTCTGTCTTTGTGGGTGTATTCCTTTCACGATTGGGTTCCCACATACTCCCCGTTTTTTAATTCCACACTTTATTTATGATCTGCTTGCACTAAAAGATTTAAGTCTTTGCTCGATGTTCTATGCTGATGAAACAGTAGGTGGCATTATGGATGCAAACTAGGCCAAATTGCTCTAGTGATTTTTCTTCAGAACAACAACATCTAGGTCGATTAAGTCAAGAGCTTACCTTCTTCACTTTCAAGCACAATTAATATGTAATTATGTGTGTGCTGGGAGTCTGGGACATATCGGCAACATTTTGCATATTTTACTTTATTTTTTAAAACACAATTCTCCCTACTTAGAGCTGAATGATTTAAGAGAGAAAAAAAGAGAAAAATACATTTTCTATAAAGAATCATTGCCTGAAATATTGATATGATATGATTTGAGGTTTCACTTTTGGACAACGGACGGATGGATGGACGAAATAAAAACATAATGCCTCCATCCGGTTATCTTTGGTGCAGCGGTGTAAAAATAATGACAGATTTTGCCTTTTCTATTTTTCCAAACCTGTGTAGGAAGCAATGAGTGGCTCAAAGTTACCATGTGTCCATTCTCACAACAATTTTAATTTCAATAAGTGGTTTAAGATGAACGGAAGTATGGCCAAAGTTATCCTGACAGCATAAACACCAATGATGCTGGGCCTCATTACCATAGCAGCAGTAAATGAGGCATTAAGCTACACATTGTGACTGTGTGAAGGAGGACTGAGTCTGCAGAAAACACAGACTCAAGAGTGCTGCTGTGAGCAGGAAAAAACTATGTGTGTGATCATTCTTCCCAGTAGTCAATCTTCACATATGATATGCACATATGCTGTTTATGTTATCAGTTTTATGAACAATAGAATGCATTTTTTTTTACATCCAAAAAGACAGAAAGTTTTACAATTTAATGCATTCTAGAAAATCTCAGTGGCATGGGGAAGAAAGAAAGACAGGGACACTTTTAGGCGGTGAGTAGATGAAGAGGAATGGAGTCTCTATGAGAGCTATAGCTAAAAGCTATTCAGGTTAAACCATCCACTCTATCTTTTGGCCACAGGGTAGTCATGATTTCCCACTTTAGGAATCTATCAGTGCCCTGCAGAGGGGAATCAGGAGTGCTCACAGGTGTGATGGGCTATCAGGGCTGGACAGGCACTTCAGACTGAGAGATGAGCTACTTTGGAGAGCCAGCTTTGAACCTTATCCATCAGGATCTTCTGGGACAGTGGCCAGCAGCTCCAGCTTTGATGGCGGGGCCAGCTCTCCCTTAGGCTGGAGCTCTTTCAGCTCCGCAGGTCAGGGACATGATATCCCTGTGTCTCATCCAAATCTCAGTGGGAAATGTTAGATCTGTACTCTCAAATTATCCGTCAGTATACCTAGCCACCCACTGCCATGACTTCTTTATATGACTGATACGGTGGGTTGCACTATGAAAAGGGCATCTACTTGCCACCACTACAAGAAGTCAGGCTGATGTAGCATGTGCTCCAGATAAATACTGCATTGCCCAAAATTTTGAGACATTTAAAGACACATTATTCTGAGAAGGATTAGGTGCTGTTGTTTACTCAATCATGTATAACGGAGCCAGCCTCGATTTACTGAGGGGAAAGGGGACTGAAATTTTAATTCTGAAAAATAGACAGAACCTGTTTTTCTACAGGAAATGAGGTTCTTCAAGGAGAGATGATGTGGCAACTGGCACAACACAGATACTGGGGAGGGAAGCAACAGCAGACATGAAATCGGAGAGGAACAGTGCAGTGCTCTAATTAAACCATAAAAAAACATGGCTTGTGGAAGGTAAAAGCAGACGAGAGTCATACCAGTAAGGGCAGTCCAAACGAGCAAACTCATCCAAAAAGGGAGCAAGCAGGAATCCAAAGTCCACAGAGTACAGTCCAGTTATACAAACACAATTGACACAAACCAAACGCTTAAAGCACAGGGTGGAAAACACAACAGTCACAAACACAGGCTATATGAGGTAAAACTCACAATTAACAAAGGGGAACAGATATTTCAAAGTAAAATTAAAAAGGTTCGCAAGGGAAACAGATCATGGCAGACAAGGGCCATGTAATAATCAAATGGCAAATTTTAAGAGAAGAATTAGAAACCAGGCGTAGTAGACAGAAACAGTAACACATGGAATGGCGGTGGAAGGTGCAGCAACAGGTCTGCAACAACATATGGAATACAGGTGTATGGACATATTTTGCATTTGACGCAGATCATCATCAGGACAAATTACAGACAACTGGCCAGAGCATTTCCAGCAAAACACCTCCAACCCACATATCAGGATCTGTACAGAGAATTCAGGTTGAGTGAGTTCTGTTTGACAGAATGTCGTCAAAATGACATTCTGTCAGCTGCCATCTGTTGTAGTGATGACACACACACACGCACGCACACACACGCACGCACACACGCACACGCACGTCATCTTAAGCTGGGAGTTTATAACATAAATAGGTTACCATCATTCTGTCTGTCAAAATCTAATCTTAACTTGTTAAATTAATATTATCCCACTATTAGTCAGACACCTTGCTGGTCAATTTTAACTACTGCTTGCACACTAGCTAAATGGAGGTGTGTGCGTGTTAGCTCACTGTGTGAACAATAGCCTCTGTTATATTGTACTATTTGCTGTGATAATTAATTTGTTATTGAGAATCATGGAATTTCAATGACACTGGTGTCACCTAAGTCTCTGGTATTTGACTTTACAGAGCCTCTCTTATATTCTGTTAGAAGGACTTGAAGGCCACAGGGTATTAAGAGGAGAAACTCTATCACTAGAAAAAGCAATTTTATGGAAAGATTTTGCAAACCCTTAGATCAGTATATGATTGTATGGGCTATTTGACTTAAAAAACTGAGAATAGCTAACTTGTTAAGACTAGATACTGTATCTGAAACATTGTCTTATTTACACTGTTTTATTTATCACAGACTTTACATCTGATGAACAAGTCTCAAGTATTAAAACAAGACAAAAAGATGTATGCACAAGTGCAGAGGTTGGACTAAAGAAGTAGCTTTTCAGTTAGCTTTCGGGCAAACCTTAAACTACCAACATAAATGAGCGGCACGTCCTTCCACACCTGTCCTGTGGAAAACAAGTCAGCTTGCCTGTAGCGTGGCTCTGACTACAGGGGTTCATAGGATCTGATGTGAGGTGCATACAGTCTACATTCACAGTAGTTATTCAACATGAGTGGCTGTACGTTTTAACATATATTCAACATGTCAGACTTGATGGCTGCTCCCTATGGTTAGTCTCTCTCCTCCACCACAAACCACTATATTATGACCTTCACAACATTAGTTTGCACATCACTACAAAAAGAGAACAGAACTACCTGCATTGACAGGTCATATAGATAATACATTGCACATTGACTGTCCAGTGTGAATGTACTGTAATTCCTAGGGATGCTGAAAAGGAAGAGTAGAGGGGAAGGCGTTCAACCTCGTCTCTGCCAATCTCTGGATGCACTTTGACAGCCGCTTCATTTCCCATGCCCATTTTTGGTTTGTCCTTCCGGTAACAGTAAGCAGAGATGACAAGGAAAAGCCCTTTCCCACACTAGTGCCTCTGGCCTCTGTTGAGTTTGCAGAGGTCCAGTCAGTAGCTCAAGGCAATAGGGCGATAATCCTTGTGTGCCACATCATCTTATATAACACACATTTTGAGTGTTTGCCACCGGGGATGATTCATAGTTGGTCCAGAGGGGAGAGAGGAGATACTATTGCGTAATAATAAGCCAACTCCAAAGATGAAAACAGCATAGAGCCCAGGGGAGGGGGGGGTAATAGACTCTTCCAAAGTCTGAGCTTTTTTTTTTTATATTGCTTTTCAGCTGCTGCTGCTGCTTTCACGACATTCAGCTAAAAGGTAAAGCCAGGGGTACAAAAAGGAACTAATCCCACTCTTTGAGTCAGCTCCTGAGTTTTGTGAAAAGGAGTATGATAAGGTGCAGTTAGGGGGGGTGAATTGAAGTAAATTTTACACGCCAGGCTAGACAGAGCATCAACTGCTGAGATTCAAATGAAAAATACACCCAACAGCACTGTGATTTTGACCGTCGGGCTCACGCACAAAAAAATTCTAAAGCCAGCCAAGAATCAACAATTAAACAGCTGGCAAACTTAGGAGTCGTGTGTCAAGGTTACAGCATCAGAGAACGATTATTTTTCGAAAATATAAATGTTCCTAGATCAGGCTGTTAAAATCTCACACAAAGTATGTGTTCCTGTTCTGTGTCCCTGTTTTTCTGGTCTCTCCTCTAGCTCCACCCTGATTAAACCGATCAGTCATCAATGAGGAGATGTAACTGGTCAGTGAATTGAGGTTCTTTAAAAAGTCCTGTGATGATCTGAAGAGAGGCTTCCAGTTTGGGAACTGCTGGTTCCGCTGGGCCTCAGCCTGGGATTTTGACATTGTGTACTATGTCATTTGATGTTAACAGAACCTATGGTTTGGGCAGTTTTAAAGGCTTTCTGTTGTTGATTTGTGTCCGTGGTGGTCAGTGATCTAACATGTTGTGTGCTCCATAGAGCCACATAATGGTGGGGTGTAATAATATTACAAAAACATCTATTATTTCATATTGTCTATTACACAGTGCCACAAATCACTATATTTTTCATCCTTTATGTTCTTCCACGTGGATGCAGGCAGGAAATTTGACTAAACACGTCACAGTATGGGCAGGACGACTCTGGAGCACTGCCCTCCAGCAGTAGCAGACTCAGCAGCAGCTTCATCTCTGCTGCAGTGGGTGATCTGGCTCCTTTTATTTGGTTCATTCTCAGTTTCAATCATGACAGATTGTAATCTGTCATGATTTGCAACTTCTGCAATTGTAATTCCCTTGTAGGGTTTTCATGTTCTCCCCAGGACAGCATGGGTTTTCTCTGGGTACTCTGGTTCCATCTCAGAGTCCAAAGACAGGCAGGTTAATTGTTCTTAGGTGTGAATGTGAGCATGACTGGTTGTTTGTCTCTATTTGTCAGCTCTGCAATAGACTGGCAAACTGTCCAGGGTGTAGCCCATCTCTCAGCCAGTGGCCTCACCCACAACCCTAACAAAAGAGAACTACCATTGATAATAACAGGATGATGCACACTGCAGGGCTGAAGCAGTTGACACAATATGTTATCAGGTCAATAATTAAAAGATTAACTAAAAGTTTGGAATGAAAGATTTTACTACAAAAACACTGTTTGGGAAACGGCCTTGTGAAATGGAAGCGGCACAATCTTTTCTTGTCACACTACTTATACTACAACAAAGCACTGAATACCATTGTCCACCATTCCATTTGTACAGTCAACACACGTTTCCCTATGACTTCAGCAAAAAGGTCACAGGTTTTCACTAAGGCATCAGCAGGCATGTGTGGACTTTGTGATTCATGTTTTGTAGTCGTGAAGATTTGGTTCTACATATGAATTTTACAGGAAGTGGAAGTTAGCTGTAGAATACAGAGGTTCTGAAACTGAATATTAAACTGAAACCTGAACAAACCAGTTCCTACCCAGTGGCTTTAAACAAATAATGTATGCCTGTGGGTAGTAAGCACCTGCTTGTGCAGGTTTTGGTATGCGTGTCCTTGGAGCAAGAGCTGTACACGAGTAGAGCAAATAGTCAGCTTACACGATGCACCAACTTGCGACACGTGGCGTGAACTCAGTGCTTTATTTATTTTACTTGATTTTTAGTCTACTGACCTCATAGCTCCGGCTGTCAGTTTGGTTATCATACGCTAACTTTTTGAATAAAGTGCACAGAAAAAAGTTTTAATGGCGAAAAATGAACCCGATCATTTTGTTGACTTCATTGCTACTGTTATATAGTTAAGGCATTAATGCCAGCAAAATGAACATCCATTTAATTTCAGCATCATATCGTTAGTAGGCAAGACCACGCGCAACCCTGCAAACCACGTTGGGTTCTTTTTCTTCTTCTGTTTAATGGTGTCTAAACCAGCTGCAAAGTGTTTTAACACTGCAAACATCAGAGGCAGATCAGAGGCTATTTTCACATCTGTTATATTGGTTTGAACTAAACTGATCAATCTGAAAGTCAGACCAAACAAATCAGATATAAAGGTGTCCTTTGGATAAGTCAACATGCACATAATGAGTTTCAATCTTGTCATGGCTTGGATCCTATGCAGGACTTTTATCGTTTTGACTTGTCTATAAATCTTCTTGCCACTGTGGTAGCAAACAGAAAGTCTTGATTTACCTTCACTAATTTGAATATTTTACTCATAATGCCTCATCTATTGGTAAAACATTTATGACACTATTTTGTTGCAAAATCACAATTTAAAGAGTTAAGAAGAAATACACATTTCAAAGAAAATCAAGCGTTGTTTTATTCTCAAACTAATCACGACGAAACAGCTTGATAGTGATGAACAAAGTGAGTTTTTAAACTGTGATTCACTAAGAAAAGCACTGTACATCAACCACTGCCAGTAAAAATCATGACAAATCAGTGATGACATGGCAGACGTGTCGTAAACAAAGCATAACACACCTCAACACAGCACAAATCCAGGAAGTTGTGGTTCCTATAAAGAATGAATATACAGAATCATTTTGATCTGAACACTATATACTGTAAAAAAGTATTCCCATGTCCTTCACAAGTGGGCAAGCAAACATATATACACTCTAGGAAAGAAGAAACTTAGCATGAGGCTCGTGTCAGTGATGTAATTGGATTCTTGGGGACGCTGTCCACAATGACTGCACATAAATAAAGAAAGTAAATACATGTGTTCCAGGTGTGTGAGGTGTTAGCAAGCTCGCTGACAGCTGCAGCGGAAAGAGACATCTGAAAATGAGCCTACCTGGACTCTTGAGGTTATATTTATTCTCCATGCTGGCAGACGATGAGCTCAGGTAAGTGCTGCTGAGTTTCTTTAGCTGTCTCGCTAGCTGCCTAGCTACCAGCTACCTGCTAGCCCCGGTTAGCTCTCTTCGGTCCTGATCTACGGGCAGGGACGGTCCTTCCGTCTGTCCGGTGCCTCGGTGCGCTAGAGAAGACGGAGGCTAACTGAGACGAGCCGCCACCGAAGTACTGGGGAGTTTGTTTCTCAAGTTATCTGTTGTTTCGGTTCTCAAACTCATCCGTGGAAACGTAAACAGGAAGTGAGTGACTGGCTTGTCGGGCTTTTTTTAACCAACCTTAGTGACAGAAGACCCACCCTACCCTGCCTCTGATTGGCTTACCTTGACATCCGTCTCTAATTTTGACCAATAATCAGTGTCCATGTCCAAACCTAAGCCAATCAGAGACATTGTAGGGGCGGGACGGCTGGGGTAAGGATGGAGGGATCGAGCAGTGGTTAAATGTGTGTCCTTCCTCTGCTGCTCAGATCTTATTAGAGACACTGTTTGTGATTGTGATTGAGTCACACTTTATTGTTAACAATGACCACAAGTACAAACCCTCAAGGCACATGTCAACAGTTCAAAACTAATGCAACTTATGCAAACAACTTTACACACTTGTCTCTTGTTCATAGTTTGTCATCTCTTGTGTTTAGTCTCTTGTGTATGGGATTATTCATTGTTCTGTTATAGTTAGTACTTCACTGCGTATTCTAGTACTTCATTGTGTATCATTTACTCAGGGAGTCACATTTATTACATTCTATTTTGAGCTATTTTAATTATTCTTATTTGTTTTGTCGTTGCTTCGCTTTATGTGCAATGCTCTTGATAAAAAAAAAGTTACATCTATCCATCGATCTATCCATCTGTCTGTCTTTCTTTCTGTCTATCAATCCATCTATCTATCCATCTATCTATCTATCTATCTATCTATCTATCTATCTATCCATCTATCTATCTATCCATCTATCTATCTATCTATCTATCTATCTATCATCCATCCATCCATCCATCTATCTATCCATCTTTCTATCTATCTATCCATGTATCTATACATCTATCCATCTATCGATCGATCAGTCAATCTATCGATTGGTCTGTCTATCTATCTTATTTCAGTGTTGATGCTGTTTTAGGAACAAACTAACACAAAAAAATAGAGGAAAAATTTGAATGAATAAATATACAGCATATATTTTTTTACAACATGCACTATACAACAGGGTGCGTTGAAGATATTTTGCACATATATTTAGTTCACTGTTCAATCCATTGCTATGGGGCTTGACATTTAAATATTAACGTCTAAAGCCTAACAAATTCAAGTTGTTTATCCAAGTTTTAGTGCTCCAGCTGTCAGGTTTCTCCAGTTTTCAACATTACATTTAAAGGGTCCTTGTGTCTGTGGATTGGAGCCAACCCTGAACTGAACACCAGATTTCTTGTAAATCCTTTTTGCATAATCTCAATGTCCCCTACATGGACATTATTGATTGAATACATGTCTTTGAAAATATTAGAATTTCACTTCTTTGGCTTTAGGTATATATCTATGTTTTTTTTTCATCCCTTCTTCCTTACCATCAGCTCAAAGATAATAGTTTTTAATTGATCAGGGTAGTATTGTGTTGATAAAACATATCTGATAAACTTATTAGAGAGTTGCTTAAGTTGACTCCTTCAATAGAAAGTGTCCTTGTTTCTGAAACAGTATGAGAGTTCAGTGCTATAAACTGTTGTGCTGTTAAGATTTGAATCTTAACTGAAGCCATCAAGCCTCTTAAAAGGCCTTTTTGACACTGAATGATTGTCGAACATTTAGTGTTGAAACAGAGTGTGAAACAGTGACATCATTTACTCACCATCTCCCTGAATTTATTTGGTCTGAATTTCTTTTTCTTATTTTTCAGTTTTGTCAGTTTAAGAAAGGTAATATTTTGAGCTCTCAAGACTGAAAATTCACGTACCCAATGTGATAAAAATGTTGGAAAAATATGTTTATATACAGTATGTCAAATGTATTGCATCACTGGTTCTGGGTACCTTGTAGTCGTGAAAATGTTATTCTTAATTTATTCCAAGGAATATAAACTGGGGAGCAAGCTGCCTCAGGCTGAAGGCAGTGCACACATGTAAGGACTTTGCATTTAGGTTAAGATTGTCATGGTTACGTGGTAACAAAGTCCTTACATGTCATAGTATGCACAGACTTCTGCCCAAGCCTTCTTGCACACCACTTTATATTCCTTGCAAAAAATAGGGATTTCAATTTGTTCAGACTTATTAGCTGTTTAACAAATAATAGATTTTGTGCTCACTAACCAAGAACACTTTATCCATATATATGCTTCTCTAAAATTTGATGCTCTATAGATTATGTGAAGATTTAATTATGCAGTTTGTGCAGATACTCACACACCATATGTGTAAGAATTAAAATGTCTTCTTGCTGAGTGCTGAGGGAAGCTGGTGCCTAATCACTGGGTGTTTTTGGAGGTGCTGTCAAGTGAAAATGGAAAAAAATAATCCCATGTCCCATCTTTCCTCTAATGTTGCCTTACTTGTTACTGCCACTGGCGCCATGTTGATGGCAGGCTTGACATCTCCCAGGTTGATTTTTAAACCACCTCTGCACGATACACTGCTGACACCTTTCAAATCCCACAAAATAAAACACTCTTGCTCAATTTCTCTCTGTGTATACAATGCATCTTTATGTTTACAGCAGTTTAGACCTCATTGCCTCCAGCCTCTCTGCCTCTTCCTGCCCCATCCTCTACCAAACGGTGACAATTTTAGCATATCAAAATACATCTTTTGCACTTTAATGATGCAGTTATTCAAAGGATGAGATGTCAAGAACCTGTCAGTTTGAGGGATGAAGCAATACACAGAAATCTGAGTTGCAGCCCAGAATCTGTGTGACCTTTTACAAAGATTTTACAGGTGGCTTAGAAGCTCAGTGGAAGTGAATGGTGGTTACACTGACCTACAGCTGTTAACATGCTCTTTGAGTGTTTTTTAAATGTTAAAGCAATTTGTTAAAATCCAAACACTTCAGCTTTGTATCATAGAAATTCAAAGTGAAGTTTTTTACTACAATAATTTATGATTTTATTATGTATTCGTACTTTGTATTTGGCAAACACCCTCAAATATCTGCAGCTCTTTTAAAGCAACAGTTTTGCTTTGTGCCATGGTCAATTAACCTGCTGGAAGTAGCCATTAGGCGGTGAACTGCCGCTTAATGTTCAGCAGCGGTATAGTCTGATAGGCTGTTGCATTGAATCCATGATTAAGGGCCCAAAATGTCCCATCCATTCTGACTCTACCATCTGCAGCCTCAGCAGAAATCCACATTCATCAGACCAGGCATCTGTCCAGTGTTGGTGGGTCACTGCAGTCACAGCTTTCTGTTCTCTGTCTCATGGTCTTCTTCTGTTGTTTGACAGTTATTTTATATTTTCTCATCATGATGACTTTGTTTTGAAGATATTTGTCCATAAAAAAGATGGGGCTATATCCTTTTATGTATTTACAGTACATGTACATGAGAATTAAATCAAATCATTTGATTGTTTTCAGCACTGTATTCTACAGCAGAACAGCATTGGCTGTCGGACAATAATAACTTTAAGTGAGTCCTTGATTGCAATCAATTTACATCATCATTTCAAACCAACCACTGGGAAAAGCTAACATCAAATATCCAGATCACATTGCACAGCAACAAGAGGATGCTTGACCACTGACTCATGTCACACCACATCAAGTGAAGTTAAGTTATTCTGCATGTGTGCCCACGCACTTCAAGCGTCGCAGTCGATTGCTCTGGTCACATACTGATGCCCGTGGCGTTCAAAACAAACCACTGCAATGTCAAAGCCCTCCGGAGTCAGGGGCATGACATATACTCCACATGTCTAACCTTTGGTACGTAGTATAATATTCAGAGAAGAAATGTCTCCCTACAGCTGAAAGGAAGTATAGGGGCTGCTTAAAGATACAGAAGACTTCAATGAGGTCTTGGAAGTATTGTATCTGTAGAGAGAAGACAAAACCTAGAATATTTCAGGTCTTTATTTAGATAGGATGGATGGATATATAAATAGATAGATCGAGCTTCAGACCCGAGAGACCATTTTTAGATTTGACGGTTGTCACTCACCCCCACTCCCCACCCGTATTGGCCCACATTTTATTATATGACTGAAATTAAGGAAACTTGTTTGAACTCCTCTGGCTGAAGAAATAAGTTGCTTTAAAAGAAACAAATGGATTTTGGTTACGGTAATTTTGTTGCACATTGTGCTTTCCTTCTTTGGAATTTTTATTTGCGACAGCATTCATTATTTGAGAGCTGATCGTATTTCAGGAGCCTTCAAGAACTTAAGGACCCAAGATGACAATGGGTTTATAAGAATTCAAGGACACTTCGACAAGGCAGAGGATTACTCACCTCAAATCCGAGCTAACCTCTACTTCTATGGAGACATAAGAAATCATCTCAGCATCACAAATACACAAATAGCAGGCGTATTGAGCATTGTTGAAGTGCTCACTCACCATCTCATGCTACTAATTGAAATGTCTGTGACACATTCACAACTTATCTGCTTGTTGATCCAGCGTGACACAACAATTAATGTGCATTAT